>NW_012148041.1:1049203-1093196 GCF_000956105.1 Propithecus coquereli
AAAAATTCAAATTAATAGTTGCAAATCAGAGAATCCAACTAGGCAAGCCTCACTGTGTACTAAGCAAACCCCTTCCTTTGGGTTTCCCCATCCTGAAGCTGTCTAGTTATAATATTGGAAACTTTGAATGATCCAGGCCTTCCAGCCTTTCTAGTCATAGTGCAAGTCACACTCTGTTGACCTAGCTGTCACCCACCTAGGATCTACCGTCTAAAAAAAGGAATTCAATTAGGAGGAAACCCTGGACCTGACGAACTCAAATCCTCCTTCTGTTGTCCTTCTAGATTAAGTGTGTTACACTCAGCTCCTTCAATCTCCTGAAATGCTGAGAACACTGTTTTTTTTCACCTTGCCTTGAGGAACACATAAGTGAATTTGCATTTTCTAAATCTGAATTGAACATTTCCCTCATTTTAGCCGTAATAGTTGGGGCTGGTCTGCTGCACTCAACCTGAAAATGACAGGTTGAATCTCTACAATCTCAGGAGACAAGCCCAGGTCTTTCCTAGAACATCTCTCATTTGTAATGCCAACGAGAGCTCACAACCACACTGCCCAGACTGGAAGTGGGAAGGATGGAAGCTGCTCCACCTCTGAGTGCCCATGTCACCTGCCAGGATGCACAGGGTGTTTTAAGCTTAGAGATGAGAGAACAGGAAACTTACTGGGCTAGAAAACAGGACCAGGGATAAACTTGATCCAAGGCAGTCACTGACATAACCGTCCAAGCCTGAACTCTGGATAACTTGAGAGAAAGCGCCCATGAACTCTGAAACTTGTCCTTACTGGAACGCCTGCTTGCAGCCAGCACCCATTCCCGTCCAGCCCCAGCACCGCGCAGCAGAAGAGGAGGCTGATGCTCTTACTATTCCTGACTTCTTGTTGCATCGTTTGAAACCCTCAGGGGAATGTGGTCCTGGAAACGAGCTTTCTAACTTCTTTCAACCATGTTCTTCCCTGAGCTGAATTGGACAAAACATATCTCTGAGCTGACCTGGACAAAAAACAAAGGCATCCAGAGAAGCCCTAATACTCACATTTTGGATAATTTCAGAATTCTCACAGCCCTCAGAGAAACGCTCCACCCTTAGAGAAAATAATGCTAGCATCTGGGTGTCCTGGCTGCTCCGCTCTGCATGTTGAAGGGTGCACATAGCCAGAGAAAGGAAAATTGAGAGCTTGTTGACTTCCCAGCTAGTTGGGGGCTGAGCTCATAGGGCTTGACCTCAGATACATCACAAGAAGAATGGAGGTTTTCTTGCAATTCAGAAGTTTATTAGTGAATGGGTGTGGGCCAGTTGGTGTTTACATCTTGATCCCTACATCCCTGGTGTACTGGCCGTTGGGAGGTTGGTGTGGGGATTCATTTTTCTGCTGGTCAGTGGTGATGTTACCCCAGGAAGATGATGGGCCTCTCTCCTGGGTCCAAGGTGCCAGGGCTCTGAGCCAGTGCTATCAGAGAGACTCCACTTTTGTTTCCAGTGCCTGGGCTGGGGAAGTGAGGGTTTTTAGGATCTCAGTGTAGTAGGGGCCAAACACCTGCTGATTGTGATAAGTCAAGTTCACAAATTTTTGGCCCAGTTCCGCCAGCTCTGCCTCAATGAGAGTAAGGCCTCCAGGGAGGTCTAACAGAGACCTCTGCACACCAAGAACCAAACAGCATTTGAGAAACAAATGGATCCGCTGATCTGTGAGCAGGAAAAGACAGGAGAAGGGAAAGGGCAAACAGATTTCAGGGAGAAACGTTTCCCCTGGACTCCACTCACCACATTCTGAGTTAACTAAGATATTCACCAAGCTGTCCACTCACCTATAGATAAGGAGGCTACAATCTAGCTCTCAGGGACAAAGCAAAGATCAAAAACTAGTGGGTTAGTAAATTTCTTACTATTCAAAAGATTGTCTGCGTAGCCATCAGTTAGATCCTAGTGAGCATCTGACATCACAGGAAGATCTTAGAGTGCCTTGGTTCCTATAGCTGTGAAATAGCCATCAGTTAGATCCTAGTGAGCATCTGACATCACAGGAAGATCTTAGAGTGCTCCTTCAGATGGCCAAGCTCATGGCCTCCATTCCAACATAGGGGTGGGGGAGTTCCTACTATGGGAACATGTCTTCCAGCCTAATTCAGCATCAGTTTCTTGTTGGGGGTGGGGGACGTCAAATGTCTTAGACTGCAGTCAGAGAATGACCCACCAGTAGGCCAGGGTGACTTAATCAGGTTGGTTGGACAGTATCCTACACCTGGAAGCCATGAATTCTTGGTGCAAATCTTCCTCAGAATCACAGAGTCAGTGTTTATACTGAAATGGATATATTTTCAATCCAGCATTTTGAAAAAATTAAAGGCTAAACAGTGACTTACCCAATGACCATACCTTATGGTGCTAAATAGTTGGGTAACTCACTTCCGGGGTTAGGATTTACCTCTCTCCCCAGCACTCTCACCGCCTCATGAGCATGCTCACCAATGACACCGCGGACACAGTTCTCCTTCTTGGCAATGTTCTGGAGCTGTCCTGTCAAAGATGCTGCATTGTCACTGCTCAGAGCAGCAAGGCCCATATTCTTGAGGCTTTGATGGATTTCCTGAGATACCTGTTCACTCACAGTCAGCATAGCCTCCTCAGGCCTAGAGCATAAAAAAGAGTACTCTGGTACCCACCAGGTGGCCCAGGCAAGGAAGCTCCACACCAGAAGCGAGGCCCACTTGAAGGAGAATCCCAGCCATCCTCCCCTCCTCCAACACCCAGCCCCTGGGAGGCAGCAGGGCCCAGTGGGCAGGTACAATGTCTTCACCATAACCCTCAAGATACCAACTATTCTCTATGTTACCATATTCTATTCAGTAAACGAGATAAACTATAAAATCAACTCTGGGACAGCATTTAGTTCTGCCCTTGGATCTACTCAGCATTCTTTAGTCCCATGGACTTTTTAATTAATGAATTTATTTTGGGGATGGGGTCTCACTCTGTCACCCAGGCTGGAGTGCAGTGGTGCAATCATAGCCCACTGCAGCCTTGAACTCATGGGCTCAAGCAATCCTCTCCTCTCACCTTGGCCTCGGGACTACAGGTGTGAGCCGCCACGCCTGGCCCTTTATTTTTATGTATACATTTTTAAGACTTCCTCAGGCATTTTCCATGGTCACTCGTCCTAACTCAGCAATTATAATTACAAACCCAGCCTTCTGATTCCTCTTTTTCCTTTGGCGTGGTGGCCTACACACAGTGGATGTTCAATTATATTGCTGACTGACTGACCAACTCCTGGATATCCATAATAATACCAGCCCAAGGTCACCTACTCAAGTAGATGATGACTCCTCTGTAGCAAACTGCCCCCACACTACCCTTTCTGACAGAAAGTTTTATTTTTGTCATGAGCCTCAATACCACTTGTGGAAAGAAACTGACAATCTTTGTAGATGGTTCCAAAGGGCCCTCCTGTGGTTTGTGGTAGACAGCAAGCAATCATTCATTACCTGCCTATGTCCTAAACACCTCATATCATCTTGTACTCTAAAAAAGATCTATGCCGCTTACCTGGAGTTAAAGTCTTCCAACGGTGATTTGGTTATGCGTTTCAGTTTATCCACAAACTGGGGTGAGCCAAATAAAACACTGCCAGAGAAACTACCGGCCACTAGCAAGACTGAGGCCAGGACAGTTAACTGGTGCAACTGGGACTCCAGCTCCTGCAGCCGGGTTCTGTCCATCAGCAGGGTCTGGGGACCAGGGAAGAACAGGCTGTCGGAAAAGGAGGGTCCTGATGGAAGCCCTGCATACAAAAGAGGGCAATGCCCCCAGACATTCCTACCTCAGGGAACTCTTCATTTTCAGGGTCCCAGAGAAGGAGGTTCAGGAAGCCCTGGGACAGCACCATTGACGGGCTGAGGGGCTCTGGGTTGTTGGCTGCTTCATTTGGAGAGGGGCCGGCCACACTGGGGGAGTCAGGCATGTCAGGACAAGTTGGAGGTGGCGCGGTGAGGTCTGCTGCTGCTTTGGTCAGCCATTTGGTGGTGTGATTGAGAAGGCCTGCGACAGGGAAAGGAGTGTGTAAACATCTTCAGCATTTTTATCTCTGAGGCTTTAAGACCAAAGTTCTTTTCAAGACAGACTCCTGGTCAATAAATAAATGATTTAAGAGCCCTTCTGTCTTAAATAAACGGTCCGTCTCCCTCCCGTTACCTGAGGAAGAAACTGTATTCCTAAAAAGAGACGGAATCCTTTCTCACACCATAAAAGTCAGACCCAAGGTCATGTCTTCCCACCCCTGCCCTCACGCTATATACATACTAGGCTGCTCATTGAGCTGTTCCTGGAATTTGGCCCGTTCATACTGGATGGAATGTTCCTGCAGGTGGGGTTGAAGGCTCTGGATAGTGTAGTTCACCATGTCCATTTTCATGAGGCCCAGAACCTGGAAGATCCCTCTGACACAGGGGGGAAATAAAATATTTATACTACGAAAGGAAATCTAGTGAACTGGAAACCCAAACAAGGAGTCACTAAATCACTATATTCTAGAGTTAGGAGGGGCCTTAAAACTTAGTTCTACCTCCTACATTTACAGAAGGTGACATGTAGCCCAGGATCCAAGACCCAGTGGAGTTAGGTGAGTTAGTAGCAAAACTGGGAACACATAAGTCTCTGGACCTTAAAGCCTCTGGTCTAGATCTCTTTCACTATGGTCATTCTGTTGTTTCTTAAAAAGGGCAGTCAGTGGAAAGCAATAAATTAGCATATTAACAATTCTATTTGGAAAGTGGTATTATAGGTGACACTATTTCTAACTCATTGGGCCACTTTTTTTTTTTCTTTTTTAACTTTCTGATTCTTGGTTCCTATAGCTGTGAAATAGCGATAATCTCCCATCTCTGCCCCCTCACAGTGTGTGAACTGGGACAAGAGAAAACCTTGGAAAGGGATGTTTTAACTCCTTGAAGAAATAATTATGTATTCTAACGTCTTATTGTATTACACGGGGGGGCCAGACCAATCTAAGGATAACCAAAGGCCCTGTGAGACGATCTTTGGAAAAGAAAGGCCAACAGACCACAGAGGAGAGAAGGAGTGTGGTCAGGTCTTCAGTAGGGAAAAAACGGTAGAAACAATGGCTATACCCAGTGTCTGCCCCAGCTTTTCCTGGCCCAGGAGCTGTGGCAGGTTTCAGAGGGCAGGGATTAAGTCTCACACCTCAGTAACTGAGCAGGGTCTGTAACGTGTTCTAGTTTCTGCACTGCTTCGTCTCGAATTGGTGCACACAGCAAAGTCATCATGTTGAGAATGTACTTAGAGAGGTAAGGGACATCCAGAGCCCCATGTTCTGCTTTCTGCTTGAGGAAGTCCATGTCCAGAGCTTCTTCGATCTCAGTTCTTAGGCGGTTCTGGCGTGGTAACAGCAGTGACAGCAAGATCTGCCCAAGAGAGAAAGTCAAAGAAGGGGTTGCATTGTGTTTAGAGCCCCAAGCTCTCTCCAGTGGGAAGACCCTTTAGCTAAAGACATCCCAGCCTGTGTCTTTTAAGGATCAAGAAGTTGGGTCCCCAAGTTTCCTACAGAATATTATTTACCTTTGTTTAAGGGCCAATGATAATTTAAGGCTTAAGGGGATCAATTTCAGCACTAGTTCATCTAATAACCCACTTTACAGGATTTTGTTTCCCATCCTGCCAAGTCTGAGATTTGCTGATTTGTGTGAAGTACTTGCACTGGTTCCAGTGAATTAGAAGATGAAACCATTACCTGGCCATTTGAGGCTCCTACAACACTGCGCCAACAGGGTCAAAAAAGAGTTACTCTGCTGGCTGGAGTAACCAATCCTGGGTACCAAGCACAAGCTGGATTACCGCTACACAATGGGGGCAAGATAGACTATGCCTGGAACCCAGCAGATTCTCTGAGGTGCCACTTAGTACTTCCAAGCTCAATATTAAAGATTAATGGAAAATCCACAGCAAACAAACAAAAAGAACAAAACGTTTGAGGACTCAGACTCTTTGTCAATGAAGGTTTGGGTCACTCCAACAGATAAAGAACCCTAACCAGCTGAATTTCTGGCAAAGGACAAGGGAAATATGGAAGGAAGAATGGAAGAAGGAAGCCATAGATATCAACTATAACCTTTTGACCAATTACAGAAACAAGGACTATAAATTTTCCCTTTGCTTGTTATAGGTATGTTTATTTGTATATGCTAACGACTTTGTTCTTCCTCCTCCTTCCCATTTTTATTTTATATAGAGGTTGTTAGAATTTAACTTTACAATTTAGCCTTTAGGTAATAGCATATTCAACCAAGCTGTGACTGAATTTGAGAGGCAGCCAGCGATGGATACCATAACTATTTGGGCCATGTGTCGCCTCATTTTGGGAGAGGATGAAACCTGACAGACAGACAGCTATTTACTATTAGGTAGAAATAGAGTTCTTTTCAGGGATTCAAATGGTGCACATGGAAGCTGAGTAGCCAAAGGAATGACTCTGCCATTTATGAATATATTGCTTCACAGCTCCAAATCCATTGTTCTTTTCTCTGCTCCGTGAAAATGGAGCTAAGACCTTTCAATATCTTCTCAAGATGGCACTATATACATATATATATATATATCTATATTTTTTTTTTTTTTTTAATTAGAGAGGTTCTCACTCTGTTGCCCCAGCTTGGAGTGCAGTGGCACAATCATAGCTCACTGCAGCTTCAAACTCCTGGGCTCAAGCGATCTTCCCACCTTGGCTTCCTGAGCAGCTAGGACTACAGGCACCCACCATGACACCTGGATTTTTTTTTTTTTTTGGTGGAGATGAAGTCTCACTATGTTGCCCAGGCTGGTCTCAAACTCTTGGCCTCAGCAATCCTGCTTCAGCCTCCCAAAATGCCAGGATTACAGGCATGTACCACTGTGCCTGGCCCCGGATGGTACAAATTTTAAGTTTTACCTGTAGAGGGTGTTATTATTTAGTTTTCTGTGCTATGTAACATATTGTCATCAACTTAGGTTAAAACAACATATACATTATTATCTCACAGTTTCTGTGGCTCAGGAGTCCAGGAATAGTTTAGCTGGGTCCTCTGTTCAGGGTCTCCCAAAGCTGCAATCAAAGTGTTATCTGGGCTGCATTCTCATTTGGAAACTTGACTGGGGAAGAGTCTGTTTCCAAGCTCATTCAGATTCATTTCCTTACAGCTGGATGCCTGAGGGCCCCAACTGGCTGTTGGCTGGATGCTACCCCCAGGTTCTAGAGGCCTCCTGCAGTTCCTTGCTATGTAGCCCTCTCCATAGGCAGTTTACAACATGTTTGTTTGCTTCTTCAGGGCCAGCAGAAGAATCTCTCCTTCCAGTCTGTTAAGATGGAGTCTTATATGATGAAATGTAATCATGGAAGTGACATCCCATCACCTTTGCCATATTCTATTGGTTAGAAGTTGCAGATCTCACCTACACTGAAGGCGAGAAGATACAAGGGTGCAGATCATTGTGGGTCACCTTAAGCTGTGTCCACCACATACTACAAAGACATTGCAAAGGCAAGAGCTTCTCTTCTGGGTTCTGGTATGCACACTTGGCAGGCTCGCTTCTCCAGTGCTTGGCTCCTGCAGTGCCCAGTGATCAGCAACACACATAGGCCAGCAACTTCCCCTGGCACAGCCATGCCCTCTCAGATGAGGTCCTTGGGTGTTCTGTCTCAACCCTGGGGTATGGTGGATGCCCTTTAGATCTGATATTCCAGAATTCTTTAGAGTTCTCTTTACTTCTTACCAGCTATGCCCTCATTTCTCTAATTCCTTGTTATAATAATTTTTATATTAAACCATCCCTGTTCAAATTACTATGTGATTTCTGTCTACTGATTAGACTCTGACTGATTTATGAACCATGTTCAGTTTAAATTTGCTAGCCACTGACACTCCAATAAGCTGGTGATGTCTAAGAACTTTATTTCTACAAATAGAAGGTTAGTCACTCACCTCTTTAATTTCTTTCAGAAGTTCAAGAGCACAGCTGAAGTCAGGGGGAACTGCTGATAGTTGCTCTTTAAGATGGTCCCAAAAGGCATTGTGCATTGTCTCCTTGACCTTGCCTTCCAGACTGTAAGAGGGTTAAATGAGACCCAAAAACTGTTACGGGGTCGTAATCTCCTGAGCCCAAACAGCATTTGATATGGTAAAAGAGCATTACACTGACAGGGAAAGGCCAGGAACTATGTTTGAAATATAGCAGAGTCGAATAAGCTAGGATTAGACTTGGATTTCAAAACCATCAGCAAAACCTCTCAGAAGGGTTCCTTCTGATTCCAGAGCAGCCCTCCCTCTGCAGTAGGAAGAACCCTGAATGAAGAGAGGAGAGGCTGAATTTTAGCACTGATTGTATATGCAGCATAGATGTATGACTTAGTCTTCATTTATGTATACATATAGCATTGAACTAAACGATCGTGCATTTACTTATACTTCTAAAATCTAAGAAAGGATTTTCCTTCTTTGAAAACACCTGAATGTCCATAGATATTTCCGAATCAAGAGGCCTAAAATTGAATTTATCATCTTCTCCCTCCAAACCTGTTCCGCTTGTGTTCCCAGTCTCAGTGTACTACCATCTATCTAGTTACGGAAGCCAGAAGGATCAGTCTTTTTTTTTCACCTTAAAAAAAATACAAGAAGAAAAGGCAATGCAATTTAGAAAGGAGGATCTTTCAACAAACGGTGTTGGAACTACTAGGCATCCACATGAAAAAAAATTCATCTAAATATAGGTCTTGGCCGGGCACGGTGGCTCACGCCTGTAATCCTAGCTCTCTAGGAGGCCGAGGCGGGCGGATTGTTTGAGCTCAGGAGTTCGAAACCAGCCTGAGCAAGAGCAAGACCCCATCTCTACTAAAAATAGAAAGAAATTAATTGGACAACTAAAAATATATAGAAAATATTAGCCGGGCATGGTGGCGCATGCCTGTAGTCCCAGCTACTCGGGAGGCTGAGGCAGGAGGATCGCTTGAGCCCAGGAGTTTGAGGTTGCTGTGAGCTAGGCTGACGCCATGGCACTCTAGCCTGGGCAACACAGTGAGACTCTGTCCCAAAAAAAAAAATAATAATAATACAGGTCTTATATCCTTCACAAAAGTTAACTCAAAATGGATCACAAACCTAAATGTAAAACACAAAACTAAAAACATCCTATAAGAGGCTGAGTGTGGTGGCTCACACCTGTAATCCCAGCACTTTGGGAGGCCAAGACAGGAGGATTGCTTGAGGCTAAGAGTTCGAGGTTACAGTGAGCTATGATCGCAGCACTGCACTCCAGCCTGGGCAACAGAGCAAGACCCTGTCTCTAAAAAACTAAAAATAAAAAGAATAAAAATAAAAATCCTAGAGAAGATAACATAGGAGAAAATCTAGGTGACCCTGGGTTTGGAAATGACTTTTTGGATAAAACACCAAAACATGATCTGTGAAAGAAAAATTTGGTAAGCTGGACTTCATTAAAATAAAACATTCTGATCTGTGAAAGACAACATTAAGAGAAAAAAAAGATAATCCACAGATTGGGTGACAGTCTTTGAAAAACACATACATGATAAAGCATATGTATCCAAAATATACAAAGAACTCTTAAAACTCAACAATAAGAAAATGAAAAACCCAATCAAAATGGGCCAAAGACCTTAACAGACATCTCACCGAAGATGATATATAAGATGGCAAATAAGCATATGAAAAGATGCTCAACTTCATTTGTCACTAAGGAACTGCAAATTAAAACAGCAATTAAGATACCACTACACACCTATTAGCATTGCCCAAATCAGAACACTGACAACAACAAATGTTCGTGAGGATGTAGCGCAACAAGAACTCTCACTACAGCTGGCAGGAATGCAAAACGGTACAGCCACATCGGGGAAGACAGTTTGGCAATTTCTTATAAAGCTAAACATATTCTTACCACCCAACAAGTATACTCCTTGGTATTTATCCAAATGAGTTCAAAACTTATGTCCACACAAAAACTGCACACAAATGTTTACAGAAGCTTTATACATAATTACCAAATCTTGGAAGCAACCAAAGTGTCCTTCACTTAGTGAACGGATAAACAAACTGTCCATAGAATAAAATATTATTCAGTGATAAAAAAAAATGAGCCATCAAGCCATGAAAAAACATGGAGGAAACTTAAACGCATATCACTAAGTAAAACAAGCCAATCTGCAAAGGGTACGTACTATATGATTCCAACTACATGACATTATGGAAGAGACAAACCTATGGAAACAGTAAAAAGATCAGTGGTTGCCAAGGGTTTGAAGGTAAGAGGGAGGTATGAGTAGGTGGAGTACAGAGGATTTGTGGGGCAGTGAAATCACTTCGTATGACACAGTAATAGCAGATATATGTCATACATTATTCAAAATCCATAGGATATACAACACAAAAAGTGAACCCCAATGTAAACTATGGACTTGAGTTAATATTAATAATATCTACCAATTGTAACAAATGTACCATACTAATATACCATACTAACCCCCCGCCTTCGGGGGCCAGGCACAGTGGCAAGCACCTATCCCAGCTACTCAGGAGGCTGAGCTGTGAGGATCGCTTGAGTCCCAGAGTTCGAGGTTATAGTGAGCTGTTATCATGCCATTGCATACAAGCTGGGGCAACAGAGTGAGGCTCTTTCTCAAAAAAAATAAAGATAGAATAATAGGGGAAACTGCATGAGGCAGTAGAGGGGTTATGTGCGAACTCTAATTTCCAAACATTTTTCTTTAAACCTAAAACTACTCTAAAAAAATAAAGCCTATTAATTTTAAAAAATGAAATTACAGGAATTTTCTCCTGTGAATCTTTATTTAAATGATGTCTCTGACCTAGAGAGCTAGACCAGTAAGAAGAAAAAGAACCATTTGAAAATTCTGAGGCTTTATCTAGTCATTACCAAATAGCTATTGGTTTTCTTAAATTAAACATCCTTCCTCAAAAAAAAAAAAAACACCACACATAGTAGCAATGCATACTCCTTGTAAAAATAATATAAGCAATACAAAGGTAAATAAAACAAATAGCCAAACTTCCTCTCCCAACCCACAATCTCAATCATCAGAGGTAACTGACGATAATCTAATGGTCTAGTGTGTACTAGAATTGTTCTTAACTCCTGTCTCCTCATCTAATTTATCCAATTGATCATAAAGTTCCACAAATTCTGCTTCTTGAATGTCTGGAATCCATCCTCTTCTACCATCATTTTTTGCTATTAACTGGTCCCCCTGCCTCCAGTCTTGTCCCTTTTTAATCTGTTTTCCACATTGCCACAATTCATTCTAAAATCCACAATTTTTCGACAATGCAATTCTGATCATAATGTCAGGTTCATTTAGAGTCCTTTTGGGGGCCAGGTGCAGCAGTTCATGTCTGTAATCCCAGCACTTTGGGAGGCCAAGGCAGGAGGATCACTTGAGGCCAGCAGTTCAAGACCAGCCCGGGCAACACAGCAAGACCTCAACTCCACCAAAAAAAAAAAAAATTAGCTGGACATGGTGACATGTGTCTGTAGTTCCAGCTACTTGAGAGGCTGAGGCAACAGCCTGGGCAACAGAGGAAGACCGTCTCTTAAAAACATGTCCTTTGGGACTTTGAGGGTTCTCTATCACCAGCAGGGTAAATGGCTCATACAACCTTTCATGCCAGTGCTCTGCCTCTGTTTTCCAACGTATCTCCTCCTACCTTGTAACACCCTGTGCTCAGCCATACCAAGCTATTAGGTCGGTGCAAAAGTAACTGTGGTTTTAGCATTGTTGACATTTGCCATTTGCCATTGGAATATATTCTTAAATAAATGTGGGTATGTTCTACATCATTTTAATGTGCATTTTCTTGCTTTATTGCTTTTACTAATGACTTGTTACTTGCTGTTTATTTTATATTTATTTTAGACTATGGAAACGATGTTAGACAAAAAGCAAAATCAAGAGATGTTCGTATTCAAAATGGGTCATAAAGCAACGGAGACAACTCGCAACATCAACAGTGCATTTGGCCCAGGAACTGCTAAGGAACGTACAGCGCAGTGGGGGTTCAAGAAGTTTTGCAAAGGAGACGAGAGCCTTAAAGATGAGGAGCCCAGTGGCCAGCAGTCGGAAGTTGACAACGACCAACTGAGAGCAATCATCAAAGCTGATCCTCTTACAACTACATGAGAAGCTACCGAAGAATTCAACGTCGACCATTGAAAAGGTGAAAAAGCCCAAAACGTGGGTGCCTGATGAGCTGACAAAAAATCAAAAAAATCATCGTTTTGAAGTGTCGTCTCCTCTCTTGTACGCAACAACAACGAGCCATTTCTCAATTGGATTGTGACATGCAATGAAAAGTGGATTTTATACTACAACCAGCGATGACCAGCTCAGTGGCTGGACTGAGAAGCTTCAAAGCACTTCTCAAAGCCAAATTTGCACCAAAAAAAAGGTCACGGTTACTGTTTGGTGACCTGCTGCCAGTCTGATCCACTACAGCTTTCTGAATCCCTGCGAAACCATTACATCTGAGAAGTCTGCTCAGCAAACCGATGAGATGCACCGAAAACTGCAACCCCTGCAGATGGCATTGGCCAACAGAAAGGGCCCAATTCTTCTCCACGACAACTCCTGACCACACGTTGCACAACCAACGCTTCAAAAGTTGAACAAATTCGGCTACAAAGATTTGCCTCATCTGCCATATTCACCTGACCTCTCGCCAACCGACCACCACTTCTTCAAGCATCTCGACAACGTTTTGCAGGGAAAATCCTTCCACCAGCAGGATGTAGAAAATGCTTTCCAAGAGTTCGTTGAAGCACAGATTTTTACACTACAGGAATAAACAAACTTATTTCTCATTGGCAAACATGGGTTGACTGTAATGTTTCCTAAAGTGATTAATAAAGATGTGTTTGAGCCTAGTTATAATGATTTAAAATTCACGGTCTGAAACCACAGTTACTTTTGCACCAACCTAATACTTGTAAAGAATGTACCATGTTCTACCACCATTCTGTGCCTCTAACATGTTGCCTCCACTGCCTGGAGCATCCTTTCCCACTGATAGCACCTGGAAAGTACCTATTCATCATCTAAGATTCAACTCAAGTCCTCGTAGGCAGAATCTTCCACTGTAGGCAAATCTTCCCTGATCTTCCTTAGGCAGCCAGGCACTCTGTCAAACTCTCTCTATATGCACAGCTAGGAGTGAACTTATCAGTCTGATCAGTTGTTTTCTGCTATTCAACTGTCTCCCCTATAAAAGCTTCTTGACAGCAAAGCCAGTGCCTTATTTATCTATATCTATATCTATCCACAGCACCCAGCATTTTGCCTGCCACACAATAAGGACTCAATAAATGCTGGGTAAATGAATGCTTGAGCATGGGATTTCCCTCAGAAATCTACAATTATAATTAATTAACATCATTCTATGAGCCTAAAGCCAGCTCCCCAATAATGAGTAACCTCAAACTCTTTCAACCTTCTCCCAACATAAATTTTTGTATCACCGTACTGGGAACCCGGCTCTGAATAGCTCCATTTATCTCCCCTGCTTCATCTCTCCCTCTCTCATTTCCTCTACGTGAAATACCCCTCTGCACGCCCCCCAACCATCATCTATAACGACCTTCACTCTCCCAGTTTCATTTTTCTCTCCCCACCTGCCAGCAACAACATATCAACCAGCGAGAGAGATGCTAGATCTGAGTTGTGGCGAAAACCTGTTCCTGGAGAAGCTGTGCTTGGCATGGACACCTGCTAGCATCGAGCAAGAGCAAATGAAGGAGCATGAAGACCAGGGGAGCAACTTGGGACAGAGAAAAGGCACTTTCGTAACAGATTCCTTGAAGTGGCCAAATAACAAAACCATGTAAGGATGCAAACTAATCACAAGTTGCCATTATTTATCTGTCTATTGATGGGAAATTAGAATGGTTTTAAAATGTAAAACCTGACACAGAAATTTACCCACTTAGTTGCCAATAAACCAGCAGAGCCAATTCTGTTCATACTTACTGAATGGTTCTTATTTATTGCAATGCCAGTACAACCAAGAAGAATCAAAACAGAGCTTGATGGGGATAGGGAAGCATTATTTATCAACAGAGTTCAGATCCTGATAAATAAATTAAGCTGATTTATGAAGGTGGAAAAAACCCCAAGTTTTTTTCAATCCAAGAGTTGAAAACACCACTAACAGAAAATCTTTTTATCTGTGCCTATTTAATCTGAGGCTCCTTAAAAGAGTAACTGACAGGAGCTATGTGGTAGGCAGCTGTAAGATGGCCCCGAAGATCTCTGCTCCCAGCACAGTCGTCCCTTGGTATCCAAAGGGCATTAGTTCCAGGACCCCCCTTGTATACCTAAATCCACAGATGCTCAAGTCCCTGATCAAAAATAGTGTGGTACTGATTGCATATGACCTACGCACATTCCCTTGTAAACTTTAAATCATCTCTAGATTATTTATAATACCTAATACAATGTAAATGCTATATAAATAGCTGTTATATTATTTGTATTGTTTTTTGTTATTTTTAAAGCTTTTTAATATTTTGATCCACATTTGGTTGAATCCATGTATGCAAGGGCCAACTGTATTGACATCCTTGTATACTCCCCTCCCCTTGACTGTGGGCTGAGTTTGATGACTGGCTTTTAGCAAATAAAATGTAGCTGAGGCAATGGGATGTCACTCCTGAGATTAGGTATCAAAAAGGCTGTGGTTTCTGTCTTGAGCACGAGATACTCTCACCCCCTACTCTCTCATTCTCTCACTCTGAGGGAAGCCAGCTTCTGTGTTTAGAGCTGCCCTGTAAAGAGGTCCATGCGGCAAGGCTGAGGGAGGCTCTGGACAAGAGTCAGCAGATTGACTGCAACCTCGTGAAAGACTATAAACCAGAGGCACACAGTTAAACCATGCCCATCTTTCCGACCCACAGAAACTGTGACGTAATAAATGTTATTTTAAGCTGCTAAATTTCAGGGTAATTTGTTATGCAGCAATAGATAACTACTACAGGCTACTTCCTCCAACTCTGTCAGAGAAGATCTAAAATCCACCCTAACTATTTGTTCTGACTATTGCTGCTTTGGTCCATTCATTGGTTAAATAACATTTTCTTCTTGATTGTCTGATACTAATAATTACAATTATTACTCTTCTGTTTAAGTTGTTGAAACCTCTCAAATTCAAATACTGATTATATTATTAAATAAAAATGCATCAAGTCTGATCAGAAGACATTAGTGCTAAGTAAACATAACAGGACGAGTAAAATGGAGAAAGTAGAAGAGCCTATACCTGCTTGGAGGTACAATCTCCTCTTCCATGTGGTAATCGTGATTCATCCCCATCTTGTTGCTCAGCTCGGAAACTTCATTAACTGTCTCTGTGAGAACTGTGACAGAAAGAACTTATGATGGACAACAATGAACCCATGCAAGTCTGAATTTTTATTTTATTCAGAGTTCACTTAACCTAGTGGGCCCCAAATTTAGATTCATCAGACTTATCTTACACAGACTCACTCAACCATTCCAGTTATTTATGTTTTCTGAACTTTATGCCCCATAGTGCTAGAAACTCTCAGAGTAGTCCAGCATGGGGGAAGAGAGGACAAACAGCTAGTATATAAAAAATACAGTGAAACTGATTAAAAACTTTTTTCTTAAAAAGTAAAATCATAATTACAGTAGCAAAGAAACAATAATTTGTGATTTGCAAAACTAAATATTTATCTAAGGATATTAAGAGTCCACTTTCCTCTTCTGCCTCTAATGCTACACACAATGAAAGCTAAATTCTCCCTACAGATAACACTCAGATGTTACTGAATAGTGCCAAAGTCATTTGGTCTTCTAAAGCAGCAGTTTCCAGATTTTAGGATTTCGCAGATCAATAAAATTTTCAAAAAAATTTTAAGCAACTGACGATGTGCCAACTTTTTGTTTTGCCAAGTATGGACAGTGGAACAAGAAATAAAAAAATCCACTCTACCACTACCAAAATCATCATTTCATAAAAGGAAATACAGTTTAACCTCCAAAAAAGCAGAAAGGAAATATTTTCAAAATAAAGAGCAGTCCTTTAAATTGAATCAATACAGCTTTAAGAAAACTCATTACAGTATCTTTATATAATAATTTCATTTTGCTGAATATTACTAAGAATTTTGTCACAGACCAGCACCAGCATTTGGCAAGCACTGTTTAAGTTCTTAGTACAGGCCTGTAGTACAGCTGATAGCATTCTCACATAATAGGTATATATGGCAGTTATAATGATTACTTGGTATAAAAAATGAAGTTATACACAATAAATCATACTTTCTCTCTCTCTTTCAACGAAGCTTCATAATTTGTCCTCAAGCTGTGAAGGGGATATAGAAGAACTAAGACTGGCCATGAGTTCAAAATTATTGAAGCTGGGTGATGCATAAATGGGAGTTTATTATATTAGTTGCTCTACTTTTACAAATGTGTAAGTTTTCTATAACAAAAAGATTAAAACATGTAAAAAGGAAAAATAAAGTTACTGTAGAAAAGAGGTTACATAGGAGAATGCCCTTGTTCTCAGAAAAATACATAAGGAAGTATTTAGAGGTAAAGTCATGACTTTGTATCTTTCAGAAAGGGGGGAATATACATATATATGGAGAGAGAAAAAGCAATATAGCAGAACATTAACAATGTGGGCATTCACTATTTTTTTAACTTTTCAACAGATTTAGAATATTTCAAAATTTAAAAAGTTACAGGGATTGTAGACCTTTATAAAAAACCCACTGAGTCCTGCTTAGGCAAACAAAGGTGAACTGAACCTTAAGCAGATGGTTGAAGTTCCCTTTGTTTATACAGCCTCTCTGAAGTCTTTAGTTCTAGCCAAAATAGCAAAACAATCAAATATGTAAACAGACTCACCGTTAATTCACTAATGCTAAGTGAGAACTAAGAGAAAATCTCCAAAAAGAGATTGAGTTCCAGCAGCTCCCTGAAGGACTGAAGGAAATATACACTGAAACACTTTCCAGCTACAACAAATCCAAGCCCACAGCCTGCCTGGACAAGACTATTTTGTTGCTCGAAAGTAACATAGCACTGAGCAACTCCAAAACAGTTCTAAAATGCAAAAAAGAGGAAGACTCGAAGAGAAATGTAACTAAAATAGGTTTTAAAAATCCAGAGCCCAAGGACAAAGATATTTTCAAGTAATACAGTAATTTAATCAAATCGAACTAATACACAAAATTTCAAATTTATTTTTTTAAAAAAGGATTTGGTTATTCATTTTACCGAGAGTTGTTTCATCTATGGATTCACTTAAATAGCCGCCTGAAGAATTTAAATTGTATTTACAAAAAAATTGACTTTCACCCCACATCAGGTTTTTGTCTGTCCAACATGCGCGAAATACGCTGTCATTCTGTTAACCAGCAGCGACCCCATGTGGCCACAGGAGAAACAAATCTAATTCAACTTAGCAGCAGGGCCTGGAACTAATTTTTTGTATTTAAATCTTCAAGAATTTTAGGTCAGGTTGTTGCATGCACACAGCTCTTCAGAGTGATGACTGGTTGAGTTCTCTGGAGATAATTATAAGAGAAATGCAGCATGAGTCCCAGTGAGATTGGACCCACCACGATGTGTGGAAGAGACCTCGTGCCCCAGTATGAACACAAAAGAACATCTACTACAGTACAGAGCTAAAGAATATGAGCCCAGGGCAGTACTACTTCTTGAGTCAACAAAAAACGCAATTCCTGTCTGGGATCATTTGGGTTCTTTCAAAATCGACCCCAGATAGCTGCCATTTTCCACCTACAAATTCAAAATACAAGAATACAAAGATGCCTTTGAACTGACTCAACCTCGAATTTTGTCAGATTCAAGTAATCACACTTGGGTCACCTCTTTCTCCAGGACCAAGGCCTCTCTGAAGACCTCTGGTCAACAACGGGCCTAGGGCCTGCAAGTCAAGACCATGTGGGAGACAAGGAGAAGGGTAAATAAAAGACGGGGAAGGCCGAGAGAGAAAACTTGGCAGCTGAGGAGTGTGCGGGTCCCCGGAACAGCGCTGGAGCCCAGGTTCCTTCCAACGCGCCCCCCCTCCCTCGAGGGTGGCCGAGGAGACTGCTGGACCTACAGGCAGGGGCGTCCTCGGGGCCGCTCTTGTCTTCCTGAGTCGGTTCTGACGTCTCAGCCTTGCAGGGCCCGCTCTCTGCGTCGCCAGGGTCCTTCGGGGACACATTCTCCATGACGTCCGGCATTTTGCTGGTGGTATCTGGGCTGGGGAGAAATGGCGCGCTGTGCGCATCAGGGAAGGGGGCTCCGCAACCGCCAAGGAGGGCCCTAGGACCCGGCCTGGGAGCGAGGGGCGGGTGAGCAGCCGCTTCAGAGCCTCTCAGGGCGGGGGAAGACCGGGGGCAAGGGAGCCTGGAGGAGCAGGGATGCGGACCGGAAAGCCGCCGAGTGCTGGGCCGCAACGAGGAAGCTGAGGTCTGAGGCCCCTTCCTCCCCCACTAGGCGACCCCCATTCCCGCAACGCCCACCCGGCCCGCTCCGGCTTGGCTCTGGCGGCAGGGGCGCCGCAGCGCCCTGCCCCTCACCTCCTCCCCTGCCGCTGGCCACCCCCTCTGGATCGGCTCCGCGGCCCGGCGGCCTCGCGGCCGGGCTGTCCCACAGCCACTGGGCGGCGGCGTGGAGGCAAGAGGCCGACCGGGGCGCACCCCCGCCCGCGACGCCAGGGGCGCCCGGTGGGAGAGTCCGGGATTCGAAAACAAACCGCCGCGGTCTCCTGGGGCAACCGGGCAGGGCACGTGCTGGCCCCGCCGCGCCGGCTGGAGGCCGCAGCAGCCTGTGCCTCCGTCGACAACTCGAAGCTTCCCAGGCCTCCGGTTAGGTTACGCGATCGCCGGGCCCGTCCCTGCCGGTCACCTCCTCCCCCCGTCGAGAACGATCACCTGGACCTCCTTAGGGGAGGGAAGGAGCACTGTTTGTGGCTTTTCTTCAGCCGGTTCGTATAGCCCAAAAGACAACCACACCCAGGAGGGTCGTTTCTTCAGCGCATCCTGGGCGCGCTGTGACAGGTGGCGCGGGAGGGCGGCGCTCCCATTCTATGGACGCGGAAACTGAGACTCCTGGCGGGCTGGTGGGCGGAGGAGTCGTGAGGGCTGCCAGACAGGCCAGCTTCCACTCAGGGTCTTCCCACTGCCTCTGCCCAAGCTCTTCTGCGGCCCGAGGCTGGCCCTCCTGCTCCGTGGCTCCAGGCCTCCAGCCTTTCTTGCTTGGAGTCTGCTCTGCCACCCCGGGCATGATGCGAAGACCTGGAGTGCCCCCGACCGAGAATGTTCGAGTTCATCCCCACATTCTCCCATCCCTCGGATCACTCTGACTTGATTTCTTACCACGAAAACTTCCTTAAAAAATTAAAAAAAGATAAAAGTATTACCTGCAGAAACTCTGCCTTGACTAAGTTCTTATTAAGACCCTTGCTCTGTTAGTGTGGAGTGTGGATGTTTCTTGCACAACTCATGGGTTTTGAAGGGGAAAATTATGAAGAGACCTGAGAACATTTCTACTTTGAACAGTTCATTCTACTGTGAGGCCCAGGTGGATATGAGGGGAATGGCCTAGTAAAGTTACTGTTTACCGAGAGAGTATCTCAAACCGATTAAACCTTCTCCTTCCTCCTCCTCACCCTCTCCTGGTATTTCCCTTAGGGATGTCAACTGTGAAGCAGGCTGGCCTTCACCCCAAACCCACCAGAAGCGGGAGGAAGTTGCATGGTGACTTCAGTAAAGAATTCAATGAAATATGATGCTTCATATTACACAGAGAGATAGTTAGGCCTGGCTGTTGATTTCTGTTTTTTGAAAAATCCAGAATTCTGTTTGGCATTTTTATTTCTGGCAGAAATTTTCCAAAATAACGCCATTCGTTTCCCCCACAAAAAATGGCATTGTTGTAAAACTCTCCCTACTGATGCCTGAAATTTCTCTAGCAGTTCATTCATATACATTAAATAGTCTCCTTAAATGTCCTCTTAATATCCAAATTCTCTGGGAGGGTTGGGGGAAGAAATAGCAGCGCAGAAGCTCATGGTATGGTGGGGGTGGGGGGAACAGAAGCCAGAAGAGAAGGAAAAGGTGGAGGTAGCAGAGAAAGACAAAATTAGAGTTTTCCCAGGGTCAACCCAAGTACAGCATTTCATGATCTTTATCATTAATAGTTATCAGAACCAACCAAGCAAAAGTTAAAGGTTGAGGGGAATAGAAAGATGATGTGAGAGATACACCCTTCTTCTCTTTGGGGTCTTAGTTAATAACTGATTTTTGTTTAATGGTTTACAAAATACTTTTACATCACAAATCCTATGTGTTCTGCACACAATTCTATTCAATAGGTAAGGCAGGTATTATACTGGATCCCTTAATAGGTGAGCAAACTGGGGATCAGAGATATTTCAGGGAGTAACCAAAAGTCACAGAGTAAGCAAGATCTTGACTCTCTCTTTTTTTTTTTTGAGACAGAGTCTTGTTCTGTTGCCCGGGCTAGAGTGCCGTGGCATCAGGCTAGCTCACAGCAACCTCAAAGTCCTGGGCTAAAGCAATCCTCCTGCCTCAGCCTCCCGAGTAGCTGGGACTACAGGCATGTGCCACCATGCCCGGCTAATTTTTTCTATGTATTTTTAATTGTCCAACTAATTTCTATTTTTTTTAGTAGAAGACGGGTCTCACTCTTGCTCAGGCTGGTCTTGAACTCCTGACCTTGAGCGGTCCGCCCGCCTCGGCCTCCCAGAGTGCTAGGATTACAGGCGTGAGCCGCCACACCCGGCCATTGACTCTTGATCATATACTTTTTCTTAATTAACACCACTTTCCTTTCTCTGGCTGAGAAGCCATATACACACAAGAAAATATAACTAACATATAATAGCATAGTAAGTACCAGGGCTGGGGGTACAAACAAGAAGTGCTTTCACAAAGAAAAGGTGAGAGATCTTCCCCAGGTATTTGGACCAGTTCAAGCTCAGCCTTTAGCCAGAGTTTGTAAGATTCTGTAACTCATTTGGTCTTTGGAGACAGTCTCTTGTTAGGCCTGGCTCTCCCTCAACCTCAGAACCCTCTTTAAACTCTCCTAATGGATGAAATTAGATTTTCTATATACGTCCATTATTTAGCAGAAATGCCCCTCCTGGGTAACTTAACACCTTTACCCTATTAAAGTGCACATACCTCAAAAGACCCATAAGGCAAGTATTTCTCAAGCAACGTAAAAACAGAAATAAAGGCCCTGTTTCCTCTCACATTGAAGTATGCCCAAATCTGTCCGTCTGGGGTTCCTTTTTTATACTGAGATGTCATATGACTTTTGTCTTCTTTTCCTAATGTATCTGTGTTTGTTTTAATACTAAAGTCTATTTCCCCTCCTCAAATCTTTGAGTAGAATTCTTGTCCCAGAAGGAAGGGCTTCCTATACTTGTTGGCATACTTCTATATACCCCTGTGGGTACCTACACCCCGGTTCGAGAAGCAGTCTATGGTAATTTCAGGCCTACAGCTGGAATTCTCCTACTCTTCAACCACTTCCTCACATATGAGAGCTTTAACCCAAGCCCAACAGTATGACAATTCTCATTGGTTAAATACTATTCTGTGTACACTATCCCACAAAAGCAAATTATACAGAAAGTCAGTCCTGTTCACAAAGACATTCTGAAAGACGCGTGGATAAATTCAAAGATACGAGAGAAATATTCCTAGGTGGCTATAAGAGATACAGAATCACAGATTTTAAGAGTAATCCTGGATACAGATTTGCTAGCTAAAATAAAACAAAAAAGTGAAAAATACCTCATTTTACAAAGAAACATCGTAGGCTCAACTGAGGTTAAATGACTTGGCTAAGGTCACCACCAGTTTATGGAAAATTCAGGACTAGAATCCATATCGCAGTCTGTTTACTCCATAATGTATGGAGCTATGCAAGAGTAAAATCTAATACCGTAAATAAATATTTACATTTCCTAAAGAAAAATGTAAATGATAGGCCGTGGAATGGAAAAAGCGAGGGATGAAGTTAAATAGAGGCCAAGACTGCAAGTATAGTGGAGTATACTGGAAGATAAACAGTCAACTAAAGCGGTAGGGACACGTAAATACAGGGTGGGGCATTTAAATGGAACCATTTGGAGTCATGTAAACTGAGACTGACTTCATGATAGCCTCCCTTACAGTACAGAACCGCACGTCAAAACTATTTGCTTTAGTCTTTTGACAAATGTGTTTTCTTCACAGAACCCAAGAGGAGTATGAGAAGGGCTGAGGTAATCTGGGGGCATTCTGGCAGTGGCCCTTCGAAGCTCAGGGTGAAGTATGATGGATGGGGAAACCATTACAAATCTTTAAGGAAAGGAGCCTCAAAGCAGAAGACAAAGAAGAGTCTGGCAGCAGCACTTACTGCCTACTTCTCCAGCCACGTCTCACTCCTGAGCAACACTTAACACGCTCTGCTCCTTCCTACCTCAGGATCTTTGCACGTGCTGTTCCTTCCATGTAGCATGCTTCTCCCTGCTCTAACAACCTCCTTTCACCTCCCTGACTCCCTCTCATCCTTCAGATCTAGCTTACAAGGCCTAATTTCCTCAGAGAACCTTCCATGGCCTTTTGTTAGCTTCTCTCAACACCCTGTACGTTTTCGTCATAGCAGTCATAACATTTTGTAATCATGTGTTTGTTTGCATAATTAAGCTTTGTTGAAATGTCTAACTCTCCCATGAGACTGTAAGCTTTCTCAGAGTAGGGACTGTGCATTTTATTCACCACTGCGCCCGAAACATAGTAGGTGCCCAATCAGTAACTGTGGAGTGAATGAGCAGGGTAGACGGCAGTGTTGGAGGAGTGACAGGGAGTGGGCACTGCTCCCCCTACACACCCAAGCAGTCAGGCAAGTTGTGTCTCTCTGGACCTAGTCTCGATTACCAGGGTCTGTCTTTCTCTTTTTGTCTCATAGACATATAGACATGTTTTCTCTCTTTCTGTCTCTCCTCTGTGCTTAGCTTCCCGTGACAGCCTTTTGAACTAGCAAAGACAACATGTGAGAGAAAAGGAAGGATGTTTAGGGCCCTGTGACACTGGGGCTTCCCCCCAACCGGAAGGGGGCAGCAAGGGGCAGTGGCACCGTGGGAGTAACTCACAGAGGCAGGTTCCTGGATGGAGGAGTTTCTCTCTCTCTCTGCAGAGCAACCTGGGGTCAGCAGCAGCCTAAAGCCTTGAAAACTGACTTAAAAGTCCTCCTAAGAGCTGCATCTTTTGAGACCCCAAAACAATCGCGCCTTGTGCCCCAGGACACGGTGCAAGTTACACACTTAAAGCAGTTTCCACAGAACCGCATTCAGTTGGTTTTAAACTCTGGGGAAAGCTGGCAGCCTCTTTGTGGGTTTTTTAAAAAACTAGTTAGAGGGACAATTAAACCTTTATGGGTCCCAGAATGTACCTATGCAGACATAAATAAGGAACATTCTTCATCACTGGAGAGTCCACTTTCTGGCAAGAGACATATTCTGCCATCACAGGACGAAGTTGAGCTCACATCCGAGAACCTTTTTCATCAGGGCAGGTGACAGGGGTCAGCATGAGCAGAGTTGGAACTTTAACCCTAGTTTGGCATAAGCCCTTTCTCAAAGTGGACCCCTCACAGGCCTTAGGCTTAGCTGCTCTTAAATAAATCACATACACACCCAAAGCCTTTCCAGAAAGCTGCCAGGATTTTAGGCCAAGAAAACTCATCTTGCTCCCTCCTTGTGTTACTTTGGGCCAAAATGCTCCATTTGTCAAAGAGTACTGACTCCTTTATTCCCAGTCTTACAACACAATACAATGCATTCACATATTTACAGTGCAGTGTCCTTGAATGGTCTGGATGGTTTGGGTTTTTTTAATCCAATAATATCATTAAATGCACCAGGGGGCTCTCTTCTTAAAGGAACTTTGGAGTAAACTCTTTTGTGAAGTGAAGCAGTCTTTTGTGAGGCAAATCATCAGCCTCCAATTTGTTATCCGAATCTGAGATTTCACATAGATTTTCTTAAACCAGGGTCCACTTTAGATGGTGGCCTGTGCATTTTAAAAAATTATTCTGACTTTGGTTAAGACAAGCTTTTCCTGAATAGACATTATTGGGTTGGGATGAAGGAATCTTAAACACTTGAGAAATAAATCAGTTTCAATCATTCGTGTCATCCATAATTCTCTAGAAGCACCAGCCTAAAGCAAAGTATAATGGTCTCCTGACAAAGGCTCCAGCTGCACAGATTCAAGGGCCAGCCTATTGGAAGTCCATCACAAAAGAAACGCATGTGCTGGGGGTTGGGGGGTGTTTTGTACATTATTGTAGTTTTTTTTTATTGTGGTAAAATACATAGCATAATGTTTATCATTTTAACCATTTGTAAATGTACAATTCAGCAGCATTAAATTCACAATGTTGTGTAAGCATCACCACTATCCATATGCAAAGCTTTTTCATCATCTCCAGCAAAAACTCTGTGCCCATTAAACAATAACTCCCCTTCCCCACTCCCTAACCTCTGTTCTACTTTCTGTCTCTATGAACAGAGAACAGTTTTACACTCCAGTTTTTCTTCGGGGCTTTTCCCCCTCCCATGATGTTGAGGTGGGAGAACCGGGAAAGCTGTGGCCGTCCTTTTTTCACCTTGTGGAGCCTTCCTAGTGCCACATCCCCAGGCCCCTTGCCTTCCCCAACAGCGTGTCTGAGAAGAAGCTGGAGCTCATTTGAACGGTTTAAACTTGCAGAGGGGCTGCAGCCCCCAGCGAGAACCAAAGGTCACTGGGTCTGAGTCTCTGTTATAAGCTCAGGAATGGCAGGAATTTTCTGACTTCAATGGTCTGAGTAAATGGAACGCCATCAGCTAGATGGCTGCTTTGGTGTCTGAAGCCTATGTGGACGCCATTTTAGTGCTGGTCAGTTGCAGAGTTAGGCACCTGAGATCTTTCAGGGCTAAGAGAGATGGGAAAGCAAGAAGAGACAAGGAGGGCCCTCTTGGGCACCCTCGAATTCCATGTGATGGAATTTCTCATTGAAAAACACTGGTTAAACCACTCACAACCCCTGCAGAATTTACATCTCTTGTACCCATTCGTGGCTAACAGAGACACAGTCAGAATGACTCACAGACTTCAGTTTAGGTTTTACTTTGCTCGTAATGCTTGCAAACTCTCGAAGGAGCTAGCCTCCTCCACCTTCCCACCCCCACGAACTCAGGAGACTCAGCTTATGAAAAATCTGATTTGCGGTTGTTTCAAGAACTACTTGGGGACCCTCAGCCTCCGGCCCCCAATCCCAGGACTGTGAGCCTGCCAGGGGCCCTTAGGACAATGGTGACAGGGTGATTCCATGGCTCAGAGAAACAGTGAACCATGGGGTGATGTAAGGAGAATCACCTTGAAAGCAGGAGGCCTGGATTCCTTCTGCTACCAACTTGCTGGTGACTCTGAGCAAGTCACTGCACCATTTTGGCCTCATGTCTCTCCAGTCAGTTGGAAGTGCCCTCCAACCCTGACAATTTGTGTGTATGGAATGGAGGGAAGCAAGGCTTTCTGATGTCTGGAATTCTTGAAACAGGGAACGAAGTCTTGTGTTTCCCAAAGGTGCTGACACTAATGGAAAGCATGGCTGCAAAGAGGAGGAGTAAATTTGGGGAAAGAGGAGGGTGGATGGGTGTATTTTAAGACAGATTGAGAATGAAGTAAGTACTGGCTGGATCTTTATAAGGAATTGTTCAGCAGGCATCTGGACACAAGCAGCTGGAGTTTAGAGAGAGATTGGGACTAATTGATAAGAATGGAGTCAGGAGTCATGGTTAAAAGATGAAATAGTAATAATAATACCAGCAACACATATCAAGTGCTTACCATGCGCCAGGCCCTTGGGGAGCCCTTCACACAGATGTGCTCCGATAATTCGCACAACAATTCATGACAAATATGCTGTTTTTACACCCACTTTACAAATAAGGAAAACTTACATATACCACCTAAGATGGTAAGACCAGGGGCTTGAACCCAGGGAGTCTGACTTCAGAGCGCTGACCCATCTTTTACATCACCTCCCGAAACCATGGAGGTGGAGGAGAACGGGAGAAAAGAAACAGTGGTTGAGGACAGAACCTTGACCAATACCTGTAAGAAAGTACTCCTATTCTTGGCTAACTGCAACCTAAAATCAGATTCTGAGATGAAGGTGTGGGTCAGAAACAGAGAACTATCCAGGTGTATCCGGTGATGTTGGCAATTGGGTTGGCTCTGCACAAATTAAATAATAATGCCACTCAAAATACATTGAACACTCATTATATGCTAGGCACTGTACTAAGAGGGCTTCACATATATCATCTCATTTAGTCCTCTCACAAATCCTACAAAAAAGGTATAGTGCCCATTTTAGAGGAGAGGAAACTGAAGCGCCAAGAGCTTCAGGGATTTACCCAGCTGTACGTCTCAGAGCTGGGAACTCGAAGCCAAGCTGTGTGCTTCCACAGCCAGCCCCGGCGCGGCCTCTCCCGAGCGGTCTTTCCTGACGGCCTCCCTCAACGGACGCGGAGACGGACGCGGAGACATCTTGACATTTCTGATAGGTTTTGTGTAAAAGTTACTCCCTTCAAAGTAGTTTGTACTTAACACCAGTATTTGAAGTCAGCGCTTCTGGAAGTTGCTAAAGGGTTATAGCTGCCCTGAACTAATGTTCATTATGTGCATGTTTGACTTAATTAAGCCCAACTAAAATAAAGCAGCATCTATTAATTTGGGGTCCCTGAGGCAGGCCCAGCTCATTCCTACCGCGCCCAGCTTCATGGAGAAGTCTGATTGGTCCGAGGGTCCCATCTCCCTTAGAGTGATTGGTCAGATAAAAGCACGTGACACAAGTCAAGGCCAGGGAGAGGTCAGCGAGGGGCTTCCAGCAACGCGCTTCATCACTCCTCACGCTCCCTCTGGAAAGTGAGTCCTCCGTGCTCTAGACTTTGTCCTGCCAGGGAGGACGTCTTACAACCAGCCTCACTACCCGGAGAGAGGCAGGGAGCCCCTGAAGCCCACCCTCCTGCCCGAGATTCCCTGGCATCGAGCCAATACATTCCTATTGCTTAAGCCCGCTTGTTTTGGAATGCTCGCAGCTCCCAGGCCCGGCTGGAACCTCAGCACCACGAAGGCACGAACCCTGCCTGTCTCCGCTGCTGCACCCCAGCCCTGTACACAGCTAGGCACAGAGAGATACCTTTTATATAGTTCAATGAAGAAGCTCGGAGGCTAGTATAGCTGAAAAACACTTTTAAAATTATCTAATCCAAGTCTCCTCTCTCTCTCTTTTCTGCTCTATAGTGAGCGTGTGTTAGAGAGTTAATAGTAGTTGTCCCTCTAATTAGGTCAAACATCCTCTAGTGCCCACAAGGAGGATTTCTGTGAGGCAAGCATCCCAGAGGGGCTTTGATGCCATGCCCCGTCCAAGTTGGAGAACAAGACAGAAGGACTTCGCCTCCAGGCTAAATGAAACTTCAGCATCGGTTGATGATAAGAAATGGAGACTTGGTAAGAAAGACACAAAATTTTATGTTTAGCATTTCTGTTTTTTAAAAAAAATACGACACATTATCTTTGTAATAGTTGCTTAATGTTTAATATTGCCTGGTTTTGATGAATAAATTATGGGAAATACATAGCTATAACTTTAGGGGCCTTTAGCATGGAGAGCTCCATCTGCATCCCTCTATAGACCTAGGGCTAAGACTACCTGCAGCTTTGTTTGCTGGGAATAAAACTCTCTAAAAATCCAAAATGGCAAAATGAAAGGCACAAAGCACTGGCAGATTTCACAGCTTCCTTACATTGCATGCCATAGCTAGTCTATCCTGCTTTTTAGAAAATATTTTGGTTTTTTTGTTCCAGACATCCACATTGCACACAGAAATACTTTGTTTCTTTTAAAACCAACTCTATTGAGATATAATCTTCATAAATAAAATGTGCCAATTTTATGAGTGTACATTTTATGAGTATTGCAAATATATATACCCACGTAACCACCACCGCAGTCCAATAGGATACTTCCGTCCCCCCACAGGTTTCCTTGTGCCCATTTGCAGTCAATACCCATCTCCTTTTCCTAGGACCCAGAAAACCATCGATCTACTTCCTGTTACTACAGGTTAGTTGTACCTGTTTAGAATTCACATAAATGGAATTATACAGTATGTAGTTGTATTAATCAGCTAGGGCTGCCATAAAATACCACAGATTGGGTGGCTTGAGCAACAGAAATTTATTTTCACAGTCTGGAGGCTGGAAGTCCAAGATAAAGGTGTCAGTAAGTTTGGTTTCTCCTGAGGCCTTTCTCTTTGGCTTGCAGACAGCTGCCTTCTGGTTGTGGCCTCACATGGCCTTTTCTTAGTACACACACATCCTTGGTGTCTCTTCCTCTTTTTATAAGGACACCAATCCTATTGGATTAGGGCCCCACCCTTTTGACCTCATTTAACCTTAATTACCTCTTTAAAGACCTTATCTCCAAATACAGTCACATTGTAGGTAAGTGTTTCAACTTGTGAATTTTGGGAGGGACACAATCAGTTCCTAACAGTAGTCTGTTGTGCCTGACTTCTGACTCAGCATAATGTCTGTGTGATTCATGGCATTCATGTCATGGCATTTATCAATAGATTGTTCCTTTTTATTGCTGAGTAGTAGTCCATTGTATGAATATACCACAGTTTTTCCTTTTATCTATTGATGGATATTGGGTTGTTTCTAGTTTTTGACTGTTATGAATAAAGCTCCTGTAAACATTCTAGTATATCTTTTTGTGGACATATATTTTCATTTCTCTTGAGTAAATACCTAGGAGTAGAATTGCTGGATTATATGGTATGTTTAATTTTATAAGAAATTGTCAAACATTTCTCCAAAGTGTTTGTACCATTTTACGTTCCCACCAGTAGTATACGGAAGTTGTAGTTGTTCCACATCCTTACCAACATGTGGTATTGTCAGTCTTTTTAAAAAGCCATTCTAGTATGTGTGTAATTGTTCCTCATTGTGGTCTTAATCTGAATTTCCCTGATGACCAGTTGTTGAGCATCGATTCATGTACTTACTTGTTATCCTGATGTCTCATTTGGTGAAGTATCCGTGCAAATGTTACGTATGTTGCCCTTGCCCCCCCCCAACGTCTGAGTTTCAAATATGTCCATCCTTCGGGTGTGCTTATTTTTTTAAAAAGACTTTTTTAAAAGCAGTTTTAGTTTCACAGCAACATTGAGAGGAAGGTACAAAGATTTCCCACGTACTTTCTGCCCCCCCACATGCACAGCCTTCCCCATTATCAACATCCCCCACCAGTGTGGTACAGTTATTGCCATTGATGAACCAGCGCTGACATGTCATAATAACCCAAAGTTCATAGTTTACATTAGGATTCACTCTTGGTGTTGATAGCTTTGGACAAATGTATGATGACATGTATGCATCATCATAGTATCATGCAGAGCACTTTCACTGCCCTAAAAATCCTCTGTGCTCTGCCTTTCATCGCCTCCCCCACCCCATCTTTCTTTAAATTGGTATTGGCAAAGATATTCATAGTCTTCCCTTATAATATCCTTTTATACTGTGTAAAATCTGAGAGAAGTGAAGTCACTTCTTGCATCCCTGACATTGATAATTTGTGTCTTTTCTCTTTTCTCCTCATCCGTATGGCCAGAAGTTGATCAATATTATGGTCTTCTCAAAGAACTAGCTTTTGGCTTCATTGATTTTCTCCATTGTTTTTCAGTATTTTGTTTCATTAATTTCTGCTCTGATATTTATTATTTCCTTTCCTCTGCTAACTTTGGTTTTCATTTGCTCTTCTTTTTCTCGTTTCTTAAAATGGAAGCTAAAGTTATTGATTTGAGATCTTTCAAGTACTGCTTTAGTGGCACCCACAAATTTTGACATATTGGGTTTTCATTTTCATTCTGTTCAAAATATATTGATTTCTCTTTTGTATTTTTTTTGACCCAGGGGTTATTAAGAAGTATGTTATCTAGTTTTCAAATATTTGGGGATTTTCCAAGAATCTTTCTGTTAATGACTTATAATTTAATTCCATTGTGGTGAGAGAACAAATTTTTTATAACTTGAATCCCTTTAAATTTATTGAGACTTGTTTTATGGCCCAGAATATGGCCTATTTTGGTAAATGTTCCTTGTGCATTTGAAAGGAATGTGCATTCTGCTGTTGTTGGATGGAGTGTTATATAAATGTCACTTAGGTCAACTTGATTGGGGGGTTATTCAAATCTTCTGTACTCTTGCTTATTTTCTATCTACTAGTATATCAGTTATTAAGAGGGAGTATTGAAATCTCTGACTATAATTAAGATTTTTTTATTTGTCTTTGCAATTCTGTTTTTGCTTCATGTATTTTGAAGTTCTGCTTTTAAGTGCATGAACTTTTAGAATTTTGGTGAGTTGACTTCTTTATCATTATGAAATGATCTTCTTTTTTTTTTTTTTTTTTTTTTTTTTTGAGACAGAGTCTCACTCTGTTGCCCGGGCTAGAGTGCCGTGGCGTCAGCCTAGCTCGCAGCAACCTCAAACTCCTGGGCTTAAGCAATCCTACTGCCTCAGCCTCCCGAGTAGCTGGGACTACAGGCATGTGCCACCATGCCCGGCTAATTTTTTCTATATATTTTTAGTTGTCCAATTAATTTCTTTCTAATTTTAGTAGAGACGGGGTCTTGCTCTTGCTCAGGCTGGTTTCGAGATCCTGAGCTCAAACAATCCGCCCGCCTCGGCCTCCCAGAGAGCTAGGATTACAGGCGTGAGCCACCGCGCCCGGCCTGAAATGATCTTCTTTATACTTGGTAATAGTCTTTGCTCTAAAATCTACTTTGTCTGATATTAATTAGCTATTCCGTCTTTCTTTTGATTAGTGTTAGCATGGTATATTTTTCCATCCTTTTACTTTTTAACGTATCTGTATTTCTGTATTTAAAGTGTGTTTCTTATTAGCACCATATAATTTAGCCATGGTTTTTTACCCACTCTGACAATCTCTGCCTTTTAATTAGAACATTTAGACCATTTACTTTTGTTTTTCACCTCAAAGAAATATGTGGAGGGGGTTGTTTTATTTTGTTTTAATTGTGGTAAAATGCCATCTTAACCACTTTAAATATACAGTTCAGTAGTGTTAACTATATTCACATTATTGTGCAACCAATCTCTAGAACTTTTCCTCTTGCAAAATTGAAATTCTATACCCATTAAACAACTTCCCATTTCCCCCTTCCCCAGCCTCTGGCAACCACCATTCTGCTTTCTGTTTCTATGAGTTTGGCTGCTCTAGATACCTCATATAAGTGGAATCATACAGTGTAGACCATTTACTTATCATGTGATTATTGATAGGTTAAGTTTACGTCTATCATCTTCTCTTTGTTCTATATTTGTTCCATTTCTTTTTCATTCCTTTCTTTTCTCTTTTTCTGCCTTCCTTTGGATTAGTATTTTTCATGATTCCACTTTGTCTCCTCTGTTGGCTTAGTAGCTACAATTCTTTGTTTTGTTATTTTGGTGGTTCCTTCAGAGTTTATGCAATATATCTTAGCACAGTCTGCCTGTGCTTCATGTATAATATAAGAACCTTACTGTAGTATGCACCATTTCTCCTCTCCTGACCTTTTTGCTTTTATTGTAATACTCTTTTACTTATTCACATTATAAACCACAAAATACACCTTTTTTTATTTATGTGGTCAAATATCTTTGAAAGAGATATAAACAGTTCTTAAAAATCGTAAGTATTTACCCATGTATTTAGCTTTATTCCTTTGGATAGGTCCATGTTTCCATCTGGTATCATTCTCCTTCTGCTTGAAGGACTGTCTTTAGCATTTCTTATAATGCAGTTCTGTTGGTGATGAATTCCTTCAATTCTTTTGCATGTCTGAAATGGTCTTTATTATACCTTCATTTTTGAAGATATTTTTGCTGGGTATAGGGTTTAGATTGACAGGTTTTTTTTTCTCTTTTCTTTCAGCACTTAAAATATCTTCCTGCTGTTTTCTCACTTGCACTATTTCCAATGAGAGATCTGCTACTATCCTTATATTTGTTCTTTTTGCTCTGGCTGTTTCTATGCTTTTCTCTTTATCAGATAAACTGAGCAATTTGAGTATATGTATATTGCTATAGTTTCTTCCGGTTTCTTGTGTTGGGGGCTCACTGAGCTTCTTGCATTTGTGGGTTTATAGTTTTAGTCAAACTTAGAAAATTTGGGGCCATTCTTTCTTCAAATAATTTTTCCGTATTGCCCCTCTTTGTCAAGGACTCCAATTATACATATGTTAGGCTAATTGAAGTTGTCCTATAGTTCACTGACGCTTTTTTTAAATTTATTTTTTCTCTGTTTTATTTTGAATAGTTTCTATTGTTATATTTTCTTGTTCATTAAAATTTTCTTCTGCAAGATCTAATCTGCTATCACTCTTAGCCAGTGTAATTTTCATATTACTCATTGTAGTTTTCATCTCTAAAAGTTCATTTGCATCTTTTTCATGTCATGTGTGTTTTTCAACATACGGCATACAGTTAAATAACTATTTTAACATCTGCTAATTCTAACATCTTTGTCAGTTCAGGGCCAATTTTGATTGATTGGTTTTTCTCCTTTTTATGGGTCATATTTTGCATGCCTAGTATTCTTTGATTAGATGATTGATATTGTGAATTTTACCTTGTTGAGTACAGGATATTTTGGTATTTCTATAATATTCCTGAGCTTTCTTATAGGACTCAATTAGATTACTTTGAAACAGTTTGATCCTTTTGGTCTTACTTTTTTTTTTTTTGACATAGAGTCTCATTCAAACACCCAGGTTGGAGTACAGTGGTATAATCATTGCTCACTATAATCTTGAATTCCTGGGCTCAAGTGATCCTCCTGCCTCAGCCTCCCCAGTAGCTGGGACTACAGGTGCGTGCCACCATGCCCAGCTAATTTAAAAATGTTTTTATAGAGACCGGATCTCACGGTGTTGCTGAGACAGTCTCAAACTCCTGGCCTCACACAATCCTCCTGCTTGGCCTCCCAAAGTACTGGGATTATAAGCATGAGCCACCACCACACCAGCTGGTCTTACTTTTGGGTTATTAGGTAGGATCAAAATAGTGTTTAGTATAAAGGCAATTTTTCCCCACTACCGAAGTAATACCCTTTTGAGTATTTTACCCAATGCCCCGTGAATTATGAAGTTTTCCAGTCTGGCTGGTGGGACAGACACTGTTCCCAGCTCTGTGTGAACACCTGGAAACTATTCTCTAATCCTTTTAGATGGTTCTTTCCTAAGCCTTGGGTACTTTCCTCACACTCATGAGTCAATAATGTCTAACAACTTGAGGAAGACCCTTTGCACATCTCCAGACCTTTGTGTAGCAATCTCCTTCTAGAATTCTGTCCTGACCACCTTGGTCTCCTTGGATTCTTAGCTCTGTCTCTTTGACTTAGAGAATTTGCTGAGCTCTGCCTGGTTTTCTTTTCCTATGCTGCAGCCTAGAAACCCTCATAAGGCAGCAAGGTGTGGGGAAACTGTAGGGCTTTCCTTGTTTGTTTTCGCATCTCTCAGTAGATGTCCTTCATTGCCTGAAATAGTCTTGAAAACTATTGTTTGTTTCTTCATTAATTGCTCTCTCTCTCTCTCTTTCTTTCATTTCAGGAAGGAGAGTAAATCCAGTCCCTATGACTCCATCTTGGCTGGAAGTAAAAGTCCTTCTTTCTCTTCAAATTCTTCCTTATCCTTTGTAACAACTAGAATAGTGGTGGGCACAGGGTTGATTTGTTTATTGAAAGCCTCTTGAATTAACTCCTCTTTGTAAGTAGTAATATCTAAGCAAATATTTGTTTAGAAATTCAATTGTAGGTGACTGGGCTTTTCTCAAGTTCAATGAGAAATTATTGTAATTGTTACTCAAATGAAGACTAAAATTATTTGTGAAATTGCATGGAGCCAAGTTTTAAAATTTTTGATGACATGCTATATAGAAATGTTTTTGCAATGCTTGCTTCATTTCACTTTTAGTTATTGATTTTAAATTGTTTTCTAACACATAGAAAATGAAAAATATGGGATCAGCACATCTACAGCAGAAAACATGTTTATTGTCACAACCAGAGTCTCCCGAAAGCCTGGCACATAGTAAACACTCAGTACGTGTTTAAAGAATGATTGGATGAATAGAACAGTTTTGGGGTAGAATACTTTTTACTTCATCAAACAATATAATTTTATTTCAATAATATCTCCTACCTTTTCATTTTACAAAGTGAAGCTCCATTCATAATAGACTCATGCCTCTTCTGGTCTCTTTACAATGTGCTCTGTTGGTCCTCACTTTGTAACACTGTTTTGTCAGATGAAGTTAACACAAATCCATGTTTCTTCCTCTATAACAGAGGCTAACATTCAGATTCGGAAATCTTAACTGAGGAGATTTGGCTTACACTCTTGGAAGCATCGGATTTGCATAACACTTTGACTTCTAGCTTAATTCTTGTGGAATCTTGGGCCTCTGGCCCCTCGGCTCGAGCTCCCCACTCCTCCCTTATGTCTTTCTGTGGCCCAGCCAAATCTTGTACATTCTTCCAGCCCAGCTTACCTTTCCTTCCTCTGTAAAGCCTTCTCCCACCACAATGATCTTACCCTTCTGCCTGCTCCTTAGAACTTAATGGTCTTTTCCACTCACTTGGTATGCACTTGACATACCCTTTGTGTTTATGTGTGAGCGTCTGTCTCAACCAGCTTGCAATCACTTTCAGAAGGGAGGCCGAATATGCTGAACACAGTCATAACAGTAATAGCAATAACCAGCATTTGTATTTAATATGTGCCAGGCCCTATTCTGAGAGCTTTTTATGAATGACTTCAATTAATCCTCACCCCATGCCAAGGAGGTAGTGCTATTACTATCCCACTTTCCAGATAAGGAAGCGGAGGCCCAGGGCAGTCAGGTCACTTGCCCAGGGTATCTAGCAGAGCCAGGATTCAAACTCAAGCATTCTGGCTCCAGAGCCTGAGCCCTCAAACCCCACACTCCACTGTGGCACTTGGGGGTACGGTAGTTGCTCAAAAACAACTTTGTTGAATAAATGAAAACATGGAGGCTTGATCTGTGCAGGAGAAAACTCTCCAGAGGAAGTCCTGTTCTGTTACTCTCATAGCTTTACTGTTTCCCATTACTACTTGTACATTGTTGCTGTTGTTTCAGGAGCAAGATCCTGTGTGGTCCAGGAGGAAAAAGACAGGATAGGAAGTGAGGTGCCTACACACCTCTCCTGCTTTCCTCCCTTGCAGGTTGGGCAGAGAGCAAGTTGGGGCAGTCCTCTTCCTGCCACCCCCTTGCTCTCAGAGCCAGCCAGCAAACTGCAGCAGGGAGAAGCAGAAAGGAGGGGATGGGGGTAGCAACATCCTCCAGGATGACTGCTTTCTGGGGCCCTTGCCTCCCATGGCTCAGTCATCCGGATGTTCCTTTAGCTTGCCGGAATTTGGCCGGATTTACAGAGATAAGATCAATCTGACCCTTAATTCCTTAAATGTAATTTATGGGCTTGCCTCCTGTGTGCCACAACACGTCTGGCTATCCGAAATCTGGTAATTATTTATGTAAACACAGCATCCTGCCTTTGTGGATTATAATTGGACTTGAACAGCAAGCAGCAGGGACTTACATAGTTGGGACTGCACTGAAACCCTCTCGAAAATAGTCACCCGCGTCTTTGCAATCTTCCCTGTGGCTCATGGATAGCTCTAACCAGACCAAAAAAACTGTTTTTTTCCCTCCTTTAGCGGGCCCCAACAAATTTATTCCCAAACACCACCAGGTTTTGTAGGTCCTCTCAGAGGATGGGGTGAAGATAGCCCAACCATCTTGGCTGGACTCTGGGTGGAGACCTCCCCGGGGGAAAGCCTCCACGGGTCTCCTCATTGTCTATTGGAACATAAATTTTACACCCCACTGAGAATAAACAGAATTAGAAATTTTATGCTGTTTGGAAAAGAGGTGAGGTGGTTGCTGAAAGAGAAAGGTCTTTGCTCTTTATTCATGCTTCGAGTTCCCCAGGAGTCTTTGCTGTACATACACACGTAAGAGCCAGGAGGATCAGGGGGAAGAAAATGAGCTGATTGAACCAGATGGTTCGGGAAGCACTCCCAGGAGGCCACTGGGATGGAGGAATCTGCATCTTTAAATAACATTAATTTCTGAAAGGCCCAAATTGTTTCCTCAATTACTGTACTGAACTCTTACTTTTCACCTATTTTCGTGACACCTCTCCTGGTTGAAAGCAGGAGCTGCCGTTTTCTGATGAACCAGCTTTGGAGAAATTCCTCATCCTGGTGCAGCTGGTGAGAAAATCAGTTTCCTAAAGGAAAAAGAAATCTTTAAGAATCAAGGTGCTTTGAAAAAAGGGCTTTAGGCAGAAACCACCACCCCTGGGTGATCTCAACAAGCCACCAAGATCTAATGCCAGCTGAGACACTCATTTCCTCAGTGGCCCGGGGCAAACCACTTAACCTCAGTTTCCCTATCTGTAAAACGGGGTTAATAACGCTTACCTGCTGCAGGAGTGCCGTGAGGTTTTAATTGGGTAATGGTGGTGGAGCTCTTTGATGTAGTACTTTTATTAACTTGCAAGGGATTCCCTGAGGCCAGAAAAAGCAGTTAAACCCAAGAGAGAAGAAAGGCATTGAAAGGAAAGCAAAGCTCAGCTAAGCATTTCACCTCCAGCTCCAATTTCAGAAGGGCAGAGTCCAGTTGCTCCAGTGTGTGGAAAGCGTCGTGGCTGGGGCTGGGGGCTGTTTGAATGGCATTTGGGGAGGGAGAGGCTGTCTCAGAAGGAGCTTGGCTTTCAGATCGTGGAGGGCCAAGATAAGCAAATAGCCTTGATCGAGCCATGATCGTTCTTTGGCCCACTGGGGTTCTTTTCTAAGAACCTTCTCCAGTGAAGAGAATTACTTTGGTGTTAATCCAAGGTCCTTGGAATTGAATTTAGAAAGCCCTCACCTCTGGCATCCTGCTTCCCAACAATTAAGTAGAGAACCCCAGGTCTGGCCTCTAGCCAGGATTCCTTACCAGAGGACTGGGGGGACAGCACCAGCCAAAGGTCAGAAAACTGGGGCTTTTTCCAAGTTCTGCCACTCACAGCTGGGGAGGACAACCTAGACTGCTAAGCCAGCTCTGTGCCTCAGTTTCCCACTCCATAAAAATAATTTTAATCAGACATCCTTGCTTTAAAGGCCCAAATAACTAAGATTTGGAATGTGAAAGCACACTAAAATTATAAAACACTCTCAAAGTGCTTTATAATTCAGAATAAACCCCTGCTTTTCCTTCAGTAACTTTAAAAAAAAAATCAGTTCTTCGAATAATTGTACTCCAAGTCAACTCATTCAGCATGAGAACCCCCATTCTCCTCTTTCCTCCTCTTCTCTAACTTTTGATTGCCCCCCACCTGTTGGGTGCCCGCCAAGCAGTCAAGGTTACTGAGCATCAGGTACACGGACACAGCCCAGTAGGGTGACCGACTTGGCCCTGTTTGCCTGGGGACTGTCCCAGTTTTAGCTCTGAAAATCTTGTGTACCAGGAACCCTTCCTAATCCCAGGCAAACTGGGATAGTTGGTCACCCAACCAGGTCCTCTGGCTGGTTGGAAAGTGCTGGTTACAGTTCCTGACAAGCAGTTATTGACCCACAGTAGGCACGTCATGGAAAAAGGTGTGCTGCAGTGTGGCAGAGGAGCAGGAGGCTTATGACCTAGACTCTCGTTCCGCTCTCTTTTGACCTCAGATCAGATGTGTGGTCTCAGTTTCCTCACCTGTAAAGGGAGGAAGTGTGATGTGACCCCTTTTCACCTTTCCTCCAAGAGAAATGGCTGCAAAGACATGCCCACCAACTAACTGCCCAGCACCAAAGGGGATGCTGCATGGTTACCATGAGAGGCAGATCACACAGCGTGGGGACACGCTGGGGACCAAAATCCACTTCTGCTATGGGATTCAGCTCCTTGGTGCCCACCAAATCCTTCAGTGCCCTTTCTTTGTGAGAAGCAAGCACACGGCTGGTAATACATCAGCCCCCAACTAATAGCTGAGCCTCATACATATCTCTTTAGGTCACTTTCTTTCCTAAAATGGGCACAGTGTACTCCTGAGAGCCAAAACTTTACTTTTCTAAGGCTGCGTTCAGTTCAAGTTTAGCAAAATGAGCACGGAGTCCAAAAATTAAAGCAATTTAAAAGACACGCTGTTCCCCTTATCATAATTATTAAGCTACACATTTTTAGTGGGGTTTTCTATACCTGTGCTTTATTATATTAATACAATATAAAGGTTTTAAAAAACCTGTTAAAGGAAGTAGAATTATATTACTTACACATGTTTTGTCTTCCTTGCCCAGATTCTCCAGTCGGACCACTGTCTGGATGTCCCCTTTGTCTGACCCATGTAGGCAGAGGGGCTAATCAGGGTTGGGATGGGCTTGCTCTTTTGGGGTCCATTCTTTTAAAGTGCCCTTGACAGGCGCTTATGTTAATGAAAACAGTCCTCTCCTGACAGATCAGAACCTGGCTTTTATAGCATTAAAAACAAGTAATCTACATTGAGAAGAAATGGGATGCAATGATTGAATCAAAGCCGCCCTCGGCAGCCTCCCCCCTCTCTGCCTATCTGAAAACAGCCCTGTTTCCATTTCACCGCTGAGCTCAGCCTGCCTGCTCCAGATGTCCAGACCTCGCACTCTATAAATCGTCTCTGCCCCTGCCCTGGAGTTGCTGACTATATGTATTTTTGGGCCCGGCATTAATTCCCTCATCCTTGGCTGGTGACATTAAGATTTGTAACTGATAGAATGTGTTTTTAATGTATTTCCTGCAGGTTACTATTAAAGAAATCTAATTCTTCTGAACTTACAGACGGTTCTGCTTCCATTAAAAAAAAAAAAAAAGTATTACGGGAAGAATTTCCCCGAAGCCTCCAGATGGACCGGACAGCCGGAGGGGTCTGGGGCTCCAGAATTCTCTGCTTAGCTCTGCCACTCACTCTTCGTCCTCCCGCCCAGTCTGATCTCTGTTTGCGCCTTGGTTTTCCCGGGTATGAAATGAGGATAAATATTTGTCTGTGAGATGAGGGTGTTGTAAGGATTAATTGGTTGGTGCTTCGGGAAGCCTTTGAAGATGAAAGATGCTCTCTGCAGATGCTAAGTAAACTCATAACGTGTCTGGCTTTAATGAGCCAGGTGAAGCCAGTGGGGATGGCTGCAGATTAACTGTGCCTAGTCCAGAGCCCGCCTGCATGGGCTGGACTGAAAACAGGGTGCAGCTGCCCACGGCTTCCCTGGGCTTGAGCCCATCAGTGTTTCCCCTGGCTCCTGGCGCAGGCCCTGGCACACTGGTTCTCCAGAAATATATGCAAAAGGAACTGCATCGGAATTTACCCAGCCTCTCATGTCACAGAGAGCAGGGCCCCGGACTCCACAAAGCGTGCTCACTGCTTCTCATTCGAGCACATGACCTGGGCAGGTTACTTAATCTCTCTGAATCTCAGTTCCTCCTTTGCCAGTGGGGTGGTCAGAGTCCCCATGTCATAGGTATGTGCTAAGGATTTATCATAAACATGGCTAACAGCAACTGAGCACTTGCTCTATGTCAGACACAGGTTCTAAGCACTTTACGTGAACTTGCTAAACTCTCACACTAATCCCATGAGGAGAGACTATTGTTATCATCCCCTTCTACAAGTCACAAAACTGAGGCACCGAGAGATTTCTTGGTAGCTTACCCAAGGCCCAAGTTCTTAAGCGCTAGCTGGACCACTGCTCACAAAGTGAAATACTGCCTGTTTCGCTTAGTAGAGCACTAGGCATATCATAAATGCACAACAAACAAATTGCTTGAGGGCTTCTCAAACTGTGTCTGATTTACCCAGCAGTGAAGAGATGTCCCGTGGGGGCACAACGCAGGACAGGCCCTGAGAATGTAGGAGCCAGGAGGGAAGGGACCAGAGTCGTGGAAGGATGCCAGGTCTGTGCGCACCGAGCCAACGTGCTGGTTTCGGTAAGGTCTAAGTCTGGGCCTGTTCAGGGTGACCGCATTTGGGACCCATGATACTTTGTCAAAGGTTTTTCATACCTAATCATGGTGTCTCAAAGACAGTCTGAGCTATGAGGTTTGAATGCTGAAATATGGGAACTCCTGGGATTGTGCCATGGCTTAAGGGGGAGGTATCTGGAAGGTGTGGGCTATATTGTTGCTATTCCAGGCAATCAACAAACCAAGGGACCAAAATGAATCAAAATACATTAAGACTCTGGCCCAGGTAAGTCCATATGAGGAGCCAGAAGAGAGACTGAGGCCATGGGAGAATGATTTCACACCCCAGCACTGTGACGTCACAGCCCAGGCTCTGAGATAGAAAAGGAACCAGCTGAAACGTGGGTTGGGGAAGCCTCTGGTCAGAACAGAAATATCTTCAGCAACTGCTGCTGGTGATGGAAGGGGAAATGGAATTTTGTTTAAATATTATGTTGTTTTGAAAAGTCTGACTAATGTGAAAGTCCCTATTTAAAAAGGAGTTGACTCTACATTGAAATTGGTTGGTGTTTCCACACCCACATGTTGACTAAGGCCTTGAAAAACAAACTTCCTGGTAGATCCTGATTCAGTCACCTGGGAGTGAATGCTTCGAGGTACAATCTGTGAGCTGTTGAGCAGAGGGGCCAAGCCAAGAAAAATCCTGTGTCTGTGTTTACGAAAAGGCAAACAGATCCCAAAAGGCAGCCCAAGTCCTAACTGGCTTTGGGCACGTGCCCTCCGGGAACGAACACAGGGATGCGAAGGAAGCCGAGCACAGCATCTCTGCGACCCAGTGTGCCCCCTTGCAGAGCCCTTCTCAGAAGCACAGAGATCAGGGGAAGAGGGCAGGGAACACGGAGCCTTCTCTTTCCGAGCACCCGCTAAATGCTGGGTTATTCATTTGACCTTCTGCACAGCCCCATGATGCATGTATGTATTAATATCATAACGTCCATTTTCTCAATGTAGAAATAGGCTCGGGGAGTTTAAGCAGGGCCACCTATGTCCCAGTTTGCCCCAGAGAGTTTTGGTTTATGCTGTCCCAGCATATTAATAATAGCTTTTCCGTCCATTCTCATAAGTACCCCCTCTTGAATGATACATTATATGGACATCCTAGGTTAAGTGAATTGCCCAAATTCACCCAGCTAGTGAGTGGCAGAATTGGGATTCAAACCCTGGTTTTCCTCTGCTCAAAAAGCTGACCCCGGGGAGTTCCTCCTCATTCACAGTAACAAAGACGGTTCAGGGCTGTGATCTGCAAAGCCCGGGCAGTCCTTTGGGAGCTGTGTGCCTGCTCCCCTCCTCTCTTTCACTCAGGGTCCCTCCAGGCCTGTTGGATTGTCTCTGTGCAGGAAGGAGCACACTGGTGGCGTCAGTGCTCAGCAGACAAAACACACACGTTCACCAACAACCCACCTTGGTGTGTTTGTTTTGTCTGCTGAACACGTTTCTACCAGCTCCTCCACAATAAAAATACAAGAACCAGCTTCCCCATCTGGGCCACCAACCTGGCTCCTGAGCCCTACCCTCCAAGCTAGGACCACCTGGGCCCACCCCACTAAGAGGACCCCCTTTCCTCAGAAGACTGCCCTGGGGCCAGTCCTCAGCTGTCCTTCCATGACCTCTGTTTCTCCAACACTCGCCTCTGAGACACAGTCCAGGTTTGTGTGCTGTCCCAAGTTCCTCTGCAACATCTGTGTGTTTTAGGACCACAGACCTGATCCAATCCAACCTCATTTTTACCAGTGAAGAAACTCCGGTCCAGAGAGGTCAAATGACTTGCTCAAGAGCATACAGCTGAAAGTTGAGGGCACAAGACCAGACCTCCTGACTCTGAAGCTAGTAGTTTCTCAAGCCATGTTCTCAGTTTGGCCTGAGGCCACTTGGTAGGGGGATACCCCGCCAATACCTGGAGAAGCCCTTCACATGATGACACTGGGGTGCCAGCATCTGCTTGAACCCCCTCAGCCCGTCTGCTAAAACCTCAGGGTTGGCAGTGGAGGCCTTCATTCAACGCCCACTGAATTTAGTTGTCTGCCTCCCTGCCAGGTGGTTACGCGCCGACACCCCTAAGGTCAAAGAAATCACTACTCCTGAGGCAGCCACTGTCTTCAGACAAGAGCTGCTGGAAATTCCTATCATTGACTGGGAGATGGTTTCCTTTCACCCTGCAGTCTTCGTTCTTCCCAATGACCCAGTGCAGGGCAGGTCTGATCCCCTTTCTCCCCACACACTTGAAGTAGCTGAAGATTCACAACTGCTGCTCTTTCTTGATTGTTCCTCATATGATGTTGTTTTGGAATGTGCATTTAGAATGCAGACTAAGTGGTCAGACCTGAGGTCAAAGCCCACCTCTGCCTTTTATCTGCTGTGTGGCTTTGGGCAAGTCACTTAACCTCTCTGAACTTCAGTTTGCTCATCAGAAGTATGGGGAGATCGTGATTATTAGTGTTTACTTCATTGGGTATTGTGAGGATCAGATAAGAGTTCCTATTACTGGCTAGATGCAGTATCTGGCACAGTAAGCACTTATAAAGGGGAACAATTAATATTCTCACTTTTCACCAACTCCGTATTATATTTCTCTAAATACAGCACCAAAGTTTCAGTTTCTCTGGAAGCCATATCACATGACTAACTTTTACCATCAACTAAAACCCATGTCCCCTTTTCACACACACAGCTGCTAACGTGTCTCACCCCTAACCTGTCCTCTCCCTCCTTGCTTGCAGCTCCCCAGACTCTATTCCTTCCTGTTAGACACTGCCGGTCTTTCTGGCCTATAGGGACTGTCCTTTTGGATCTGAGACCTGGAGACCAGGGAAAGACGATAACCATGTGAAAAGCACAAAGGCTCAACCATGTGAGGCTCCAGCTTGCCCCTTTTTTCTTTCCCCTGTTGCGGGTCCATAAAAGCCTGCTCAGCTGCCCGATGAGGTGACCCCTTCGAGCCTGACTGGCTGTGTTGACACTCCATGGGCAATTGTCTGCAGAGGAGCCCTTGTGCCGCTTTTGAAGTTCAGTGGAGTGAAGTGTAATCTAAGTGAGCTGGAACACGTTTTGATAAAGCGGCTTCCATGGCCAGGGGCCTCCTTTCAGCAAAGCCATTAACATGGGAAGCTGAGCTGGGCTGGGTTTTCCTGTCTGGGTCCTCCAGCCCTTGCACCGGCCTTTGATCACAGGGCATTAGGATTTTGGTGCTCAGAGGATAGCTCAGTCTAACCCCCATCATTTACAGATAAGGAAACTGAGGTCCAGAGAGGGGAAGTAACTTGCCTGCGGTCACATAGCTAGTGAGGTGTAGAACCAGTGCTGGGACTTTTGTCCACACTGGCCAGGCCCCCCTTGAGCTATACAAAATGGTAGGTGGTCAGGGAGGAAAAAGAAGCAGAAAGAACAGTGCAAATATGGAAGAGGGAAGAGCCAGGTTCCCTCCCAGGAGGATGCCTGGCTGAGGAAAGGAGGAATAACAACGCAAGTCTGCTGAGTACTCGCAACTTCGGGTCTCGCAACATTGTTGGTCTCTGCCGAGTCTCGTAAAGCTGGGGGAACTCATCAAGGCTGCTGTCGTGCTGGTGGGGAGTCCACTAGAAAGGAGACCTGCCCAAGGTCTCACAGGGCAAGATGCTTCTGGAGGAGCATTTTGCCCTGGAAAATGGCTTTAAGATCACTTGGATAAGTGGCTAGTAACAGAAACAATCTCACGAGGTGGTTGTGAGGATTAAAAAGTGCTTAGAATAGGCCAGGTGCAGTGGCTCACGCCTGTAATCCTAGCACTCTGGGAGGCC
>NW_012148041.1:1094681-1118699 GCF_000956105.1 Propithecus coquereli
CACCATCACCACCAAATGGCTGTTTTTCTTATCCACCCTCAATGCTGATTCAGCCACCTTCCCTCCCCTCCCCTGAGGAGAAAGGAAGGCTACTCTAGCAGAGGGTGGCCTCATGCCTGGGCTTCTTGCACAGACTTCTAAACCACTGATCAGGGAGCCTTAGGAGCACTCCATGGAAATTCTGGACCCCAGAGTGGGGGAGGCCAAAGCTGCATGTCCTAAGGTATCTGGCCTGTCCTCTGGCTCTCCAGATGCCCCTCTGAGCTTGCAGAGCACTTGAGGAAACCATCCTGTCTACATGTCCCTCCTTCCTGGTTCTCTGGGGAGGCTGCCCAGGAGTGGAGGGCTGGAGAACGGTTTCCCCCACTCCTAAATGCCAGCAGATCCCCCAGAATAAGACATATGTCCAATTCCCCACTGCCTGAGTAAGTGGGTGGCAGGAAGGCAGAAGGGACCTGGTATTTCTTTTCAGGCTTGGAATCTCTGTGTGCTGCTTTCTGGCAGCAGGTGGTTCTCCCTAATTACGTCTTGCTAAGGGCGATGTTAGGCTGCATTGGCATTCCTAGGGATTGATGGAGTGGAGAGAGCCCAGAGCCTGCTGGGAGCCTCCAGGGACCCTTTCCATAGATGATCCACAAAAGCTGAGTGTTCACAGTTCATCTTTTTGTATGTTCTACATTTGACTTCTTAGCTTCATCTTATCGTCTTAGCTTTTTGAGGACAAAATTCAAGGACATTTTCTCTCTGGGAAACTCCTCATAGCAACTATCAGCTGTTTTTTCACTGTGGACACACAGAGATGGATCAGTTCTGAGCTGGTCCTCTCACTTTACTGCATCCTCGCGTTTCTCCCCCCACCCTTCCGTCCTTGAGTGAGTACCGTATCTCAGACATCATGCTGATCAGTGAACAGAGACAAAGAAGACAGAGTCCCACCCTCAGGGAGCTCCCTCGTGGTGAACATTAGACCGCATACAATGTGGTGGGTGCCATCACAGAGTGGGCAAGAGAAGAGGGAGCCAGTCTGACCAAGAAGGGCTTCCTGGAGGACAGGATATCTGAGCAAAGTCCTGCAGTAGGGCTCTGAGCCAGCAGAGATAGGGGGTAGGGATTTGGAAGGATGTTAAAGGCATCGCAGCCCAAAGGGGCCTCCTGAGCAAAGGTGTAGAAGCATGAAAGAGCAGACAAGCCCCAGGACCAGCAGGAGATGAGCAAGGCTGCACATGGCGTGTGAGGGGAGTAGAGCAGTGTTGGGTGGAGACCAGAGCAAGGCTTCCTGTGACAGATGATCCTGAAGGCAGTGGCATCCTTATTGGAGGCTCATTTTTAAGGTCTTGTGATCAAGGAACAACATAGTACGGGGGGTGTCTTTCAAGCCTAGGACTGAGTCCTGGCTCTCTCCTGTGGTGCTGTGTGATGTGGACAAGTCACTCAACCTCTCTGAGCCTTGGCTTCCTCTTCTGGAGGCACAGGGATAGTGGTCCCTCTCCTGTAGAGTTACTCAGAGAATCCACAAAGCCCCTAGCATATAGTGCCTAAAACTTAAGAGGGGCCCCATAGAGTCAGGTTTAGTCATTCACTCCTTTATTCATTCATGTTCTTCCCACTTCTTGCATCAGACTCTAGAGCCAGGAAACGAGGGGATAAACTCATTATGTTAATAGGACATAGGTTTGGCTGCTGTGACAAAGGACAAAATAACATTGGTTCCAACAAGATAGGAGGTTATTTCTCTCTCACATAGCAGTCTAAGCATGAGCAAAAGGGTGGATGTGGTGGCTCCACATCACTGGACACCCAGCTCCTTCTCTCTAGTGGCCCTGCCACCTTGACACACAGCTTCCATTTCAGGGCCTGAGGCGGCTGCCCCGGCTCCAGCCACTGCATTCACATCCCAGTCAGCAGGAAGGAGAGACAGGAAATAGAGGGCCTGCACTTCCTGTAAAGGCATGACCCGGAATTTGCACACATCCACCCCTCTGAGTGGTCCAGGTCCTGTGCCATGGGCCAGAACTTTTACTCGGCCACACCTAGCTGCAAGGGATGCTAGGAAATGTGATCTCTAACTCAGTGACTCCCACCCCCAGGGGACACTTGGCAATGTCTGGCCATATCTTTGGTCACAACTGGGAGGGTGGTTCCTGGTAGGTAGAGGCCAGGGATGCTGCTAAACATCCTACAATGCACAAGACAGCCCCCCACACGAAAGAATTATCCAGCCCAAAATGATGTTGCCAAGGCTCACAAACCCCCTTCTAACTGGGCAGCCAGAACTCGGTGGATCTATTGCAAAACAAAGGAGAGAACTGGAAAGGGGAATGACCAGCAATTTCTGCCATAGTTACATCCACTAAGGGTTACACGATTGACGAGGATTAAAATGATATCTTTTCCCAGGAATATCTCTCTCCAGCAGGGATCAAAGCTTTAAGTCAATGAGGCTTCACGGACTATCATGAATTAGCCCGCAAGACAGGCAGGATTGTGGCTGGGCAGTCCTGAAATCTCACCCCCTGGGTGGCCCACCAGAGCCACTGGGAAGGCCAGAACCCTCAAGCCTTCCAGGGCAACGGGGCCTCACAGGTGGGGTTCATAGCCTGGCCCTCTGGCAGTTCGCCTTCCAGAAGGTTTTCCTTGAGACAACTTGGGAACTTTTGAAACCCATTTCTGACTGGTTCTGTTTTCCAAGGTGGTGAAATCTGGGCTGGGCAAAAAGGAGGATGAGTGATAAGGGGCCTTAATTTTCAGGAAAAATACAACAGTAAAATTTGGCGGGTATTCACCCAGCAACACTAAATCACCTGCCTTAAACCCCTGCATGAGAAACTGGCCGACACAGGGGAGTAAGGATTTGGATATATCGTAAGAACTGTCTCGTCGCCACCTTATTCGGCTTAGCTTTCTCAATATCTATGATTTATTGGACATCTGCAACATTCCAGAAACTGTCCTTAGGACTTTATAGATATTATCTCCTTTAATCTATCAACCCCATGAAAAAGCTACTGTTATCCCCCTTATACAAAGAATCAGAGAGATTAAACAATTTTCCCAAGGCCACACAGCTAGTAAAATGCAACGAGACTAAGTTTTGGCCTCAGGAATGTCTGGCGCTAAAGCTCATGTTCTTCCCACAAGCACCTCTTTATCTGCCAGGACGGCCAAGTGGGGATCTAACCTATTGTTAAACGTCTGCACCTCCAAGGAAGGAAGTTCATTCCATCTAGGTCACTTGCTCCATTGTCTCACCCGTAAACAAACCTCAGTCAGTGGATAAATGCTGCAAAGAATGAAGTCATCTACCCTTCAATTTCCAGCTGGGAAAGCAAGAGCACAGAGGGGCTAAGTGCCTTGTTCAAAGCCACACAGCAAGTCAGAAAGTAACTCAAAAGCCCTGCCTCCCTCGGCTCTAACGAATAAACAAACAGCTATGGTGCCCTGTGGATTTTGCCAGAAAAGCTGAGCTGTTAATTTGGGGAAGAGGTCCAGGAGGGAAGAAACTCCAGACTTTCATAGCTGTGGGACTGGGGCCTGCACAGAGGAAACCAGCCAAGGAAGAAGGGTTGTTTTCGCCGGTAGGAAGGAAACAGCAGTGACTCGAAGACACACATGCTCCAAATCCATTGAGCAGAAAGGGCCCATTTTTAGATAGATGCTCTTTTGAGCCAGAACCACACCCAGTGCCACAAGCTGGCATGTGTCAACAGGAAGCCCATCCCCGTGATGCATCTTCTGCTCTCTCCTGCTCCCTGCCAGGGGTAACTGCTGGGGGCCAGTGGGAACCAGAAACAAGGGGCTGGGCCACCAGACAGAAGGAGCCAAACCCAGGGAATGACCTTCACGCCTCTGAGGAAGGCAGTTGTGTCCAGTAGCCGGGACCTCAGATTTTCCCAGGCCTGGTCTACCACGAAGGGGCCTGAAATAGCTCTGAGGTTCCGTGCCCACAAGGCAGGGAGGGCAGGGGCAGGACTGCGGGCAGCGGGAATGAGCACAGCGCCGCTTTGTTGGGGAGGCAAGGAGCTCTGTGCCACCTGCCAGAGACACAGCTGAGCAGAGAGGCTGGCCCATGGCGAGGCTCAGCTGACAGAGCAAGACGTTTGTGGGGCTGTGAAAAATGGTGCCGTGGACCCAAAACAAATCATGAGAAGAACACTCAGACAACCCAAATGGAGGCCAGTCTACAAAATAACAGCCTAGACTCCCAAAGCCAGCATTATTCCCAGTAGCCAAAGCAACCCAAGGGCCCATCAGCCAAATGGGCAGACACAATGTGGTCTGTGCGGATAGTGGAATATCATTCAGCCACAGAAAGGAGTCAAGTTTTGATTTATGCTACGACGTGGATGAACCTTGAAAACGTTATGCTGAGTGAGAGAAGACAGTCACAAAAGACCCCACATTGTATGATTGCACTTGTATGAAATGTCCGGAATAGGCAAATCCATAGGGACAGAAAGTATAATAGATGAGTGGTTGCCAGGAGCGGGGTGGGGGAAAGGAATGAGAAATGACTTTCATGGGTTTGGGGTTTCTTTCAAGGATGATGAAAATTTTCTGAAATTAGACAGTGGTGCTAGTTGCACAACTTTGTGAATATACTAAAAAACCACGGAATTGTACACTTTAAAAGAAGGGATTATATGGAACATGAATTATATCAATTAAAAAAGTTTTAAAACATTATAACTAAATACAATGTGTGGTCCTTGATTGGACTCTGTACTGGAAAAAAACAGCTATAAAGGATGTTATTGAGACAGTTAGGGACATTTGAAAATAAACAGTGTATTAGATGATAGTATTATATCAGCGTTTAATTTCCTGAATTGAGGATGGTGCTGAGGTCGTATAGGGTGACGTCTCTGTTCTTGGTAGCTATATGCTGAAGTATTTAGAGTGAAATGTCATGATGTCTGCCACATACTGTCAAATGGTTCTGCATGTACAGATGTGACAAGGTTAAATAATTTGCCCAAGGTTGTACAACTAAGAAGAGACAAAGTTTAAAGCTTAGATACTGTTTTATGCTGTGGTTAAGAGCATGGGCTGTGGAGCCAGACTGCCTAGGCACACATGCAGCTCTGCCCCTTACCAGCTGTGCGACCTAGGGCAAGTTACTTAACCTCTCTGTGCCCCCTTCTTCCGGGAATGATGATAACCATAATAGCATCTACCTCCTGGTGTTACATGAGTTAAAATATGAAGCCCTTAGGACAAGGCCTGGCACACTGAAAGTGGTCTGAATGTGTTTGGGGAAAAAATCTGCAACCAGGCCTAGACTCTCTAGCAGAGACCAGACCTTCATGCTGCCTCCTCCCTGGAGAGATTGTGGACTTGCAGAGGATGCTGGGATAGAGAGCCAAGCAAAGGGCCACGTGTCTAGGGGAGGATTGAGAGGGGAGCAGGTCAGAGAAAGGGAAGGCGAGTCAAGGCTAGGGGCCATGGCCCGGAGAAGTTACATAGGTCAGGACTGAAGCAAAGGAGAGAAGACAGGCTTAGGGCCTCCAATGGTCTAGCTGAGGAGACAGGAGCCCAGAGAGGGGACTAACAGGATCAGGGCAGGACTCCTGGTCCCATGCTCTAGCCCTGCTAGGAGTTCTCAGAATGTGGCTTTTGTTGCTATAGAAATGAAAAACACCTGGATTCTTAAATGATGGGCATTATCAAAATGTTCTTTGAGGAATCGTCATTGCTTTCAATGCTTTCAATACTTTAACTCTCCTGCACATCATCCCCTGCCCCATAAATGGGAAGTTGTTATTGAAGTATTATCTAATGTTGATTGTTTCTTACAAGGTGCTGAGCACCATGGTAGGCAACTTACAAAACCCAGTCAAGTAGGTTCTATTTCTATTCCCATTTTGCAGATGAGGAAAATGAAGCTTAACAAGATTAAGGAGTTTGACCAAAGTTGCAGCTAATAAATAACAGAGATGGGATTTAAACTCAGGTCCTTCTGGCTGCAGAGGTTGTACTCTTTACGCTATACCAGTGGTTTCCAGAGTGGAGGCTTGTGCCCCGGGAGCTGAGCAGGAAGTAACATTAGAACGTCTTTTTATTGTTTATCTCATCCTTTTTACATCCCTATTTTTTAGGCAGGGCTTATAATTTACCCAAAACATCAGCCCAGGAGTTCGTGTGTATTGCACGCTGTACAGGGTGGCTACAAGACAGCCATTCCCACTCCCATTTTCCCTTGTTGCCTAAAACTTTCCCATACTCCTCCGTGGCCAGTGAAGCCATGTGCCCAATGTGACCACTGAGGCATCAAGGCACATTCACCAAGGGTTTCTGAAAAAGGCATTTTGCATCTTAGAAAGGGGACAGGCACCAGAGCACAGCTGGCTGGCACCGCCACTGCCCCCCATCTTCCTGCAGAAAAGGCAGATACAATATTAGCATGTGCCTTCGAAGGGACAGACTTGAGGACAAAAGCCAACACACCAAGGATGGAGGAACGTCAGAAAGCCAGAGAGCCTAGTCCTTAGTGACACTCGTGATCTGATGAATAAACCTCAGGCCACCTTCCCCTTGACATCTCTTTAAGTACGAGTCAAGGTCCTCAGAGACTGAGCCACTATCGCCTGGGCTTTCAGCTACCTGCAGCTGCACACACCCAGACTGACTGATGGGAACGAGTCCATCATTCCCAAGTCGATAAACATGCATCTGTTAGAGGTATACGCTCAAAACTTTTTACTGGTATGGGTTCACGTGATAGGGATCACAAAAATATGGACCCTGCCATTCTCTGCTGGGCTTTGGGGTGTGGAGGGTGTGGATGAATAGGCCCCAAATGATGAACTCTGTCCCCACCTCTGAGAGGCTGGTGGAGTGAGGGGGGTTTGGAAGTTTGTGTTTGTAAACAGGCCCTCAGAAGAATCGAGTATGTGGTGCAGACCACTCAGTGCCTGGAATTCTCATGTGTGCTCCCCATCAGTTCTGCTTGGCTATAGGAACTAACGGAAGAAAGCATGTCAAGTGTTAGTTCGCATTCCCTAGAGCTCTAAGTAGGTTCAAGGGAGAAAGGTGGCATTCAGGGATAGCTCTCGTGTCCCCAGCCCAGCAGGTACAAATTGCGAGAGCCGAGAACTATGAGGAGAGGACCCTCTGCCTTCTGTGTAAGCGAGTAGGAAGGGGAGCGGGAGAGGCTGTTTCTGCTTTATTATCCTAGTGTCTTTTATCCTCAAATTCGCCTCATGGTCCAAGATAGCTGCTGAGCTCCAGCTATTACATCTGAACTCTAGGTAATGAGGAAAGGTAGAAAGGGTCCCTTCTTTCCACTCCTTTAAAGAACTTTCCTGAAGGTTCTGTTTACATATCACTGTCTGCAAGTAAGGCTGGGAATTTTTCTTTTGCCTGGAAACAATGGTGCCTTGAATGAGACTGAGGTTCTGTTGCTAAGGAAAAAATGGATTTGGGGTGGCAACTAGTACCCTCTGCCCCAGTCTCCAAAAGCAAGAGTCATCTCTGGTCAGAGGAGAGAAGTCGGGACCAGAAATCAAAAGACATGCTCTAACCTTTATGATGAATCCGTGATCTTGAGTAAGTCTCAGAACCTCCCTGAGCCTCAACCCCAAAGAGAGGGCCGTGGGGGGTCAAATGAAATCATGCTGAGAAAGGGCTTCCTAAACCAGAAAGCACACTTGCTACGTCAGGAATTACTGTTGCTGCTGCTGCTATCAGTAATGCCAAGAGCAGCTGCCGTTTGCTGCAGGGAGAGAGGCAGAGAGCCCAGAGGAAGAAGGAGGACGGCATTTACTGGGACAAGCAGGAGGAGGAGGGAGATGCCGCTGCTGCTTCAGTCTGTTCCCCCAGCGCCACATGCCCACATGACGTCAAAACCTGGAGTCTGGCAAAGGTCCGTGCTGCCCGCTTCGGCGCTCAGGGCCCCAGACAGGCAGGCAAACAAACAGCGCTGCAGGGGAGGCCCAAACACCCAGGGGATGGGGCAGACCTCCAGGAGCTGAAACCAAGTTCTGGGTCCCCACAGGGCCAAAATAACCTGCCGAGTCAACCGGCCAACACACTGGTCAAGCCAGTGGGGGAGAAACCGAAGCCCCAGCCAGATCTATTATTTAGCCATTCGTCATCAAGCAAAAATAAAAACTATCGCCTCCCCCCAACCCCAACCACCGGCTTGTTTGGTGTCGGGAGTCACCTTGGGTCAGCCTGGGCCAAGTCAATGTTTTGGATCCACTCTGTCCACAGCATCCAGAGGCATCTGAGAAGGTGGACACCCAGCATCAGGGGAAGGGGCAACTTCTCCAGACCCCCGGGTCTATGTCCTTGGCAGCAGGGCCCCCAGGGGCTACAAACAGCCCCTCTCTGACTGAGGGAAGTGAGAGGGCTCACCGAGAGCCCAGGGGTGCACTCAAAGAACTTTTATTACACAGGCCACCAACAAGTATTTGCTGACTGCCTACTGAGTGCCTGCAAGCCCAGGGCGATGGTGGATTTCTGTTCCAGCGGCTGTGAGCTCCGGATCGGGGCCTCTGTTGGTGCCGGTGTATCCCATTCCCCGCTACGTCCCCTCAGTGTGAGCTGTAGAATGTCTGCCGTTTGGAGTTCAAAAACTAATTGATTACAGCTCATGGAGGCCCGGGGGGGAGGGGCAGTACACATGGAAAGCAGTGCTGAGAATTCTAAGTCTTGTTTAGGAGTCCCTTGGCTTGGCACCGGTTAAGCGTGTATAAATCAGGCTTCTGGAGCTGTATGTTGTAGTTCACCGTTCTCTTCACTCAAGACTTGAACCAGAACTTTTAAAAAATACGTTTTGTGGAAATAAACATATACAAAGAAAAGAACACATGTAAGTGCAATACAGCTTGGAGAGTTTTCCCAAAGTGCACACAGCCAGGTAAGGGCACTGCGACCGGGAGGCAGAACATTGCCAGCTTCGGAAGCCCCCGAGTACGCCTTTCCAAAGATAGGGCGCTTTCCAAGGGTAACGCTGTGCCGGCCTCTGCACTGCAGATGAGTTTTGCCTTTTTTAAACTTTGTATAAATGGAAGCACGCAGGATGTCCCCTTCGTGTCTGGCTTCTTGCACTCAACAGCATGTCTGTGGGACTCAGCCGGATTGCTGCGCACAGTTGTCATTTATCCCCATGACTGCGTGGTATTCCAGGTGACACTTCATCCCTTCCACTCTAGATGGACGTCTGGGCTGTTTCCAGTTGGGAGCTATCCCAAAACTGCTGCTAAAAACACAACTTTGTTTTCACAGTTTCCACAACCTTCTTTTTGGAAATTTTTTCTATTGTGGTAAAATATGCATAATATAAAATTTACCAATTTAACCATCTTTACGTGTACAATTCCGTGGCATATTACATTCATACTGTGTGCAAACATCACCACTATTTCCAAAACTTTTTCATCATCCCAGACAGAAACTCTGTATCCATTGTCCATTAAGCAATGACTCCCCATTTCTTGGTAACCTCTAATCTACTTTCTGTCTCTATGAACTTGCCTATTCCAGGTCCCTCCATGCAAGTGGACTGGTACAACACATGTCCCTTTGCGACTGGCTTCTTTCACTTAGCCTCGTGTTTTCAGGGCTCCCCCATGTTGTAGCGTAGATCAGAGCGTCATTCCTTTTTATGGCTGAAAAATATTCCACTGTATGGATATACCGCATTTTGTTTATCCATTCATTTGCTGATGGACATTTGGGTCATTTCCACCTTTTGGTTGTTGTAAATAATGCTGCAGCGAGCACTGATATTCAGTATCTATGTGACCCATGGCCTTTTACTGAGGACCTGCTGTGTGTCACAAGCTGAGAAGGATACTCACCCAACCTGAAGTGGGATTATTATCCCTAGGCTACAGATGAGGAAACTGAGGCTCAGAGAAGCCAAGGAACTTTCCTAGAGCCAGAGATGATCTAAGAGGCTGAGGCCATGGCTCAAATCCTGACCTTTTGACCCCAAGTCTAGTGTTCTTTCCATTACCCCCAGTTCTCTCTTGCAACTCTGGTCACAGAGGAAGTTAGAAGATTTTGGTTTACGAGCTAGTTCTTGCTTTAGTTCCAGGTAGAAAATCTTTCCCTTGGAGCCACTAAACCTGGACTTGTGCTCTCTGGAAGCATTTTCCTCTCTCCTGGCAGACAGCCCAGGACAAAGGAAGAGGAGAGGCGTCTCAGCCCCCTTGACTCGGCCCTTAAACTTTGTGCTCTGGTTTTTTGTTTTGTTTTGTTTTTTAAGCTACAAGTTTTGTCACACCTCTGCCCTCCTGTCACCAAGCCTCCTGAGCCCAGGGCTCAGGCTACATCTCTAAGTTTCTTTTTTGGTACAAAAAAACAGAATATCTGAGACCTAATTTGATTTGTATTCAGTGATACGGGGAGAACCACTAGACCCGAAATGTCCTCTTTCGTGGCCCTGTCACAGTCAATGTGGGCGAAAGACACCTACTGTGTGCTGTGTCGCCTGCGGTCTTGCTCTGGGAAGTGGCCACATGTCTGTCCCTCCGGGGGCAGGACGCAGGCAGGTGGAGGCGTAATGGTCGGGCCCATCAGGCGCGGTGCTGAGTGCGAGGGAAGGCTGGCAGGGCTCTGGAGGAGGATGTCGCTGGGGAGCCCGCAGCTCGGGCCCTTGCCACTCACCACGCCAGTGTTTCTTGAGTGCCTGTCCCGTGCTGGGCCCCAGGGAAGGAGCCACCCACACAAACCCCCAGGCCTGCCCGTGCTCTGCCGCGAGGCGACCCCGTGCAGGGCGCAAACCCTGCGCCAGCGGCGGCCTCTGCGCCAATCACCGGCCTTGGGCAGAATCGAGGCGGACGCGGCGGGCCGGATCCGAGGTCGCCCCGGGGCGCCCGGCCCGGGTCCGCCCTGCCTCGGCCTCGCTGTCCCCGCCGTCCCCGCGCCGCGCCGGCCTCCCCGGGCTGACAATGTGCCTTCCAGCAGCCTCGGCCCGCGGCCCCCCGGCGGCTGCTTCCCTCGAGGCGAGGGGTCCGCGCGCCACCAGGTGCAGCTGCGCGCGCCCGCCGCGACCCACCGCCCCCGGGACGGCCGCTGCCCGCCCGGCTCCCGCGGCTTGGTAACTGCGCTTTCAAAATCTTACTTCCACGGGTACACACACATTTCTAGATGCCGCATGAACGCATACGTTTGATCGTGTCACATACATTTTTTGTCTGTTCCTTTTTCTTCTCCTTGATTCTTCCTCGCCCCCACCCCCAGGTAAGCCCTACTAAGCGCCTAGCATGAACCCTTCTGTGTTACTCCCCGGATTCATAGAAGCATGCAGACATCTCTACGTTTACATATCCGCCAGTGAGATAAATGGGAGCCTGTGAGACATTTTCCTGTACCTCTTCTCATTCATTAATACCTCGTAGGAACTGGCATGGTTGAATAGCTTTTGTTTAAGAATTATTATTATTTACATACAATACAACTCACCCATTCTAAGCGTTCAGTTGGACGAATTTTGGCAATTGTATGCCATGGTGTAACCACCACCACTACCGACAGTTCCCTGGCAAGGCGGAAGATCCTCTCTCCCCACCCCTGCCGGAGCCTGCGCTCATCCACTCAGCGGTCTTGGTGCCGGCTGCGTGTAGTCCATGGTGTGGATAATTTATTCAACTGCCCCCTTCTTGCAGGCATCCACTGTTTCTAGTTTTTTGCTACTGTGAGCAATGGTGTGATAAAAATCCTTGTCACATATGTCTATGTGCCCAGAAGTTAGATTGCTGGGTTGAGGTGTCCCTGGATTTAATTTTGGAAGATATTGCAGATTGCTTTTGCAGGTCTAACTGTCCACGTCGCTGCCAACAGTGAGTGAGGATGCTTTTATCCCCATACCCCAGCGGCAAATAGGTGGCACAGCCCTTGGTGATTTCTACCGGTCTGCTGAGACCACTCTGAGGTATCTCACTGTTACTTTAATTTTTACTTCCCTGACTTCTTGATGAACTTGAGCATATTTTTATCTGCTTGGTGGCCATTTGGCTTTGCTTTTCCGGAAACTGCATGCTCTTGTATGTCTTTAGGTGATTTAAACAAAAATTCCCATTCACCTAGAATGGCTGGGGAAGGAGGTGCTCAGAGTTAATGGAATGGTCTGGTTAATGGAGATCTCTTATTTCTTATACAGAATTATGAGCTTTCAAAAGATGAGAGCATAAGCAGCTATATGCAGTAATAGCATGAGAGACATGTCGAGAATGGAGAGTGGGCCTTGGGGGTCACAGACTAGTTGTGTGCTATTGGGTAAGTTACCTAAGCCCTGTGAGCCTCAGTTTGTTCATCTGTGAAGTAGGGATAATGATGATTGTCCACCTACCTCTTTATGGGTGTTGACAAGCTTGGCAGTAATTTATGTAAAGAACCTGGGGCATTGTAGGTAGTCCATAAATGGTAGTCCTTATGATAAGTATGGTTTAGACTTTCTTCTGGTGGTTAGACAGGCCTTTCAGAGGCCTAGAGTTGGCCTGAATGTCAATCCACATTGCATAGGTCTGGGTGAAACTGGGATTATTTGTTTCCTGTGGGCCCAGTGATCAGATTCATAGAAACCAGAGTTTCACTATTCACATTTTGGGCTAGACAATTCCTTGTTGTGAGGGGCTGTCATGTGCTTTGGAGGAAGTTTAACAGCCTCCCTGTCTTCTATCCACTAAATCTCAGTAGCAAACAGACACACACACACACGCGTTACAGTGATCAAAAATGTTCCCAGACGTGGCTAAATGTCCACTATAGGGCTAAGCAAGCACTCAAAAAAAACATTGGGGGGATTGATTAATCAATCAATTGATATACACTCAGCTTCAGCTGAGACCCACTTGATGTAAACTCTCTGGAGGAAATTTCTTGAGGGTTTATACAGCAAGGAGAGGAGTCCCTCCCAAGCCCCTGCTCCCTCTCCCCAGGGTGGCCCCTGTTCCTCAGCTCCCAGGATTCCCAAGTGGAGTCTAAACAACAGTCAGATCTGAGCAGGGTCTAAGCAGGGCCCATCAGGGTCAAGGGAGCAGATGGGAGGTGTCTTTCTTTTGGATGTCCTAGAGATGCCCAGCCTGGGCACAGGGGAGAGCCGGGCCTGGTGACCTAACAGGTGTCCTCGGGAGCTCCCCAGAGGTAGGAGCTGCCATGTGTGCCTTCAAAGGCCCAACAGTCCGACTGGGAGGCTGGGCAAGCCAGGCGAAGTTACACGGAGTGGTAGGACCAAGGATGTTTTGTCATTTTTCCTTTGCAAGCTGCTCGTCTCCCTCTCCCCCCAGGCTCAGTCCTGGGCTCTCACAGACCGTGGTTTTAACTCTTACCTCTCTGTGGCGGACCAGAGTCTCTGTGTTCAGCCCTCCCTTCACGTGTGTTCCACTCCTCTGTTTCAAATAGGGTGGTTCATCCTCACTGCAAACTCTCGTGCCCCTAAACACAGCTCCTTACCTTTCCCTCTGATTGGATTCAACAACTATTTATTAGGTGCCTTAGCAAAAACTGTCGCTTCCCACTGTCGATCTTTCCCTTCTTGGTTAGTGACGGAGCTCTGGACAATAACACATCCAACTAAAAAACTACATTTCCAGGTCTCCCTTGCAGCTTGGTGTGGCAGCCATGTGACTAAGTTTTGGCTAATGAGACCTAGTCATTAGGGTGGCAGGAGACTTCTAAGAGGGTACCTTAGAAGGGTAGGGGGAATATACCCTTTTTGCTCTTCTGTCCTCTTTCTCTCCTTCTGGAATGCAGGTGTAATGAGTGGAACTCTGGTAGCTATTTTGGGCCATGAAGAGAATTTGAGGATGACACAGCAGAAAGACAGAAGGATCCCAGTGACTGTGCAGCTGCTGCCGGAGCCCTGGAGCTGCAGACTTTGATATGAGAGAAGAAGCCCTGTGTGTTTAAGCCACTGTGATTGGCCCTTGTTATTAGCAGTCAAACACGATGCCTAACTGAGGCAAGTGGCCCGTCCCAAGTCCATACATCCATTTCTGCCATTCTTCAATTCTGCCTGTTTTCAGGCTGAGTGCTTTGGATTTGCCCTCGGTTCATCATTGATTCTTATTTCGCCAGCCAGTCAGCCACCGCGACCTGTCAATCCTCTGCATTAAGTGCCTCCCAAAGCCACCTGTCTTTTCTTCCACATCCTTCTCAGCATGGCCCATAACAGGGGGCTTGGTGAGGGTGGGCAGGATTCAGATACGTGTGGAACAATTGTCAGGGATGCCAGCTGGGCCAGGAGACACCACCAGGGGCAGCCCCGGGGGTGGTAACAGTTGTTTTATCAGTGAGGACTCTTGTTTGTTCTGTGTAGCCAGCGCTATCCCTGGGTCAGACACATAGTAAGCACTCAAAAAAAAAAAGATCTGGGGGATTGATGAATCAATCAATTGATTGATATACACACATATACATACATATGTTAGGTTATTAAGTGTGGAATGTCTGATTTCCTTAAGTACTAAATTTGACAGTTGATATCTCTGACATTTCATTTTGGCACTTCTTGTTTTTGTTTTTATTGCAAAGGTAGGGCCTCCTTTCAAACGCACATTTTGGCTTGTGATTATCTTTCAAATTTTTTTAGAGCAATTTTTGTGAAACCATAGATAAATAAAAATTCGTGTTATTTTTTAATATGAGTTCCATCGTGGAACCAATGCGGCATGGACAACTCGAAATATCAACGAAGTGTTTGGGAAGGATGTGGCTAATGAACACACAGTATGTTGATGGTTTGAGAAGTTCCACTCTGGTGATTTTAATCTTGAAAATGAGCCATGTGGCCACCTGAGACCAAGGTGGATAAATGATGAGCTGAAAGCTGTAATGGAAGCGAATCCATCTCAACCTATGCCTGAATTAGCAGCAAGGTTTGATGTTACTATTCCAACAATATTGGACCATTTGAAACAAATGGACAAGGTAAAGAAGTTGGATAGATGGGTAGATGGGTACCGCATGAATTAAACAAGCATCAGAAGAGAAATCGTCTCAAAGTTTGCCTTTCTTTGCTGTCGTGGCATAACGGCAAACCATTTCTACACCATAATGTTATGTGTGATGAAAAATGGATTCTTTTTGACAAGTGCAAGCATTCGGCACAATGGCTGGATAAAGTTGAAGTGCTGAAACACAGTCCAAAACCGACTATTCATACAAAAAAGCTAATGGTGTCTGTTTGGTGGTCCAGCGCTGGTATTATCCACTACAGATTCATGAAACCTGGTCAGTCCATTACAGCGGATGTCTCCTGCAACCAGCTGGACAAAATGATGAGGATGCTTGCGATTAAGCAGCCAAGATTGGTCAACAGAGACAGGCCAATCCTTTTGCAAGACGACATGTCACAAAAAACAATGCTGTTCAAACTACAGTAGCTGGACTTGGAAACTCTCTCGTCATCCACCGTATTCACCAGACCTTGCACCAACTGACTACCACTTCTTCCAGGCTTTGGACCACTTCTTGCAAGGAAAAATACTCAATTTTCAACAAGCTGTGGAAAACGCCTTTTGTGATTTCATCACTACTCACTCTCCAGGCTTCTTCGCTGCTGGCATAAACAAGCTACCGTTGAGATGGCAAAACTGTGTCGATAGTTTAGGCGCATATTTTGATTAATTGTACTGCTTCTTGTTTGAGACATAATAAGCTAAACTTTTGATTTGAAATTGGACATTTCATTTTTTTGCCATCTATACACATACACATTACCTTGCATTACAGAGACACCAGGTTACAAAGAAAACCCTCAAGAGTTTGCTGCTGATTTGAGCCGTGTCACTTGTAAGGACAAAATATGTATGTGGTCAGCTTGAATCCCAAGCCCACAACTAGAAATAAACTAACCCCTTGTTGAAATCGCACAGGAAACCTGAAGGGAGGTGGAGGAGACGGGTGGCAGGAAAAATGCCTGAGATCTTACACAACTTGTGCAAACAGAATGACGGGGCCGGGCAGCCCCGGGAGTCCAGGAATTAATAGCACCGCTGAGGCTCCGGGGCTCCAGAGATGGAGCTATTTAAAGTCAAGAAATGTCATTTCCACCCACAGAGGCTGCCCCGGTTGCGTTATCTGGAGCCTCTTCAGCCTCGGTGTTCTGGCAGCCTCCTGGCCTGACCTCCCAGTGGCGGGACCACGTGGCTCATGGCCAACGTGTCATCACTGCTCTGTGGGAAGCTGGGCTGACCTTAGCTTCTCCAGGTTCCTCCTCTTCCTCCTCTTTGCTCAGGCCCCAGGACAGGCTGAGTGGACACTCAGAGCCCAGTTCATCCCTCTACAAGGGCAGCTGGGAGCACTCAGGCTGCTGTCCACACAGAGAGGCCAGCCAGCCCAGCAGGGCTGGGGGAGATGGGGTCTAGAGACAGAAACCCTTGTCCCACCAGAATCATAGCCTTGTTCCACTGTATGCCAAGGCTATTTGTTACCCTCTTGGGACTCCCATTTCCTGGACTGGGAGATGAGTCTTCCTCTTCCTGCCGTATTTCTGGGGGAGGCCACAGGAGATCAGAGAAGGGGAAATCTTTTGAACCTCTAGGAAGAAAAGCATCATAGAAATCCAGGTATTACCTGCAGCTTCTCCTCCCCTCCCTTCTAGGCAAGGTAATCCAGGAACGCTTCCCCCAGAGACCAGAAGGCAGGAAGCTTGCGTTTGAAGTGTCAGTGGGCTGCAGACTGTGAGACAGAGCCTTCCAGCCCCATGCTCCTGGGGGCCCAGGCTTGTGTTCTTGCCAGGCAGCTAAGGCGAGAACTTCCCCACATCCTGTCTGCTCTGATCTTATGTATCTGCTCTGGCTGATGTTGCTGCAGCTTAGTGGAGGTAGGGGACCTTGAAACCCAAAGAATGTGCCAAAACCAAGTCTGCCCTGCAGGTGTCTAATGCCTGGGGATTGCTGGGCTTGTTTCCTGAAGCCGAGGCCTGGCCGGGAGAAAGCGCAGCAGCACTAAATGGCTAAATGCATTTCTAAGGGAGGGATAATGAAATGCCAGGGACATCCCCACCTGAAGTCTTCCTGAATTCATCGCTGATCTTGTCAGGTGCTACCACCCAAGGGGTAAAAGGGAGTTATGAAATGCCTTTTTTTTTTTTTTAAAGGAAACAGCAATGGAAATGAAACCTTGCAGGCCTTCTCCTCTCCTAAGCCCCCTTCTCTTATTGAATCTTGGAACTTGCCTTAAAGGCATGGATATACATCCTCATTTGATTTTGTAATTGAAATATTCGAGACACACTAAAAGGTATGTATCAGTTAGAATAGTCTAGATTATGCTGCAGTAACAAACAACCCCAATATCTCGGTGGCTGACACATTTGCTTCTCGCCGCTGCTACAGCCAGCTGCTGCTACATCCTTTGTGGATGATCAGCGGGCTCTGCCCACTGAAATCACTCAGGGACCCAAGCTAGTGGGACAGCCACCATCCCAAACACTGTCAGAAGCAAAAGAGAAATCTTGAGGGTCTCAAAAGGTAATTAATGCTCCAGCTCACAACTCGCTAACCAGAACTAGTCATGGGGCCCCTTCCAACCATAGGGAACCAGGAACTACTATCCTCCAGGCGCTTAGAAGCGAAGGACCCACAAATGCTTGGTTAACAACAGTAATGATGACTACAGAATAAAGAATTACACCGCAAACACCATGTTCCCTCCCCCACCCAACCTAGGAAATAACGCTTTGCCAGCACTGGGGAAGCCCTCTGTGTACCTCACTCTGCCACATCTCTCTGTCCCCCCCACCGAGGCAACCATGCTCCTGAATGTGACATTTATCCTTGCCTGTGTTTCTCTATATTTTACTATATATTTCTCTATGTTTACAATATACACTATTGTTTTGCATGTATTTAAAGACCATGTAAGTGGTATCATACTATATATATTCACCTGCAACTTTCTTTTTTGATCTGCTGTATATTTCTGAGAGCCCTCCACGTCAGTGAGTGAAAATGTGACTGATTCTGTGCTGTGTGTAGTGAACTGTGTGACTACCACCATGTCCAGTGTCCTTATAGGTTGCTTCCAGCTTTTTGCATTTACATACAGCACCATGAACACCCATGCACCTGCAAGAGATGGCTTGCTTCTCCAGAGCAAAGACTTAGGAGGGCCTCTTCCATCTGATGATATATTGCCAAACAGCTGTCCGAAATGGTTGGGCCGCGTCACACACCATCCGCTGTGTGCAGGCTTTCCAGTCTCTCTGCATCCTTGTCATCACTTGGTTCTGATGAGTGGCGCACCCCCCCGACCATGGTTTTAATGAAATCAAACTTATAAATTCAGTTCATAAACACTCATCAAACACCATCTGAATGCCAGGCGCACCGCTAGGAGTTAAGGATAATGAAGAGGGGTAGGACTCAGTCCCTGTCCTCAGTGAGCCTACAGTCTGGTAGGCAAGACAGACACACTCACTTAGGAACCATCAAAAATCACGCCATTCTACTACCCACAGGTAACCACTGTCTTCTTTTTTAAGGACACGCTTATAAGCTCAGAACAAGACAAGGAAGCCAGGTGCTTGGGCAGTAGGACGGGGCACAGACACCTTGAGCCACAACTCAGGCAAGGTGGTTAGAACCTTGGCCCAAGGGTGGTGGCTCATTAAGCAGGGACCACTGCCATGTAGCTTCTGGAACAGGGTTCTGGGAGGCTCAGAGCAACAGCCATGGGTAATAGTGCCCCTGCATTCAAGTGGTCAGCAAGAAGCCTTCAGTTCTCAAGGTGAGCAGTTGGCAAGATGAGGCGGGGGGCAGGTATATAAGGGAAGTGTAATCACAGCAATGTTAGTGAGGGAAATAATCATGTCATATTAAAGCCATCCTGCAGGATAGGTGGGGTGAGGAATCAAGTGTGTCTCCTGGGGCTCAGACCTGAGCAACTGGGCAGGAGGCCCAAGTTGGGCAGGGAACGGAGAGCTCTATTTTGGCCCAGTTGTTTAAGGAGCCATGTCAAGCTGGCCATTGGATATGAAAGCAAAATGGGTCTTGGCCGTAAGCTTTGGGTACAGCTTAGCTCAGTAAATCGATCCACAAATGCATGTGGAGTCCAGGTATCAGCAGGATGTGACCCCAGACTCTGTAAGGGATATGAAAACTTTTTTAAAAAGCCACCTTCATCAAGATATAATTCACATAAAATAAAATTCAACCATTTTAAGTGTACGATTTGATGAGTTTCAATAAATGCATACACTTGGGTAAATACCACCATGATCAACACACAGAACATTGATAAGAAAACTTGTAAGATCCCTGCCACTTCCCTCAAGGAATCCTTCATTTGCTGCAAGATATAGATACAAAAGAAAGATAGTCAATTATACAGTGCAGCAAAGCTAAGTTTCAATAATTTGCACAGGTTATGAGGGCTGGGGTCTTGGGGGGGAACCCCTTGGAAGTACCTGGTCCTAATGCACACTCACTTGGGGCCAGAGGTCTCTATCACTCACAGAGGGCCAGCGGGGAGGCAGGCCAGGCCCCACAAGACTTGTTTGTCCCAAAATGTTTCACTGGCCTGAAATGCCACCATGAGTCACTCCTTTGGTTTAAAACATTTGGTATTCCCCCAGAATAGCCATATTAAAATGTACACAAATGACCTAAGAGACAACCTTTGAGGTGTGTGGCAAGCCAGTCCTCCACTAACATGAGCAGGTAGAACGGGTTATCAGATTCTGCCACCTCAGGTGACAAAAACAGAGCAACTGCTGGATCTTCTCATCCACCCGCCTTTTTTTTAAACTGGTGAGAGAGCGGTTTCCTTCCTCTAGGACATGTCAAATGACTACATGGAAGCGAGCCCCATAGGAAAGCTTTAACATCTATTTTGATCCAGAGAGGGTAAGGATTTTGTCAGGAGAATGAGTTCAGCAGGGGTTTTGGAGAAGCCCAGCTCGGGGATGGGGGATACCCAACGTCTGTGGCATTGAGGCACCGAAGGTGAGGTCTCCCCTGGAAAAGAAAAGCCTGCAGAGGTAGGAAACTGCTTCCCTCAAATATCTGAAGGCTGGTTGTGAGGTAAGAGGATTGGAATAGCTCTAGGAGGCCTAGCTGGGAGTAGGGTGGGGAAAGCCAGAAGGTCTTAGCTCAACATGAGGAAGAACTTTCCTATGGTCAGAGCTATCAGGTGAAGGAATGGGTTGCCCCAGGAAGTAGTAAGGTCCCCATCACTAGAGGCATGTAAGCTGATGCCAGACACCCCTTAGCAGGAATTCAAGCTCTTAGGTCCCCTCCATCACTGAAATTCTCTTAATTTGTTGAGAATCTCACAGCCAGCCCTTAAGAAACCCTAAACCAACAAATATCACTTGAGCAACTGCTTGGTAGAAGGCATGGTGGGATCAGGGGGAGAGCCAAAGAACAAAAGCCATGGTCTCTGTCCTCCATCTAGCTGGGCAGACGGTATAGGGCGGCGTGTGTTTACAATCACAGAGGGATAGGAAGAAAACATACACTTCGAGAGTTCAGAAGCAGAAGATCTTGCAAGGGCTAGAGCAGTCCGGGGGGGCTCCGAGGAGGAGGTGAGATGAGAACAAGCCCTGAGAGATACTTCAGAACTCAGACAGGTAGAAAGACGGGGTGGGTGCTCGGAGGGGAAGAAAGGTGTGGGCAAAGGCCGGGCGGCAGGAAAGGACGAGGCGCAAGCTGGCAGGAGGAATGGAGTATGAGGGACCAACAGGGCAAGGCGGAGGGCGAGCCCACGAGGCAGGGGGAGAGGATGGAGAGGAGGCGGCCCTGGGAAGGCCCAGGAGGGCCCCGTCCACAGAGGAGAGGCGAGGCCCAGGGCGCGGTGGGGGGGACCCGGCACGGCCCTCAGGACGCCGCCCGCCCTCCCGCAGCCCCGCGTGGCCTCTGGCCCCCTCAGGGCAGCGAGCGCGGCAGAAAGACGGGAAAACCCACAAAAATCTTCCAAATAAGACAAATATGCGGCGCAGACAAAAGCCGCGCTGGGTGGGATGAGGTTTCGGCCGCTCCCCGATGGGGCGGACCCGTCAAAAGCGGCTTGCGGCTGCAGAACAGTGCGTCATCTGCTCTCGGTGGGGCCTGTTGTCTCGGCTGCCCCGAAAGAGCCGGGCTGGGGTTCCTGTGGTGGGGAGCGGGGGTCGGCCGCCAGCCTGCGGGGCACCCACGCCGCCTGCTCACTCCGCAGCGGGGCGCCGCACGGCTTCCGGGGGAAGCGCGAACCCCTCGCGGGTGCTGGCGAGGCCCTTCGAAGCGGTCCCGCTGCAGTTCCTGGACTTCCTGGTGCGCGGCGAGCGCAGGGCGCGCGGGGACGGCTGGGAGGTGGCCTGTGTGGCCCCTCGGAGCCCCACGAGAGCGAGGGGTCAAGGGGTGCCCCCAGCAGAAACGGCAGGTGCCGCCCGCAGCACCTCGAGGCGGGGCGCGGCGAGCTGGGGAGGGGACAGGCTCTCGGAGCGCTGTTTCCCCGGTCCCCCGCCCAGCTCGCGGCCCCCGGGGCTCGCGTTCCATTTCTGCTCCAGTTCCCTGCCTGTCAATGGCCATTGTTCTGTGGAGAAAGACAAAAATGTTTCCAGATTAGAGGCATTGTTTCAGACTTTCTCTCCGCAGGCCAAGGGCTGCAGACAGGAGGCCTGAGTGGCAGGCGGCCCGGGCGGGAGAGGCTGCGGGAGGACGAGTGGACTGTCTGTCTGTCTGTGCTGGTTGGCACAGGGATAGGCCCCGAGACAGGCCAGCCCTCTTCTGTGTTCGGACCTCTCCCGGCCCCCAGCCCCACCCCTGCTACTTTAGCCCATGTTTACTTTTCTATTTAGGTTCCCCCACTTTGGATGAGTAAGTAACTTTCTCTCTCTGGGCCTCAGTTTCCTCACCTGCAAGATGAGAAGGTTCCAAGACCCTTCCTGGTTCTACGCCTCCGAGCATCAACTCCCATGGTCACAACTGGCTAGAATTTGGCCAGTGGCTGAGTTGGTCGCCACCTGGGCAGTGGGCTTTGAGAGGGAAAGTACCTGCCCCTGGCACCTTAAATACCTTTTGGCTTATTTTGTAGTCTGCAATTCCATCCTTAGAGATTCACTCCTTTGGGGCTATTTCAAACGCCATTTGCAATGCAAGAAGGGATAACTGGTAACACTTTTTAACACTGACTAGGAATAATCCTTCATTTATGTGTTTTTCTTCATGATATTGAAATCATGTTCGGATATATCATCTCATTTGGGGCTACAACGACCCAGGAATCTGTTGATCATTGGTAGGTTAAGACCCCAGAGGCTGTGACTCAAGATAAGAACCTGGACACAGGTGGCCTCCTTCCAGGTAATTACCTGCATTTTAACAGAGGAACATCTCAAGGATAAAAATAATCACAAAAGAATGCCTCTCTGGTGGCAGCAATTTCAAGCCCTGGGACACCAAGCAGGCAAGGCTGTGTGGGGTGACTGGGAACGAGGATGTCATCCTCCAGTGGCCAGTGGCTCTGGGTTTGCTAGACCCCCCGTGGGGCAGATCTGTGTGGGCAGGTGTCTGGGTTCACAGGAAACACCTGGAGAATAATCCTAGGAGGTCAACAATGACATGGCAAGCAGAGTAAGGGAGAGTGCAGAGGCAGGACTCAGGGGCTGAGAGGTCAGGGAGGGTTGGGGCTGGACGAGAGCTACCACAAAACCTGGAAGGCGAAGGAAGGTGGCCATGGGAAGAAGGGTGAAGGAGTAGTGATATTCTATGTGCAGGGCCACCCAAACAAAAATCTTGTGGCTTGTGGGTGCTGGGTGGGGACATTTATTTGAAACTGGCCTATAGTAATTGGAGACCAACCCTGGAACAGATTCCATATCTGTAATGAAAAAGAATGACCATTTATCGGGGCTTCCAGATCTTAGGTGTTTTCTATGCATTATCTTGCTGAGCCTTGAGCTATCCTACAGGTGGATTTTATCAACCACAGTTTACAAAGAAGCAAGCTGAGATTCAGAAAGGGCACAGAAGCTGCCTAAAGTCATATGGCTAGAAAGCAACTGTGCTAGAAGTGAAACCCTAGTCAGGTGGGCTCCAAAGCCTACTCTGCAAGGTGATAGCCATCTGCTAACACTGCCTTTTCTTTCTCCGTGAGAACGTTCTTAAGGCACAAAGAGCATCCTTGCTATTTCCTGCACGGGCAATTCTTGACCATTTATTTTTTTATTCATCAAGTAGTGAGTGATAGGGCTTCCTCTCCTGCCCCATCTTAGTGCTGGCCACAGGAGAAAGTATCTCTGTGTGCTACAGGGCAGCAAAGTTTTACTATAAAGGACAATATAGTAAATATATTTCAGGCTTTTCAGGCCATACAATCTCTGTTGAAACTACCCAGCTATGGGGAAAGCAACCATAAACATTTTGTAAATGAATGGACATGACTGTTCCAATAAAACTTTATTTATAAAAACGGTCAGGCCAGATTTGGCCCTTGGTCCATAGTTTGCTGAACTACACGATCAGGCTAAGGAGGTTAGATTTACATAGGGGGAAGGGTTAAGTAATGGGGCATGGGTTAAGTGACAGGGTGAGTGTCACGGACAAAGGAATATGGGCTCCCAGATATGCTGGGCGTATCTAAAATGTGGTGCGCATACCAAGAATTTATGGCATTTGCATGTTGAAGAGGGAGAGGTGAGAAATGAATGGCAGGCTGGGGTCATATTATGGGGGGCGGGCTTTGAATACCAGACTGAGGAGATTATTTAGACTTGACTCTCAGGAGCAGAGGTTCACAATGATGTTCCCCCCACTGGGATACCAGGAAGGTGACATTCATATGTGAGACTTATACCTAAGTATACCCCAGAGATGAGCTGTAGCAGAAATAAACCCGGCTTTGGATTCCAGGCAATTTCCTATGAATGAGTTTATATTTCCAGGTAGATATAGAGTCCTACCCCACCACACTATTTTGAGGTTAATTTCTTATGTTCATGTTTTGTAGACAGAGAAGATGGCTGATATAATGTCTGTTTCTACTTTGTTGAGTGTTTCTTTTTGTGAATGCTAAAAATGTATTTGAAGAAAATATGTCCTCTCAATTTGTTGAGTATAACATATATATTAAAGTTTATTAATTATG
>NW_012148041.1:1118879-1177019 GCF_000956105.1 Propithecus coquereli
TTTTTTCCCCCTTGAGACAAGGTCTCACTCAGTTGCCCAGGCTGAAGTGCAATGGCACAATCATAGCTCACTGTAACCTCAAACTCCTAGGCTCAAGCGATCTTCTCGCCTCAGCATCCCAAGTAACTGGGACTACAGGCATGTGCCATCACACCTGGCTAATTTTTTAATTTTTTGTAGAGATGGAGTCTTGCTGTGTTGCCCAGGCTGGTCTCAAACTCTTGGCTTCAAGCAGTGCTCCCACCTTGGCCTCCCAAAGTGCTAGGATTACAGGCGTGAGCCACTAAGCCTGCTGCTTTATGTATTTTGAAGCTGAGTTGTTAGGTGCCTAAACAATCATAGAAACTGTATATTTTGGAAGATGTCATGTAACCTTTATCAGTATATCTCATTGTTTTTTTAAATGCTTTTTGTCTTTGGATTCCATTTGGTCTGATACTAATATACCTGCTTTACTTTTTATCATTTGCTTGGTATATTTCCCCCATCTGTTCCTATTCAAAATGTTCTCGTTGATCGGTTTCAATCCATCTGTGTAAACATCATATGTATAGCAGGGTTTTGCCCTTCAATGGGGGAATTCTCTCTTACGTATTACTAATGATATTTTTAGACTTATCCTGTCATTTTATTTTATGCTTCCTCTTTACCTTGTCTTCTCTTCTCTTTTCCTGCTAAATTTTTTCTTCCCTTCCCCTAAATTCACTCTAACAATCTAAAAATTGATTTTCCAATTCTCTCTTCTGTTGGTTACCCTTAAATTTAAATCCTACATTCTTTAACTTATGATTTTCTATCAATGTCTAGAGCTAATCGAGAACTGTTTCTCCCTTAGCATACTTTAACTTTCCTTTCCTCCCCCACTTGCCACCTCCCAAGTTGAGATCATCTTGGTAGATTATGGCTCCAAATTGTTGTTTTTAAAATGTTTACATTATGCCTCAATAATTATTTCGACTTCACTAAAAGTTTTACTAGTTTCTTTGTTCACCACAGTTTCGGCATCCCACGTCTTCCTCTTTCTTGAATTTACTATTTTTTTATTGAAGCACCTCCTCTGGGAATTCTTTAAAGAATATGAGGGTGGCAAACTTCCTCCTTGTAAAACAAAAAATGTCTTAATTTTTCCCTCCCACTTGAATATTTCATTTCCCTTCAGAACCTTGGAGATAATGTTCCATTGTCATGTAACATCCAGTCTGATGCCAATTTAATATTATTCTATTGATGACCTGCTTTTTTCTCTCCGGAAGCTTCTAGGTTTCTTCTTCTTCTTCTTCTTTCCTCTTTATTGTTTTGAAATATTACTATAATGTGTCCAGGTTTGAGTCTTTTTTTCTGGGAATGGTCAATCTAATGATTAAGTTCTTTCTTCAGCAACTGGGAAATTTTCTTTTGTTAGCTCTTTAATTATTTCCCCTCTTCTATTCTCTGAAGTCCTTTCCTTCTCTAATGCCTATCCCACAGATGGATCCTAATTTTTTCTCTCAGACGTTCCATTTTTTTACTCTTTTTACTGTGTTTAAGGAGACTTCCTCAGCTCAATCTTCCTAATAACTGGATCATTAAACCCATCTCAGACCATCTACTGAGTTTCAAATTTCAGTTATCAATTTTTAAATTTCTAAGACCTCTGGGTGATTCTTTTTAATGGATTTAATATTATTTTTCATCTCTTAAAGATAATAATTATATGCCAACTAAACTGGTTTTGTTGTTGTTAGCTTTATTATCTCTATTACTTACAGAATTAACTCTTCTATATGTTTAGATCTATGCTATCCAATACAGTAGCAGCTTGCTATTTAAATTTAAATTAATTTTCCCAGTGTATGTTTTTGTCTGCTTTGTCAAAGACCAGATTGCAATACAATGATGGATTTATATCTGGGTTCTCTGTTCTGATCCATTGGTCTAGGTATCTGTTCTTGTGCCAGTATCATGCTGTTTTTGTTACTATAGCCTTGTAGTACAACTTGAAGTCTGGTAAAGTGATGCCTCCTGATTTGTTCTTTTTGCTCAAGGTTGGTTTGGCTATTTGGGGTCTTTTCTGATTCTATACAAGGCATAGAATTATTTTTTCTAAATCTGCAAAAATGATGTTGGTACTTTAATGGGGATCGCATTGAGTCTGTATATTACTTTGGGTAGTATAGACATTTTAACAATGTTGATTCTGCAGATCCATGAGCATGGTATGGTTTTCCATTTGTTTACATCCTCTGCAATTTCCTTCCTCAGTGTTTCGTAATTCTTCCTATAGAGGTCTTTCACCTCCTTGGTTAAATATATTCGTAGGTATTTTATTTTCTTTGTTGCTACTGTGAAAGGTATTGAATCTTTGATTTAACTCTCAGCTTGACTATTGTTGGTACACAGGAATGCTACTGATTTGTGTACATTGATTTTGTAACCTGAGACTTTACTGAATTTATTTATCAATTCCAGGAGTCTCTTGGTAGAATCATTGGGGTTTTCTAGATATAGGAATCCCTATTCAATAAATGGTGCTGGGAAAATCGAATAGCCACATGTAAAAGACTGAAACAGGATCCGTCCCTCTCACCACTCACGAAAATTAATTCTTCATGGATACCAGACTTAAACCTAAGGCATAAAACTATAAGAATTCTAGAAGAAGAGGTTGGAAAAACTCTTATAGATATCAGCCTAGGTAAAGAATTTATGAAGAAGACCCCAAAGACAATCACAGCAACAACAAAAATAAATAAATGGGACCTGATTAAATTAAAAAGCTTCTGCACAGCCAAGGAAACAATCAAATCCCAACAAAATGGGAGAAAATACAGAGTCTACAAAAAACTCAAGCAAATCAGCAAGAAAAAAATCAAACCCCATTAAAAAGGGGGCAAAAGACATGAACAGAAATTTTTCAAAAGAAGATAGACTAACTGCCAACAAACAAGAAAAAATGCTCAATGTCTCTAATCATCAAGGAAATGCAAATCAAAACCACAATGAGATTATTACCTAACTCTAATGAGAATGACTTTTATTAAAAAGTCCCAAAACAACAGATGGTTGCTGATGTGGATGCAGAGACAAAATACTCTTATACACTGCTGGTGGGACTGCAAACTAGTACAACCTCTATGGAAAGTAATATAGAGACACCTCAAAGAACTAAAAGTAGACCTACCATTTGATCCATCAATCCCACTACTGGGTATTTACCCAAAGGAAAAAAAGACATTCTATAAAAAAGAAACTTGCACTCGAATGTTTATAGCAGCACAATTCACAATTGCAAAGATGTGGAAACAACCCAAGTGCCCATCAATACATGAGTGGATCAATGAAATGTGGTATATGTATACCATGGAGTATTACTCAGCCTTAAAAAAAATGGTGAACTATTACCGTTTGTAACAACCTGGATGGAACTGGAGACTATCTTTTTAAGTGAAGTGTCACAAGAATGGAAGAACAAAAACCATATGTACTCACTACCAAATTAAAACTTACAGATCAAGCCTGTGGGAGGGGAGAGAAAGGGATGGGTAAATTGACACCTAACGGATACAATGCACACTATCTGGGTAATGGACACACCATAACTTTGACTCAAACTGTACAAAAGCAATTCATGTAACCAAAACGTTTGTACCCCTTCATATTCTGAAATAAAAAAATAAAAATAATTTTAAATTAATTAAAATTAAATTAAATATTTCATTCGTTTAGGTGCAACAGCCACATTTCAAGTGCTCAACAGCTACATGTGGTGTGTGGCTACGTATTGGACAGCTCAAATATAGAACATTTCCATTGTCATAGAAAGTTCTATTGGACATTATTGGCTTAGAGCTACTCCCTATTGTGGTTTGGTTTTCCTTAAATTTTTGGTGATTCTTGATGTTCTGCTCATCCTTATTTGCAGCTTTCTGTCCAGTGCAGCCTGTCCCTGGTTATTGAGGGTGGGAGAGAGAGGAGTGGCCTTCTGGCAGCCTTTCACCCGGGGCGGGGGGGCTCCCGATTCCTCTCTCGAGGCGTCAGTAGCTACGTGCAGAGCTGCTCACCTCTCTAGACCCAGCCGCAGGGGCTATCCACTGCTGCCAACTGCTGAACACACAGGCGCTCAGGAACACCCCTGAGACCTCCTCTGATTTTTTTGAGTCTAGTCTGTCGTCTCAGGCTCGGAGTGCCACACGCCATTCCTCCCTCCACGGCAGTCTTCTCCTTCGTGGTTTAGCTGTGGTTTCCTCCACCTTTATTTCTTTATAGCTTTGATGCTGTTTATCTTTATCTCTCAGAAATGCAACATTTCTGATCTGCTGATGTTCCTTTCTTGTTTTCTCACACTCCAATAGATTTATTATTTTATTTGTTCCAATCGTTTTTCTGTCATTTTGCGGATTGGGACAGGAAAGAGGGTCATCTGCCCGCTTGACCCAAACTTCAACGACGCCTTTGTATAAGCATCACTCTGCTCCTTGTACAGCACACATTTCACAACTGAGGGTTCAAAACCTGATGATCCCCAAATTTAGACAGGTGCCGGGCTGTCTGCATCAGAGTCCCCTGAGAATCCATGAGCCCCTCTCCTGGGAGCTCCGAATGCACTGCCCTGCTTGGGGGTCATCGGCCCACCACACGGGAGGGGTGGAGAGGGACTCAGGTACTCAGTTAGGCCACCCGCTCCACAGTGCTTGTGGCCAATGCTCAGATGCCCAGGTCACTGTCTCTGTGAGTGAAGGGGACACTGGGTGGGTGTAGAGATGGGGAGTCTGGGGGATTTCTTTCTCTTAGGAGGAGGATGAGAAACTGCAAAACCCGTTGGGGAGAACTGAAGGACAAGAGAGATACAATGAGTACAACTGAATGGAATGGAAATGAATGATCGCTGCAGGCCTCTCTCCCTCCCACAACGGTATCAACTCTGCGAAACCCAGAGGGCAAAATGGGGCCAGAAAATTCCCACACCTAGAGATTTTTTTTAAAAACTTTAATTGCTATTCTAACAGAGGGGCCCAACTCCAGCTTTGAGGAGATATACTTACTGGTTAGATTTGCAGTAATGATTATTATTGTTACTGTTAAGGAGAATACACTCATTGTCTGCAGTGAGTTCACAATTCTGCACAAACATGACCTCATTTCTCCTCTGAACGGGGCAGGTATTGTTAACTCTGTTTTTAAAAGAAGGACACGGAGGTCCATTGTGGTCCGATGCCTTGAGCAAGGCCACACATCAAGAGAGGGAGGGAAGATGGAATCGGGCCCCAGGCCTCTCCCGTTTGGGTCCCAGCGCTCTTTGTGCTGTTCTAGTCTCACGTGTCTGGTCAGTTCCTCAAGTTCCCTTATGGTCGCAGGGCTGGTTCCAGGGAACCGAGGGGATCAGAGAAGCCAGGGTCCCCTACATCAGATACCAGGGTAGGAACAATCATTACCTTTCAGTGGCTCAGCCAAGTCCAGGCTCCAGACTCAGCAACCAGAACCTTCCCTGGTTTGGCTGCAGTTTCACTACGCCCTAACCTGGCTGACTTCCCTCCCCACCACCTCAACAATGCGGGGGACTCCAGTACTTCCCCTCTGGATCCACACAGACTGAAAGCCCTATTCACGCCAGATTTGTCCTCCTGCTCCATACCAAGCTCCTGCTGCCTACATGTCCCATGGGTCAGCGGTCCCCAACCTTTTTGGCACCAGAGACCAGTTTCATGGAAGACAATTTTTCCATGGACCGGGAGGGGGGTGGGGGCGGAGGCAGAACTCAGGTGGTGATGGCAGCGATGGGGAGCGGCTGTCAATATAGATGCAGCTTCGCTGGCTCTCCTGCCGCTCACCTCCTGCTGTGCGGCCCGGGTGCCTAAGTCTCGTGGAAGACAATCTTTCCACAGATGGTGGGGGCTCGTGGGGAAGGGGGTGGGGGGCGGAGCTCAGGCGGTGATGCGGGGCTGGGTTCATAACAGGCTACGAACAGGTACCCAGCTGCACCCCACGGACTGGGGACTGCAGCCTTGGGTTAATCACAGTACATTTTGGCCACTGCACTATTCTTTGGGCCTCTGCTTCTGCCAACCCCTAAACTGTGTCCCACAACACCCTCCACCCTTCCTACCCAAGCTTCAAGCCTCAACATGCCAAAGAAACCTTCCCTTGGCCTTCCAGAAGAGTCGCTCTCCCTCCCTGAACCCTTACTCATTCATTCCCCTGATAATCACCGAGGGTCTCCCGGGTGGCAGGCAGTGTGGGAGGTGATGGGAATCTGAGAGTGAACAAGCTAGACATGGTCCCTGCTCTTATGGAGTTTACATTCTAGCTGGGGGAGATGGGAAAACAAAAGAAAATAATTCAGTAAGTCACATATTTACAAGTCACCATAAGTACCTATGAAAAGGCTTTCCACTAAATTCCAAAGAAATTAAGGCCTCAAAAACATATCCCAAATCTGCCACGTGGCTCCATCTCCCCCCTGTCCAAGAGAGAGCTTGGCTTGTCTAGGTGCATCTAAAAGGGTCATGTGGCTAACGGGTGATGGCGGATGGGAGCAGTGGGGCACCAGACGAGGCTGGGAGGGAGGCCAGGCTGACTACACAGGGCTTTGAAGACCACGTTGGGCAGCTGCATTTCATGCTCGGAGCAATGGGAAGCCGCTGTGAGATTTTAATGAGGGAGTAACGTCAGCTGACTTATGACAGAGATTCTCAGTGAAGCAGAGGGCAGGGGACATGGGGGGTATGATTTTGCTCCTCTCCCCCAGGGGACATTTGACAATGTCTGGAGACATTTTTGGTTGTCACAACTGGGGGAGGGGGAGCTACTGGCATCTAGCACATAGAGGGATGCTGCCAAATGTCCTACAATGCACAGGACAGCCCCACAGCAAATGTCAGTAGCGCTGAGCTTGCGAATCCCGGCTTTAAGACGAGCCTGGCCTCTGTGTGAGGGACAGATTCTCAGGCCCTGAGAGTGGAGTTAGGGAAACCACCTGGAAAGCCATTTAAATTAACTTCACAGAGCTATTGCATTGAACCGCCTGAATCTCTCTCCCTGTGGCCCAAACCTCATCCTCCCTGCTTTGGGGTCTCTGCTTTCCCTTGGGTGACAGCCAGCCAACTGGGCCAACTCATCTTCCAAGAAGCCCCCTTGCATTTTAACCAGGGCCTTCTGGAGATAATACCGTAACCCAAAAGCACAGTCAGGCTGGCCGAGCAGAGGAGGAGTCATGCCAAGGCTTCACTGCAGAGGCCACCTGCTCTGTGGGGGAGGGTGTGGGATAACAGAGAAGCTCCAAGTGTGTCCTCTTCCCCCATAGTCACTGCCGGCCTCTGTCATGCCAACTGCTGCCAGCTCGGTGCTCCTCTCCTCCTTGACCTCCCGAATGCAGGGGCCTGTATGGGCAGTAAAGGATCTGGGCCCCGGAGACATGTGACGCCCTGCACTTACAGCGAGTTCACGAGTATTTACCGCAGCATGGAAACCTATCATTCACAGCCTTGGCATGGAAATCAACACAGAGAGCCCTCGAGGGGCTCTCCTCTCGGCCCCTCCCTTCCAACTTGAGGTTGGTTTTAAGATTTAGGAAAGACATGATTGAGTTGCGGTGACAATGGATGGGAGGTCTGTGGATGAGGAAATGTCCCCAAAGAGGAGGGGAAGGTACCTCCTCAGGGGCAGGGCTGGCCAAGCAGATGGTTGGAGGTGGGAGAGTTTGTTTCCTGTGCCCTAGTCATGGACCATTCTTCTTCCATTAATATACAGGCTGTTAACCTTTTGGATGTGTAGGGGGTCTTATGGAAATTTTGAGGAAACCTCTCTCTGGAAAAATGAATACCAGGGACAAAGTTTGTTTACAATTTAAGAGACTCCCAAATTCCCTTGAAACCTATGTGACAATATGAACTAATTCACACCAACATGTAAATGACTAATAAGATTCAGTATATTTCCATTTTATTGGGGAGTAAAGCTCTTAAACCAAAGGAACTGGAGCTCTTACCAGGGGAACTTCTCTAGATCAGTGGGCTGAGACACATTCTGAAGGGGATGGGAAAGCATCTCCTAACTTCTGAAATCTCTGCCTCTGCTGTACCTGCATATAAAACTGAGTTAGGAAGTGGGGAAGCTGCAAAGGGAGGAAGGGCAACAGAGGGTGTTCTTAGGCTAATTTGGAATCAGAAGGTCGCCTGAGACTCAATGGGGCTTGTTTGGACCTGGGTACCAGATATTCCCGGTCAGCCCAGAGCATCTGATCTTGTTAATGAGCCAATAAAAATTAGGGGACAAAGGCCAAGCCCTGGCAACTCAAATGAATCTCCTCTGCAAGAGGGAGCAAACTCGTAAAGAGTTGTAACTGAGCAAATGGAGGAATCCTTGTGTTTCATTAACTTTAATAGTGCTCGTTAGGTTGGCTTCTAAGGGCTGCGGACAGGAGTGAGAAAGCCAGACTCGTCATCAGGGCTGGGGAGCAGACCGGCTCTCGCGGACGCCCCCTGCACACCCCAACGCCAAGCTGGAAGCCGCTGTTCTTGCCACCCCCACAGGCTCCCCAGCCCAGCACGACATCCTGGCTACACAGGCAAGGAGCCCGGGCCTCAGGGACTAATTCTTTCCTGCCAGAGTAGGCAAAGACAGGGACAAAGAGCTTGGAGCAAACCATCTCCAGGCTTGGACAGGCCACCTGGCTCTGGGCATCCACACAGAGGCCCCTCCCGGGGACATCAGAAGTCCGGCTCCAATGCCCACAAGCCCCCACTAAAGGATCCTACCAGAGCCTGGCCAGAGGGCCACTGTCAATGCCAGCCCCACCCCTGTCCTCCTCCTTCTCCTCCATCCCAGACGTGTCCAATGCCAGAAAAACAGAAAACAAACAAACAGGGCCAGCAGAAAACACATTACCAAACAAACTCGCCTCGCATTGTCCTCTGTGGTCGGCCAGGGCCTGCGGCCAGAGGCGGCTGGCCTGGAAAGGCCCAGACAGCTCCCTGAGCTCGGCCCCGAGCAGGACCTCCTCCCTGCGCAGTGTCTGCCCCGCCGCCTCCCCCTCTTTCCCTCACGCCTGCTCCATCTCTCCTTCCTTCTATGCATTATTTCCCTGCCTGCCCCTTCTTTTTAAGTCCCTTTCCCCCTCTTCTCCTTTCTGTTCCCTTCCTGCATCCATGAGGAAATAAATTCACTGAAAAGCAACACACCGAAGAAACGCTGCAGCGCGCACAAAGCCAGGGCGTGAGCCACGCCCCCCTCTGCGCGAAGTCACCGCGGCGCGGCTCCCGTGCAGCCATGGCGGCCCTTCGGCGTCGGGCCCCCTCCGCCTTTCAGCTCGTCCTCCCACTCCCGAAGTGCTTGTCTCTGACTGGACCACGTTATTAATTCCCTGAAGACATTCTCCGCTCCGAGTCCTTGCTCGCCTTGCCCCCGCCACCCGGAAAGCCCTCGCCCCTTCACCCGGCTCCACGACGGCAATTCCGTGTGCCCTTCGAGGTCCGCTTGAGGCCCTTTGCTCCTCCATGCAGCCGTCCCGTGACAGCTGGAATCAATCTGCGTCCTTTATGCCCTCATTAGGATTTTATGTTGGCACCTCCATACTTGGACATGTACCACATTCTGCCTTACATCCTGATTACTTAGATGCCAATTTCTCTCCCCTACCCAATTACAAACTTGAAGGGAGAGCGGTTGTCGTCTTTGAATCCTCACACCCTCCAAGTCCCCGGCACAGAGTAAGTGCACAGCACATGTCAAACGTTGAGTCTATGGTTCTAAAGAAACACACATTCAATTAATTTTACGTATTAACTTCACCAGTGTGAGTGCATCTCATTTGTAATCACTTTATTTGCAAACTTGTCTGCGGCGCTGTGTTCCTTGAGTGGGCTCCCAGAGGTCTGATTTCCCCACTTCGCCAAGGGCTGCTGGAGGATGGTATGTTAGATGGCGGCACCTACTGGTGAAGGGCGGCGTTACAGCTTGGTCCCATCGATCCCAGCAGCACTGGCCCGGGGACGGGAGGCAAAGGGCGAAAGGCAGAAGAGGATTAGAACGAGTTCCTCTCCCTCCTCAGTAGCCCTTAGGCTGTTCAAGAGGTGGAACATCGCTGGGTCAGGGTCAGGGCCCCTGGGAAGAGTTTGTTCTCCAGCACACTGCAGCTTCCTGCAGACTGAATTTTGCAGGACCAGAACAGGGGACCAAAGAATCTCAGCCTGACTGTGATGTTCCTTAGCTCTGCCAAGTCGGCTCAGAGGAGGAAAGGTGGCGGGAAGAAGGGAGACCTTCGTGCCAAAAAAAGCAGGCAAAGTTTTGTAAAGATATCAACACTTAGCACGAGTACATAGCTGGCAAACATTCCAGTGACCCCTTTTTGCTACAGGTTTTCAGCTTCTTTCAGAAGGATTTTCAGTCCATGGGAGCCCTTTTCTGAAAATATAATAGATGTTATTGGGTCTTTAGATGCTATTGTAAGCTTTGTTTTACAGTAATTCACTCTACAGTCTACTCGAATCTGGTTCTTGAATACCTTGAACTTTGTCCAATACCTCCACCGATTCTTTCTTTAATCTGGGATGCCGTAAAAATGGTATTGGTAGATGGACAGGTCCTACTCCACCTCTCCATCTTCTCCTCTGGGGAGGGAAGCCAAGCCAGCTCTCAGCAAAGTTTGGAAGTTCATTATGAAAGTTCCCACAGCCCCCTCCTCTGCCACTCAGAACACATTTGTTAAGGCGTCTACTGATAACTGAAGTTTTAACTGGCAAAGTCTTAATCCTGTCATCCTCTCTCATGAGCATATTTGTAGTTGGGGCAAAGAACATGAGGTTTAGCTCAAAGAAGTGACTCTCTAATGATGGCACTTTAAGCATCAATAGGAAAGATCTTTGATGAGGTGGCAGAGAATCCCCCAGGGACTTTCAAGTGGCCTCAGTCAGGGTTCTGCCTCCTGGGTCTGCCTCCTCAGAGTTCAGATGGGAGCTGCCTGTGGACTCTCCATGTACTTTGGCCCACGCCTCTGCTCACTCAGGCTGCTTCTCGCCCAGTCTCCTGCCTCTGGCTCTTCATCCAGGCTGCCATCACCCAATTCTCTAGACCTTTGGGGAGATCCTGAGCTCTGGCTTGGAAAGTTCCAGCTATGTGTCTTTGTCTTCCAGAATCTGAGAGTGTCTGGCCAGAGTTCCTCCAGATCCCCTGCATCTCCATGGTCTTTCTTCAGCTTAGGGTTTCCACACTGCCCTCCATTCCACAACCTCTGCTTCCCTTGGTCCTTTGGGCAACCTGAAGCACCCTCAGACTGGTGGGAGACAGGGAGACAAGGTCAGGGAATGCTCTACTTCTCCCTGGGGTTTGCATGAACTCACCATTCCTTGATTCTTTCAGTCATTCAACAAACAATCAGTGAGCACAACTATGTGCCAGAAATATGCTTGGGATTGGGGATATAGTAGTGACCCATACGGGTCTTGCCCTCAAGGGTTTGACAGACTAGTGGAAGATAAGCAGACTAGTGCAGTACAACCTGGCAAGGACCATCACTGGGGTAGGTTTCAAGGAGCACTGAGCTCCAAGTTTACTGGGGCAGTAAGAAGACTTCACAGACAAGGTACATTTAAGCTGGATCTTAAAAGGTAGTAGTGGGTTTCCAGCTGACAGGAACATGGTGCCTGCAACTCAGAAGAGAAAAACGACATGTCATTGAAGAGGTTCAGGACTGGCACAGAGGGACACGTATGCCATGCCAAGGAGTTAGAACTTAGCTGAGTCAGACAATGGTCCATGAGACACACAGTAAGTGCCTGAACTGTGGCAGCAGCAAGAGGGCTGGAGAGGAGGGATGGATTCGAGGGAGGTTTTGGAAGTTGCACCCTCAGGATGTGGTGGCCTGTTAGATGGAGAGGAGGACAGAGTCATTAATTAAGGACTCTAAGGAACCCAGCCAGGGCCACTCAGTGGGTTATGAGACCATTAACTTCAAGATGGACATGGAAGGAAGAGGACAGGTCAGGGGACAGTGTTGAGAGGAACAATGAGATTGGTGGAGGTAGGTTCAGTTTGAGGTCTTGAAAAATACCATTGGAAGTATCTATAAGTAGGTAGAAATATAGGACTAGATAGAAAAGAAAGGAGGGAGCTAGAGCTATAGGTCTGCAAACTGGACATACGGAATTACACTAGAAGAAAAGCTGGGTTAGGGATATAGATTTGAGGGTCATCAGCATATTGGTGGTGGCTGGAGCCATAATGCCCTACTAGGCGGCCTACTAGGGGTCGTCCACCTGCTTTGTGCTGGATCGTCCACAAGTCGTCATCAGTAACACTCCAACAAGCTGCAAGGGTGGAATTTTATCCTCCCTGTTTTCCAGGTGAGGAAAGTGAAGTTCAAAGGAGAGAAGCGACTTGCCCAAGCTTTCCCACAGACAAGGCTGGGATTTAAACTTGGGACTGCCGGGCCCATATTCTTCCCACCACGCTTGCCGTCTCTCAGAGAGAGCGCCGAGGGAGGTCGTGTAGTGCGAGAAGTGAAAAGAGCCAATCTAGAAGCCCAAACTGTCCAGCGTTTAAGAGGCCAGTGGAGGGAAGCAGCCAGCAAGACAAGCAGGAAAAGAAAGGGCTCCGAGAAGGGGAAGGAAAACGTTCAGAGGTTCTGGGTGACACAGAGAGGTCAGGCTAGATAAGGACTGGCAGGCAGCCCTGGATGGGAAGATGTGGATGTCACTGGAGACCTCGGGGAGGGTCAGAGAAGACTGGGCCAGACCGCCAGGGGTGAAAGGGAAGCAGGGAGGTGGTGATTAGCGCAGGTGTACGCCTCGGAGCGGTTTGGCCGCAAGGGAAGACGAGAGGCTGCAGGGTCTGGGGAAGCTGGTTGTCGCTGCTTGAGGATGCTGCGGCCATGCTGTGCTTACAGAAGCAGGGGAAGGAGCCAAATCGAGAGGCTCAGGCAGGGGGTAACTGACAGAGCGGGCTCCCTGGAGGGCCGGGATGGGTGGGGTCCCGTACATACATGTGGTACTGGGCTTCGCTGAAAGGAGGGACCCCTCTCCCAGCAGGGGAGGGACAAAGGGGAGGGGACAGGAGGCTCATGCCAGATGGTTTCTGGCTTCTCAGTGGAACAGGAGCTGAGGGCGCTGATTGGAGAAGCTCAAGGGCTGGGGTCATCTGGAGGAAGCGAAGTCTGGAAGGGCAGCTCTGTGGAAGGGCCAGGGCATGGGCTTGGGGCAGTTTGGAGACTTGCCTGGTGATGTGTGGGGGTCTGGAGCCACACGTCAGTGTCGATGCCAACTGGCAGCATGGAGATTTTTGTTTCCTTCATGGAAGCAGCCAGGGAGCCGGTGAAAAGGAAGCAGGTGGCAAGGTGACTCAGGAGTAGGGGTGGGAGGGAGGAGGGGGTGGGCTGACACGGGGGCAAGGGGCCCACGGAGCTAATCAAGCGGTGGTCAAAGTGGCCAGGGGAGGTTGGAACAGGTGTGGGCAGCTCGGACTGGGTTACCTCTCCCCAAGTCCCAGAGGGCCGCCTGTCTGTAAAGGCAAGACTAAAAGGCCTTGGAGCGAGGTAATCCTAGAATCCCAGGGCTGAAACGGCCTTTGGGAGAGGGTTACTTCCCATCCTCTGCCTGTAAGGCAAAGTGACTCCTGAGCCATCATGAACAGTGTGAAACAAGGACTGACCAGGGTCAACCTGTCCCAGGTCCCAGCAAGATCCCTTCCCTCCCTCCTTTATTTCTTCTGCTGTTGTTCTGAGTATTCTCCCTTTCTCTCCCTCTGTCAATCACTGATTTTTGTTTATGTTTCTGTCTTTATATTTCTCTCTAGGAGTCATCGAGATTCAGCCCAAATCACCCCTCGTCCACGAAGCTTTCTTGGATGACTGGCTTCTGTTTCCTCTGACTTTCTCTGGCACCTTCTCTCTGGGCCTTCGATGGCACATTCTGCATTCAGATGTTCTGTTTTGCATATGTCAACCTTGCCTACCTGCTCAGACGTATGGCATCTGAAGGGTTTGCCCTGTGATGTGGAGGGGTCCAGAACCACACATTGGCGTTGTACCCCCACCAGCGGGGCCACATTTCCTATTTCTTTCGCATCTCCTAGAGGGCATAGGACAGTGGCGCAGAAGGTGTAAGTACCACATGTCACCTGATGGAGGGATTGATGACTGGTCAAATCATCAGGAAGAGAAAGAGCAAGAACCGGAAGGGGGTCCTGGCAGCTCTGGGATATGGGCTAAGGAGTACTGATCTGGAAGTCAGAAGTTGGGGGAGACATGGATTTTGCTTCTAGCTTTGCCTCTTAAATGTGCTGTGTGCCCTTGGGCAAGTCATGTGACCTCTCTTCACCACACAAAGGTGATAGCTACAGTCTTCTGCAGTTCTACTGCTGCATGATCCTCCAGAGCAAGGGTACTGCTCTGGATGTGAAGGAGCTGGTCAGCGACCTTTGCCCTGCTCCAAATGATTAGGCTTCAAGAGTGGTAAGAGTGTGTTGCGATTCTGTGGATTCAGAGGCGGCAGTATAGACAGCAGAGGAGGTATACAAGCTTCAGAGTCAGGCCTGGGCCCGAGTGCTGGCTTTGTCCCTTCTTAGTCTGTCATCCTGGGCAAGTTAATCTACCCGAGCCTCAGTTTTCCCATCAATAAAACGGGGATAACAAGTCTTGCCTCATAGGCTTGTGGTGAAGTGCCCAGTATAGTGTCTGGCACATGGTAGCTATGAGCTCTAATTTGTGCTTCAGAGTGTCTATATCTTCTTAAGGCACAGTAGAAGGTGCAAGACGGTACAAATGGGAGTGCTGCTGACAAGGGCAGTGTGCTGGAATGCATGGAATTTTTAAACCTTCTCAGCAGGAATGTGTGACAGACAGGAACCCGTTAGCGTTAGTGAGATTGACCCCCATTGGCTACACATACACCTGGCAGCGTCAAAACCTGATCTGGGGCAAAGCTGCTTCTTTGCAAGCACTACTCTGCCTTTACTGTCAAACTGTGGTCTTTGTTCCTTCTGTGAAGCAATGCAAATAACTGCAACAGCCTCCCCCACTGAATGTCTACTACGCGCTAGGTGTTTCTAGACATTATCTTATTTAATTAACACCATAACCTGTGAGATTTTCATCCACTTTGTCAGATGAGGAAACCGAAGTTCACTGAGGTTGAGTAATTTGTCTGAAGTCAAACAGGTAGAAAGTACCAGAGCTGAGATTTGACCCACAGGTTTGTTTAACTAGATAGAGCCCATAGAGTTAGACACTGATGTATACCTCACCTTTGAGTCGTATGACCATACCCATTTTCCAGATGAGGAAGCTGAGGCTCATAAAAGTGAAATAATTCACCAAGAGTAGATAGGTGGCTGGGAAATGGTAGGGCCCAACATTGACCTTGGGGCAGTCTTGCTCCAGCTGGTACGTGCTCTCCAGTAGTCTATGCCTATCTGTCAAAGTAGGGTCATTGGACTTGTTTTACATATTGGGAAGCTGAGGAGCAGAGAGAAAAAGCAAAGCTTATAGAAGGAGATTTGGCAGGAGAGGGGAAGTCCCGGCAGAGGTATCCCTAAGCAGGACGTGAACTGAGATCTATCAGCTACGGGCCCACCCCTCCAGTCTTCTCCCCAGACAGGAGGAATTAGAGTGAAATGAATGTCAGAAGCACCCCCGAAGGAAAGTGAAGCAAACTGCAGCCTGAGAGGTGAATGTAGGAGGTCCAGAGACACTGGACGCTTTGCCCCACTGGTTATGATATGGCAGATGCTACTGTTCGCCATTCCTTCCTTGTCATCCACCTGAATTACTGGCCAACTAAGTCCCTGCAGAAGTGGATGGGGCAGAGGGCAATGTGACCAGCCCCCCAATTCACAGCGCCCCAATGATAGGAGCCCTGCTTCTACTCCTATAGAATCCTCTGAAGGGCTGGGGGTGGGCTGGAACCAGATGGGGGAGGGGAGCAGAGCAGGTAACTGCCTCTTCTGCCCAGATATGGAGGAGGAGCTCACCTCATCCTAGAGAAAAAAAGGAAATGACCAGAGGAAAACTGGTAGGATGAAATAAAAGGAAACTAGGGTAAAAGACCCCTAGTCTTCCAGAGACATAGTAGCTTAGGTGGGGCAACCCACCTGAGCCTCCCTCCCTGAAAGCCAGGGCAATGGCCACATTCAGGGGACTAGGAAATCACACTGAACTGGAGAGAAGGTCCCAGATAACCCATAGTTTGCTCCTATAGAACCTTCCATGCCCACCTCAGCTGACGGGTAGGGTGTGGGCTGGAGCCCCTCCCCTCATCCCCCCAGGGACCCAGAGGTGCTAGTGTCCAAGGAAGCCAGAGGCAGAGCAAACCAAGGCAGAGCATCATCCCCCCTCCCAGCCATGGGGAGCTCCTCGGCTCTCTCCCTGTGCCCCCACGTAGATCACAGGCACCGTCTGGCAACATCCAATTCCCTTTCTTCCTTTCTTCCTCTTAACCACTCTCTTGTTTGGGGCAAAGAGGATGGCAAGTTTGCACTTGTCCTCCAGCCCCACACATAATTGGTAGCAGCAGGCAAAGCTGCTACAAGGGGAGGGGTTTGCCGGTGGAATGAAAGAGGGGGGAGTCTTAGAGTGACAGGGCTGGAAGGGACCTAGGAGATCATCTGACCCAACCTTTCTGCAGCCTCCGTACCATTGCCATGATCTACATGCTCCCATCCAGCGGTCACCCCTCCTGCCGTGCAAAGGTTCTCAAGGCCTTCTCCCCCAGCCTTCCTAAGGGCACTGCCCCCTTTCCACCTCAGAGCCAATCCACGCTCTGGTGTTCTAGATGAGGAAACTGGACCGATTGCGATATGACTTGCCCAAAGGAAATCTTCGTCCTAAGACAGAGCCACAACAAGAAACCCGAATGCCCAAGTATGTTTCCAGCCTCTTGCTTTTCCACTCCATCCCCAGGGAAGGAAGGGCTCAGCTCTTCTCCCTGGGGGGCAGGGAGGCTGCCGACCAAGCACACCTCTCACCCCAGCCGATGCAGGGGGCCACTGTCAAGGGTCTGAGAACCAAGTTGTCTCCGAGGAGATTTTGGTCATTGCCCCGTCCCCCTGAGAACCCTGCGGGCTCTGTGAGGCTGGCCTGGGTTCCGATGGTCTCTTCCCTGCAGAAAATTGGCTGTGAAGCATGAGTAGCACCTGGGGCCTCGTGTGGGCTGATTCTGATCACAGCCCCACACTCCAAGAAAGCCCTGGTCACCTTCCGAGAGGTCTTTCCCCTTTCCCTTGCTGTGGAGAGGAGATGCGGACTGGGGGAATGGTCAGGAGGCAGCGTCCATGATTGAGGGACACTGCTCCTTCTGCACAGGATGCCCCTGTTTTAAAAATATCCGTTATCTTTCCTCTGCTGCCCCTGCAGTTGGAGCGATGAGGGTTGAGAATGGACAGCCAGGACCAGCGCATGAAGCTGAGTGTTGGAGGTTTGGAGAAGCATGTTGTCTTAGTGTTTGCACACATAGGCATGTTTCTGTGGGTTAGCTTTTGCTCCTGTGCTGAACGCATGAGAGTGTGTGTACGCGTCCACGTCTACATGGGTCGGGTGGGGGGGTTCAGCCGGCTTACCTCCAAGGCCCTTCACTGCAAAGGGGTTTCCCCTGGACCTGGCAGCTTTAGCAGGGGGAAGGCTACTTTCTTCTTAGTCCTCAGTTAAAGTGGCCTCAGACCTTGAGTCCTGAGGCTGGGGACGTGGTGGGGGGGAGGGCTAAGAGTTGGGAGGGCGTCACCCGGCCAGCCACCGGAGCCACTCTGTGTTCCAAGGTCCTACGTTCCGCGTGTCGGGCTGTGTCAGTGGACGCGCCCAAGTCCTGCGTGTCCATGTCCGCCCCAGCTTCCCGACACCTCGCGCCCTCTTTGTCTCCGGGTGGAGGTGTGCGTGCAAACCTGCGCCACACCGCCTTCGTCGCGTGCGAGCGCGGGGCGCACCCTCGCTCCCCCACTCTTCCCGCGGGGACAGAGGACGAGCCGGAGCCCGGTGCTGTTTGGTCTGGAGCCGAGCGGGGCTTGCATTGATCCATTGATTGTGCGCGGTCTGCGCCTGACCTCCCTGCTCCCGGGGAAGCCGTCTCCATGGAGACCGGGCCCGCTCCCCCAGCGCCGGATTGTAAATTCCTGCAGGCAGCGGCCCGGCAGCCTGGGGAGGGGGCCGCCGCGCCCGGGCGCGCAGGGGGAGCGGCCGCCGCGCCGGGGCCCCATTTGAAAGAAAAAAGGGCACGGAAAAGGAGGTGGTGGAGGAGGAGGAGGGGGAGGAGGAAGAAACGAACAGGAGCGAGGAGAGGAGGAGAAAGAGGAGGAGGAGGAGAAAGGCGAAGAAAAAGAGACGGAGCCCGAGAGACGGAGAAAGAGCGAGAGAGGAAGAAAGAGGCAGAAAGGGCGTGTTTCTGGCGCTGCCTTGCCCCTCCCCTTTCTCAGGTCTCTCGCTCGCGCTCGGCGCGCTCTCCGGCTGCAGCTCTCCGGGCGACGCTGGGAATTGGGTGGGATTACACGGAGCAGCCCCGCCGCCGCCGCTGGCGGAGCCCGACTCGGAGAGGGCGGGGGCTCCCCTCCGTCAGTCGCGCCGGGCGCCCCTCGCCTCGCCTCGCTCTCCGCCGCGCTTTCCCCGACGTCCGGCCGGCAGGAGCCGGCAGCGTCGGGCGCCTCCCGCCCCGGGCGCCACGCTCTGTGCCCCGAGCCTGCAGCCCCCCGCCCGGCCCCGGCGGGGCGCCCCTCCCCTCCCCCTCCCGCGCGCGGGGACCCGGCCGGCTTCCGCCCTCCCCAGGCTGCGAGACCGGCCCTGGCTGCCCGGCCGCCCGGAGCTCCGGCCATGGGCTCGGGACGCGTGCCCGGGCTCTGCCTGCTCGTCCTGCTGGTCCACGCCCGCGCCGCCCAGCACAGCAAAGCCGCGCAAGGTAAGGACGGCGGGGCGCGCGGCCGCGGGGCTGCCCAGGCGGCGGGGCCCGAGGGCCCGGGCGCGATTTCCGAGGGGCAGGGAAGCGTGCTGCTGTCAGGACCGGCCCCGAGCGCCCGGACTCCGCGCCTGGGGGCCCGACCGCTGGGCGCTGCGCCCCGAGAGAAAAGCTGGAGCAGCCGGGGCGGCGGGGATGGGTGAGAAGTCCTGGGGGCGGTGGGCAGGAGTGACCACGCACCTCAGAATTCTGCGCGACTTCGTCCATCCCACCCCGCTGCCAGCATCTTCGGAAGACTTGTGTCCTCCAAAACCTGGGAGAGAATCTTCTCTTCTCTCAGACAGTGCCAGAAACTTCACTTGTGGCCTGGAGAGACTGAGGGAATGAAAACTTTTCAGCCATGCCATAAATTTCTCCCTCTCATCCCCAACCCGCATGCAAAGTCAGACAGAAATTTCCAAGTTGCTGTCTTATCAGTGGAAAACTGCTAAAGAAAAATAGGATCTTCTGTGGGAAAACCAACTCATCCCTCACGGATGGTAGGGGGCTGAAGGAGAGAAGAAAATTTTTGTGACTGGCTCCTGGCAAAAATGTTGCGTTTCTGCCTCTTTGGGGGAAAATCTCTTTCGTCTTGCACGGCTTTCATTTCTTATCATAATATTTATTTATTAAGGCCTCGGGTTTCCAATTCCATTTAAATCCAGGTCAGAATTGCATTAAAATAACAAAGTAGAATTCCAGGCTGGGGAGTCTGACAGATCTCTCTAGGAATTAGAGACAAGGAGGCCTCCCGCCCCGGTCCCTGACCCCCAGCTCATCGCCTGGCCGGTCCCAAGGCTGTGCGGGCAGAAACCGGGCTGGTGCGCCACCGTCTCTTGGGCTAGCCTCCCCTCCCCCTTGACCTCTTGCTGTACCCCTCCCCCATCGTGTCCTCACTGACGAGAGATTTATACGAACAAAAAGAAAACTCCTCCTGGCAAGGTTTTGTCCGGGAGAATATGATCTTGCCTCTTATCCCAGAGGCTCCTGAAGCCAGCTGGGGTGAGAAGGTGGCTGGGCCAGAAGGAAAGTTGAACTTGGGAGTTGGGGAAGCCTAAGTGTGTGGCAGTCAGGTCACTGTGTCCCGGAGCCTGAGCGCTTGGCTCTTAAGCTGCTCTGTGTACGAGATGGGCTGCCGTTCTGTTAAAAGGAAGGTGCTATGTCAATGCTTCCCTCCCCTCCCAAACACTGCCCCTACAGCTAACCTCTTCCCCTCCAGCCTGTCCTTTAGCAGAACCGAAACACTAGAGACCCTCAGCTGTCAAATACCAGACCCCACCCCCAAACCCTCCCCACCCCAAACTGCCTCTTCTCCCGTCTCCTGGTTCCAGACAGCCCACCACCACCGCCACCCCCAGCCTGCTAGCAGCCCCTCTCCTCACTGTGGATTTGCTTGTGTTTTCATAAACAAAGCTGGCTTTTGTAGTGCTTGCTGACTTACTCATAACATGGAATTAGCTAGGGAGTTTAGTCTGAAGGAAGGAACAGATTTCATGAAGTAATCTAGAGACAAGATAAGGGCCTCTTTCAAGTTGGAGCCAGTGTCGGCAGTGGCCTAGTAAGGCTGGGAGGCTGGGGGCGGAAGAAAAACCAGTGCATTCCAGGGGGCTTCAGGGGCAGATGGAGACTCCTCTAAGGGACAGGTGCCATCAGCCCATGGTTCAGGGACAGGAGTCAGAATCCCTCCAAGGTACTCCAGGGCTCCCTCTTTTATTAGACGCCTGCTGGGTGCTGGGAGACATGCTGCCAGAGTGGAGGCCCCTGCCCTCAAGGAACGTACAGACGAGTAGTTTTGTCTAATTCACAGGCCACACTTGCTCTGCCTGGGCTGCCGTTAGCTCTGCATCTTCCTTCCTTCCTTCTGATCCCTGAGTCTAGCCTGGCATAGAGTGGAAGCCTCTCATTGACCCTGCTATTCAGGAAATCTAGAAAGCCTGGCTGGAGGTTGCCCAACGACAGGTTCGCTGGGTTAAAGGGCTGCCTCCGGACTCAAACCTGCAGGGAGATGCTGCAGGAAGGACAAGCAGCGACCAGGCAGGGCAGCCTTACAGCCTGACCCGTGGGCAGAGTGCTGTGGGCATGGGAAGGCCTCCCTGGCCGCCAAACATGTCTCCTGATGATCACCAGTGCTAGAAAGTGCAACTTTAATGCCACATGCCTTCAAATGAAGCATTAGCAGGTCTTTAAAACACAAATACTTTTGTCAAGTATCTTGCAAGGAGTTACTATACCTGTGGGGAAATCTGGGTCTCTGTCCTTTTTCACCAGAGATTCCCATGGCGGGTGGAGGAGGAATGAGCCCTAAATATAAAGGTGAGTGTGTGGGGGTGTGTGTGTGTGTGTGTGAGTGAGAGAGAGAGAGAGAGAGAGGTTCACCACGATCACCCACAGGCGACACAGCTGGTGTCTGTGTCTACTGCGACTGAGTAGCTAAGCGGGAATGCTGGTGTTTCCGCGTCTGCGAGGCTGTGTGTGGGTGAGTGGGTGGGTACGTCTGTGTGACTGGGAGGGAGGGCGCGTGAGGGTACATGGTTTTGAGTGTTTTTCAAGTGCCCGTCTGTGTATTTTAAAGTAGACAGACTGGATAACCAAGATAATTGTTAACTTAGAAGCATTAATTTGCTTTGCTTTTTTGGGGAGGGAGGTTGGGGTTGGGGAGGCAGCAGTGGTTAAAAAGACCTAATCCTCGCATAGGGCTCAGGTTACAGCTGAATGAAAAGGTCTCCTGGCCTCCAGGGAGACTTGTCCCCAGGGCTGGCTCCCAGACAGCCAGCAGCCTGGCCGTTCAGCTTACCTGGTAGTTTTCTCTCCTCATTAGGGATAGAGTTTTGATAAAGTCGTATATTTAGACTTTCCAAGTAACACCATCCCAGGGGCTGAGAGCATTCATGTGGCAGCAAACAGTGTCTCTCTGTCTCGGTGTCTCTCCAGGTCTCTGTCTGGGTGTATGTGTCTCTCTCTCTTTTTCCCCCACCCCTCTCTTCCTCTTTAATGTGGCTGTTTCCTCTCCTCCCGCTTCCCTCGGCTCCTGTGGCCAACGCTTACAGTGAGGGGACTGTTCCTCCTAGCCCCTCCCTCCAAAATATGAAATGAAAACCACCGTGTCAGCGGGTGAGGGTGTCCCCATGGGCAGCTGGCTACTGCCTGTGCCCCATCCAGGCCACACTGGAGCGAGGCAGAGTCCCCACTCTTGGAGCCTGATCTTCAGTCACTTCCCTCTAAGCCCACCCCCCATTTTTCCAGAAGGGTGGAGAAGGGGGTGGACTGCCTAGAAATTCCTCGGGAATCCCTTTGACCTCTCTTCTCTCTGTGACTCCATGACACGTTGGGAGGGTTGTGCCTGGGGCAGGGGGAGCAAGCACAGAAGCTTTTCCCTGTTTTCCACCCCTTACTTCCCATCTCCTTGAGTCTGCAGAGTGGAATAAGAGAGAGAGGACTAGAAGACTGAGGCCAGAGTTACTGCAGGCAGTGAAAGAAGAAAGTCATCAGCAACCCTCAAATGAGATTGTTTTCTGAAACCTCCAGGAATCTGAGAGCGTGAGAACCGGTTTGGGATGTGAGCAGCTGGGACCTGCTGTAAAAGGAGCCAGTCCTGGGTGTGAGTTTGGGAATGCGAGGTGTGCATCCACCGGAGTGTGTGAGCATGCGTGTGCGTGACTCACGGTGTGTGTGTGTGTGTGTGTGCGTGTGTGCGTGTGCGTGAGTGTGCACGTGCAGTGCTCTGGTGAGAGGAAAAAGGAAGTGGGGCAATGTGTGTTTTGTTTTAGTTGGAGAAGTAAAGAAATCGAATGGCGTGGTCCAGTGCCTTGAACTGAGGCTGGGGGAAGGGAAAGGATGGTTTCAGACCCTCCCGAGAAGATGGAGGTGGAAGAGCTCGCTGCCTGAACACCCCCAGTCCCTGCCCCCGGCTCTGGTCCCTGCATGTCAGGGTGTGGGCCTCCCTTGACGTCCCATACCCTTAGCACATGACCACTTATAAGAAAGAGTCCCTGTCCGGGCTGGAAACTGCGGAGCTGCTCTGAGGTTGGCAGTGCCCGCAAGAGGCCCAGACCTGGGGACAGCTTCTTCAGGCTCAGTTAGGAGACAGGAGTCTGGAAATAGGACTGCTGGGCCTTGTGGGGAGAAGTGAAACAACAGCCAACTCAGGGATGCTTGGTGGGTAGAGGAGCTAGTCACCTGGGCTAAGAGGGGATAGAGACCCCCCTCACCCGCTGGCCCCTCTGTCACCAGACTGCCCCCCATGCCCACACACTGCTAGCCTCACTGAGTGGTGGGGACTATGGCGCCGGTGGGTTTAGACAAATGCAGAGCCTAAGGATTCAGGCCTCTGAGGAAATCACTGAAATTCTCCTCCTCACTTATAAAATATCAGTAGGGTCCCTTGCAGCCCTGAGATTCTGCACATCTCATCCGAGTCCTTCCTGCTAACGGCAGAAGACGGGCAGCGGGCTTCAGTCCTGCAGCCGGGCCTTCCCAGGTTACGCACCTAAATCGCAAGCCTCTCCTCCCTGGCCCCTCCGCTGCTGCCTGCCCGAGTCCGGGTCACTTGGCTGCTCTTCCTTTCTTCCCCCACCCCATGTCCTAGAGCCCCAAGTACCTGATAGTTCTGTGTCCTTAAATGGGTATTTACCCCTGGAAACAGTCCCTGAAGAATACGTGTATGTTTCTGTGTGTGTGTATTCAACACAGTTGGGAAGTGGAGTGAAATGTCCATGTTGTGGAAACTGAATATTCCTGGAGCTGGGCCCCAGGGCCCCCGTCCTTGGTCCCACTCCGTACACTTCCAGCTTCAAGACTAGCTCTTGGTATTCTGCCCCAGCCCAGACACCTGCTTTGCAATTGCGATCGAGCGCTGTGATTTAGCCACATGGGCGGGATGATGACCCCCTAAATAGGGTGCTGTGGCCCTCACTCTTAGCTATGGCTCTTCCTGTGGCTATAACCATAGCCCTAGAGGGCTGTGGGGTTTGGATTTCAGAGCCCCACGCTGGAGGTTCTCCAGCTCTGGTCACTGACAGTGACAAGCTGAGGAAAGACCTGGGCAGGAGCCGCTGGGCTGGAGGGAAGATCCAGGATAAGGAAACAGATCTAAGGAGTCCCTGGGTGAGAGCGGAGTGTCAGGATATGTGGGCATGGCGGGGGTGGGGGGTGCTGGGAGAACGGAGGGCACTTGGAGGGTAGACCCTGGGGAGCAGATTTACAGAGAGGACGTTTTTACAAGTTTCTAATTATATTTATTTGGAGTTTTCCTCTGGCGGTTTGAAGCTGTTAACAGCAGGAACCTGTATCCCTGGTGTTTGTTTTTGTTTCTAACCAGCTGCTTGGCCCCGACATAGTGAATCCAAGGGCAGGCGACACCTGCCCGCTGCCGCACCGGCAACCCCTTCCTTGTTGCAGCTGTGTCTGCACCTCCTGCCCACTGCTCAGTCCTGCTCTCCTCTGAGTCCTGCTCTGAGGCAGGGCCTCAGAACATCTGCCTGCCTACTTCTGATTTCCGGCCAGGATCGTCCAAATTTCACTTGCATTCCCCTCCATGGTTATGTATTGCGTGCTTGCTTCATGCTGACCTAAGTGCTAAGCTGGGGTTCGGGGAGGCACCACAGTGACAAAGGCCTGGATCCCTCTGGCGAGTGCTGAGAGAAGAAGAGAAGACAGTGGGTATCGAGAGAGAGCACTGGACTGGGAGTCAGAAGACCTGGGTCCTGGCTCTACACTAGCTATCTGCTCTTTCCTGAGAGCCCCTCTCCGGGCTTCAGTTTCATCTGTTTAATGAGACAGGACCATTTGAAGACCAAATGAAACAACCTGCGTGAAAAAACTTTGTATACTTAGTGGAATTATACAAATCTGACATCATTGTTGTTTGTTATTTTTTCAGTGAACTTGGAGAGATAAGACTAATAATCATGAAACCAGAACGTACCTTTGCCCACTGCCCACCTCCCTGCCCTCACTCTCCAGGTTCTGCCCTGCCCCCACCTCACTGCCCTTTCCCTACTCACCCTCTGAAAGCCTTTGGCTCAGCTTTGTTGGTTTTGTCCACGCTGAAAGAGGGGAAGTTCTTGTCCTTTTAGAGGTACATTCAAATGAGCAAGGAGCTAGATTAGGGGTAAGGCAGGACATCAAAGGGAAACCCATCAGGGCCTGACAGGTGATAAGGGTCTCAGGTTCAGCCCCTCACCCTCTAAATCACCAAGCACCAGCAGCTTTTCCTGGCTGTTCAGTTGAGTAGGCTAAGCTTGTGTGAGAGGAAAGGGTACTTTTTTAAAAAAAGAAGATAATGCTCTGTCTCCTCCTTGGGGTCAAGAGCTGGTCATTTGTGTGGTTTCCTGGACTCTCCCTAGGCCTCCATCACCTCTGCTGAAGTGTTGTCTGGGTTGAGGATGGGCCCAGGCTCCAGCTGAGGTCACAGAGCCTCAGCCAGTCCCAAACTGGGAAGACAACCTGGGACGCCAGAACTGGGACGCCAGGCTCTGCTGGTTTCCCTAGTTGCCGCTTTGCTCTAGAGTTAGAGCAGACGTGCACATACGTGGGTACACGTGCACATGCCGCAGGTCAGGATGTCATGGCCAAAGCCTGGGCCGGTTCTATTTTGGATGTTACTTAGATGTGGGTGGCAACATGGAGGTAAAAATGAGGGAACCGACCGAGCAGCAGAGGAGTGTTGGTCTCAGGTGCCCGTCCTCACTCACAGTGCTCACAGTGTTAGCACTGTCTGAAGGGGATGCTCTGGAGACACCTGAAGACGAGATCCTACAACTCCTTGATCCCAGTCTTCCGGCCCCAGCACTCATCGAATGGATGCCTTTAAGTGGGTGCTTCCCTTGTTTGAGTTTCCTGTCTCCCTCCTCTTAAGACTAACCTTCCTGGGACTTCCCTCTACCCAGAACAGTTGTGGGGTCACAGGAGAGTAAAGAATCTAGCTTTTTCTCTGAGATAACACAGAGCAGAGGGGATACTGCAGATGTGGACCTCACCTACTCATCACCAACCCATCTGTTTAACAAATATTTCTTAAGGGCCTCCAGTGCATAATCAGTCTGTCTTGTTCACTGCTGAATCCCTAGCACCTAGCACAGTGCTCAAAATCTGCTTGTTGAACAAGTAAATGAATATGCTCAACTCTACTGCTACATGGGTTTCAAACACTCAGAAGCCATGATCTCAAGGAGCTTACAGCTTCAGTAGGAAGATAATATTCATGAAGTAAAAGTTAAATAATGGTACATGGTAGCATATAAGAAGCATCACAAGCCTGTGGTTGGTTAGGTGACCAGAGAACCTGACAGTAAAAGCTTTAGGAGTTAAGAGAAAGAGTAGATCAGAGAAGGCTGAAGCGGTCACAGCAGTGGCACCTGAACTGGGTCCTCAGTGATGGGTAAGATTTGAAGATATTTAAGGAGAGGAAAACAGAGGAGTGAGGTACACACACCACACATCCCAGGATAGCCTGGCTGGGCCAAGAAGGATGTCACAGCCACGTGGGTACCAGACAGGCTGCTTCTGACTTTCTTACTGGGTCCCCCAAATCTGCCCACAACTACCCCCACCCCTGTCAGTGGTAAGGTAACTACTGTAGTAATAGAAAAATGAGGTTGACTCTACCTAAAGGTGTCTGCTTGTCCGTGGCCTGCATCCCTGCCCATTTCTGTTTGTTATTCCTGTGCTGGGCCTGGGCAAACTTGTGAAGTATATGAAGTGTTTCCTTGGGGGTCCTGCTGCTTCCCTTTTGGGGTACACTTGCCCATCCCCAGAAGGGAACATAACTGCCTATGTTATAATAATCTACCCTTTCCGGTCTGCCCTCTGACTCTCACATCCCCACCCCATCCCACCCTTCCTGCCTCCGTTTAGCAGAGCTTATGGAGCGCCATGTTAGGCACCGAAGCCAATTCAGAAGAAATGTCAGAGGGTGCTGGGAGAAGCTGCTGCAGTTACAGACCTGTGCCTTCGTGCCAGGAGAGAGGAGGCAGGGCGGTCTCGGCAGCTGTGGTATCTCTGCAGCTACCACTCTCCCCTAGTTCAACTTTTGTTCCAACCCAGTGCCTGGGGTGAAGGTGGGTTCTCCGCAGCCTTCACAAAGAATTGTGGAGCTTCTGGGTTCCCCTTCGCCACTCCCCTCTTTGGCAGTTCCCGGCACAAGTGGAGTAGGCAGTGGAATGGGCACCATCAGGGATGTGTCTCCCCAAAACCCTCCACAGCATCACATGGCCCCCGGGTGCTGCATCTCCCTACACCAGGCCTGAAACGGGGCTTTGATAAGATGGAGGGGGAAGGGAGTTCCAAAAGGATACAGGGACAAAGTTGGAGAGGAGGAATAATAGTAGCAAACCTTTGTTGGACATTTGCTGTATGCCTGCTTTGGGGTGCTAAGTACTTGGTATTAACTCATTGATGCTCATGGCAGCCCTATGGGGAGGTGCTATGATTAGTATTATTCCCATTTATGGAGGAAGAAACAGGTAAGTTTAGAGGCTGGCCAGGACCACACAGACACAGGTAGAACTGGCATTGGAACTGACACAGTGTCACTCCAGAACTCCTGTCTTAACTACTCTGTCATGTCTCTTCCCAGCTTGGGCACATAACTTTATGTGCATAACCTGAGTTGCGAAAGGGAGACAGACAGCAGCCCCAGCCTCACCCTGCAGATCCTGATTCAGCTGGTCTAAGTGTTGCCTGAACATTCACATTTTTTAAAAGGTCCACAGGGAATTCCAGTGTGCAGCCAGGGTTGAGAACCACTGATCTAAACCAATCCACCCCCAGGCCGTGCGCAGTGGCTCATACCTGTAATCCTAGCACTCTGGAAAGCCAAGGCGGGAGGATCGCTTGAGGTCAGCCTGAGCAAGAGCGAGACCCTGTCTCTACTAAAAATAGAAAAACTTAGCCAAGCATCATGGTGTGCACCTGTAGTCCCAGCTACATGGGAGACTAAGGCAGGAGGATGGCTTGAGCCTAGAAAGTTTGAGGTTGCAGTGAGCTAAGATGACACCACTGCACTCTAGCCAGGGAATCAGAGTGACACTCTGTCTCAAAAAATAAATAAATAAATATAAATAAACCAATCCACTCTCAATAGCATCCACTAGTTTGCCAGCTAGTGAACAGCTGCACCCTAGAGAGCAAGCTGAGACTGTGACCATGAGTGTGCAAGGGATCCCTGCAAGGACACATTCTGGCACGTGTGGTGAGAGGGAGCTCTGGAAGAATTTAACTGGCAGAAGGAGGAGACGCTGGATATAATTTGGGGGCCCCCTTTCATAGCTCTGCCTTAGGCCTGTTCTGCTTTGAAAGATTCCAGCCAGATACCAAACGGTCCCTTCCTCAGCAAGTGAGGAAAGCTTAACATACTACACGAGATGGTCTCGAATTATTAGCAGAGCAACTTAGCAATAGCTAAAAATGAACTGAGGCAAACTAAGTCCCCTCAGACCAGGAAGAAGGCCCACCAGGACGAGATGTTGGGAAGACAGTTTTGAGCCAGATTTGGAAAGCTGAGCATAGTGTGGCTGGAGGAGAAAAGAGAGGAATGCATCTGCAGTGTGAAGAGTGAGATGTGAGCAAATGTGTGGAAAGTAGAATGGTTAGGTCTGGTAGAGGGAAGAGGGCAAGGTAAAGTCTTCCAGAGCAGAGACTTTGCTGGAGAGGGATAGCATGGAGAGCCGGGAGACGAGGGCAGGGGTGAGACGGTGGGGAAAGCCCAGCTGCAGGAGTCTACAGGCTCTGCCAGGAGGCCTGGGTTTGCTCTGATCAGCATAGGGGTCCGCTCTGGTACTGGCGAGCACTGAATGGGAGGCAAAGGAAAGAACTGGGCACCCACACTGCCTGATGCAGGGCCTAGTGAAGCACCAGCTGATTCTGAGACTGGCACATACCTCCGAGATGGCCCCAGAAAAGGGTCTTCCAGATGAGTCCCCGTGTTGCCAGGCCAGGGAGTATCCCTTACTCAGAACTCGTAGAGCAGCGCTGTCCAGTAGAACTTTCACTGATGTCGGAAATGTTCCATATCTGTGCTTTCCACTATGGTAGCCACTAGACACACGTGGCCATTGAGCACTTGGCCCGCGGCTAGCGCAACTGAGGAAGTGAATTTTAAATTAATTGAAATGTAAATACGGTGGTGAGTGGCTACTGTATTGGACACACCGTCCTACGGCATCTGTTGCCTGACCAGTGATTTCATACTTACCATCTCAAGCTTCCTGTACTGGGAACCTTCTCTTTACTAGATATTTTATTAGGCACTTTACACAAATGATCTCATTAACTGCTCACAGCCTCTCATGAGGAGGTATTATGAGCCCCATTTTAAAGGGGAGGAGATAGAGAAAAAGAAAAGCCTCCCCAGAGAGTGGTAGAGCTGGATTTGAATCCGGGACTGTCTGGTTCCAGTGCTTATGATTTTTCTATTATAGGACATTTCTTCGTACCGTTTTCTCTTCACCAACTGGACAAACTGATTCTCCATGCAGCCTCTTGCCATCTACGAGGTCCCCCTTGCTCACACCTATGAACTAGTCTTACATGCCCTCTCTTTGTTCTCTCACTTTGGGATGACTTCCCAAATGGGCCAGCTGGGGGACACCACGACCACAGAGCCTGAGCGAGGTGGAGAGTAAGTGAGGACAAAGGCTCCCGGCACGCGGGATCACTGGGCTGGTGGCTGGCTGCAGAGGACCGGAAGAGTCAAAGCGTGTACAGTGCAGAGCTGAATGGAAGCCTGTGAGACCTGAGGCAGCATGTCTGGGGACACTCTTTCAGATTTGAGTTCCCTTTTAGCCCCAGAAAGCTTCAGACCTGCCCCTAAGTTCTTCTTGAAGTATAAAAGCAGAGAACAGATAACTATTTCAAGCTAGAACTCATGGGTATCTATAAATTGGAGAGATTACTGGTCCACTCAGCATTCATTCAGTGAAAGTATATCAGGCACCTTAAGGATTTGGATTCAATAAGGCTAAAAGGCCTGAGAATCTGCTTTTTAACAAAACCCAGGCAATTCTATAGCCCATAGATCGCACTTGGAAGTCAGATTGTCCTGGTCTCAAATCTCATCCCTTTTACTTGCAGGTTGCTACTAATATAGTGTCTTGAGTTTCCCAGTGCACAGCTATAAGCAATCTCTTCCCCCTCTGATCTTCCCTGCGACACAGGTTCTCAGCCCGGGCTGCACATTGGAATAACCAGGAGAGTTTAGACAAATGCTGATGGCCAGGACCCAGCCCGGGGTAGCTGACCGGAATCTCCAGCGTGGGGTCGACACTGACGTGCAGGCCTGCACAGGGACCCCTCCCTTCATCTCTGATGCCTTCAGGGCATGCGCCACAGCCCGCTTCGTGTTTCTTGTCTCTCCTTTTGGCTGGGCTGCGTTACCTTCAAGCCTCCACTGCCCTCAGTGTCGTGCCTGTCACAAACACACTGAATAAAGCATTTTCAATGGAATGAAACATTTTCCCCTATTTCAGTTCAGCTTTATGGGCACCATAATATTGCCCCAGAAGTCAGAACCTTTTGCCCAAAGACTCTTTTCTATGTCCTTTTTTAACCATCCTCGTTTGTGCTGGATCTTGAGTGGCCTCTTCCTTTAGTGTAGCTCTGTATGCAGCACCTCTTGTTAGAGCAAGGGCCAGGAGAGAGAGTAGCACTTGGGATCAGAGCCCCACGGGCTGCACTCACCAGGCTTCAGGTAGCTGGTGCCAACCCCTGCCAGCTCCTGATGCCCCCACTGTTGGCAGCACAGGGGCCGAGGAGAATCACCCGGGCTGGAACTCCTTTCTTCTAAAGCTTCTTGGCACAGTGGTAGGCAAGCGGGAGCAGGCCCGTCTCAAGCAGAATCATGAGGCAGATGAGGATACTTCACATGCTAAGTCCCCTCTCTTCCTCCTTTAACTACCAATGGCCACTGTCCCCATGCCTTTTCCCTTCCCCTCCCTCTAAGCCTGCTCCTAAAAAAGGTAAACTAATTCACACTAGGTCGATTATTTCAAATCAAGTGTGCTACTCTGTCCAAGGGCTTTTTGTTTGTTTTTAAATCAAAGAGGAGTGTTTCGAATGATGGAGTCATTATAGCTGTCATTATAGATTAAGTATTTTTGAGGGGAGCGGAGGTTCTTTCTGAATTTCTGGAATTACAGAGTCTATCCACTCTGAAATCAGAGGGACGTGGGAGAGCACCTGTTTCTGCAGGAGTCGCCGCCTCTGTTTTAGAGAAGAGGGGATTTCGCCCTTGGGAACCCACTTTCAAGGTACCCCTTGAGAGGCACCGACAGCGATTCTTACGTGGCCCCCTCTACCCCTGCCAGATGTGGACGAGTGTGTGGAGGGAACTGACAACTGTCACATCGATGCTATCTGCCAGAACACCCCACGGTCATACAAGTGCATCTGCAAGTCTGGCTACACAGGGGATGGCAAACACTGCAAAGGTGAGGCTGGGAGGGGGCCTGGAGAAGGGGAAACCAGTGCCACTGCCCTCCGTCTGTGCATCAGACGGTGCATCGCACCAAGACTGGAAATGCCCACGGGCCAAGGGTGGGTAGCTGCATCTTCCTAGAGGGGGCACCATTTTCTAATTTGCGCAAAGGCTCCCTGCAGGCTAGCGGAGGCCTTGGTGGTGATAGTTCACAGCCCAGAACCAGCTGGGTGGGAGCACCGGGATCATGGAACCAAGGCCTGAGGTTCCCTGGCGTTGATACCTCCATCTTTAGACCCTCACACTATCTCCCACAAAGGATGGAAACAAAGAGTGGGCCCCCGGGGAAAATTCATACCGTAAACACGCACATCTTGCCCTCATAATTAATGTAATGCAAATTAAAGTAGCCTTGAGATATTATTTTACATTTATGAACTTCGGTGTTGGTAAGACTTCAGTGGACTAGGTGCACTAATTAGTTCCTGGTCACATCATAAATTGAAAAGTAATTTTGTAATACCTACCAGGAATCTTAAAAGGTATTTATACCACTTGACCCGGGAATTTTACTCTTGGGGAATTATTCAAAGGTAATTCAAAGAAACAAAATAATATATGGGTGAAGTTGTCCTTTAATGATTATCTATGATAGTAAAATAAACGAAAGAAATCTAAGTGCCTAACAGAGAAAAAGAGTTATGAGAATAGAGAAATAAGTTATGATATTCTGCAGCCACGCACAGCGGTGATGAGAAAGACCGGATGGAGACATGTGAAAATGTTTATGATTTAGGTTTAGATGAAAATAGCAAAACACAAAATGGTTTGTAACACACACACACACACACACACACACACACGCTTGTATTTTTTGAAAAAGCAGCCACAAGGCTGAGCCCAGGGGTGGACAGTGCGTTTGCTGGGTTCCCAGGTGGGTTCCGGCCCTGGTCACAGCTTCTCTTTGTCCACAGATGTGGATGAGTGTGAGCGAGAGGATAATGCAGGTTGTGTGCATGACTGCGTCAACATCCCTGGCAATTACCGATGCACCTGCTACGACGGATTCCACCTGGCACATGATGGACACAACTGTCTGGGTGAGCAAGGGAGCGCGGATTTGGTAGGGGGACGTCTTGTGGGGAAAGGGGTCTTCTCAGCATCTCCTATGTCCCAGGCAAGGAGGGAAAAGTGCTCCATTCCTACAAGAGAACAAGGTCAGCCTCCCCTTTGAGACTGGCCACTAAGGATGAAATAATCCTTCTGCTGAGTGAAAAACATCAGAGGAGAAGCTGCTACAAATGCTCCCAGGGCAAGGGCCGGGAGATGAGAACAGTGGGTGTAGCCAGTGAGTGAAGCGTGGTGAGAAGATGACTTGGCTGCAGACAGATCCTGGTTCTGCTGCTTACCGACTGGGGCTTGGGCAAACCAGCTACTCTCTGGGAATCTCAGCTTCCTCATGCCTAAAATGAGGATGGTAATAACCCACTCGGAGGCTGCTGGGTGGACCACCATGAGAGAACATGTGTAAAGAGCCCTGTACAATCCTTAGCACATAGTAGGTGCTCGGTAAGTGGGAGGGATGTTGTTGATGACGACGATGCTTCTCCGTGCCCCAGGGAACCTCTGACCGTTACAGGCCAGTTTTCTCCCAGCTCTTCCTGCAACCTCCAGTCCCACCTTCTCCTCACTTCTGAGACCTCAACCTGACCTGATCTCTTTTGTCCCGGGAGCTGGATCAGAGATAGGAGAATCTCTAGGGAACTGAACTCAACTTTGGTCTCTGTCATTTTGGAAAATGACTCGGGCCAAGTCAGATTCTTCCTCAGGTAGAAAAATTTGAAGCCCATGGCAGCAACGGATTTGAGATTTGAACCCACGAGTCCTCTCCCAAACTCCTTCTGGTGCGAAAACAGAAATAGGGCACTGGAAGCACAGAGGACCAGGAAAGGAAGAGAAGCAAGATGAATGATGCCCAGAAAACAGGCTAGGCTGGTCCTAACCCCCTACCTCACCAAGCGGATGAATTCTCTGAGGTCCCACTGGCCAAGGAAAGCCTCCTTACTGCAGAGCTGCCTCCAATCCCTCTCCGTGAACCAGGCTGCAGGTTTCTTCTCCCAGCCCAGGCCTCCACACGCTGACCCCTGCTGGGCCCTTACCCCCAGCCCTGGCCACCTCTCCTACCACTTTAGCTACTAGGGAAGGGCCTCATTTCTCATCTGCCCATTCGCCCTTGAGGAACTTTTTTAGGACTCCTTTGGGAAGAGAAGCTGTGACACTTGGACCAGGACAGTGAGTTGCCTGCAGGACTGATAACATGAGCTTCTGAGTTCTTTGGCAGCCTTTGACCTTTCTAGGCCCCTGATTCTCACCAAGTCTAGTTTCCCTATAAGTGTTCTGGGGAGAACCAAGCAGAGGGACAAGAGAGGGCCAGGGGAGCAAAAGTCTCCCTAGGGTTAGGGTTCAAAGCCTCAACCCTACCTTTGGTTCATGGGGGAACCTTGAGAAAGTTGTCCATGCCCTGGGCCTCAGTTTCCCCACTGAGAATTGGAGGAAAGAGCTTGACTAGAGTAGCAAAGCCACAAGGTTAGAATAGAAGGGAGCAAATAGGAGGATGGAATGTAGGATGAGACGAGCACAGGAAGATCAGGATGGGGAAAAGTCAAGAGTATAGCAAGAGATGGGCAGAGACAGGAACAAAGCAGAGGAAAGTACACCTACTTAGCTCTTCCAACAGGTGTATCTCTCCAACAAGAGCCAGCTGGATCTGGGTCCCTCTGCCCTTGGTCAGAAGGGGCAGGGAGGGTTTCAGGGGCTCGGCAGAGAGGATGGGAAGGGACGGGCAGAAGAGGCCCTCAGGAGCCCAGATTCTAGCTGCTCCCTTTGGCAAACAATTTCCCTGATGCCTCCGGACCAAGGCAAGCTGAGAAGGGCTGTGGACTTGGGAGGGCGGTAGCTAGCACAAAGATGGAGTCAAGGCGTTGAAGTGGGAGCTCCAGGGTGAGCTTGGCTCTGGGACCTGGGGCTGGTGATTTTGGGGTGAGAGCCTACTGTTCCACTTCCCCCATCTAGGGCGTGGCCTGGCAGCTCTCCCCAGATCCCTCCCCACCAAGCTGCCAGACTGTGTTTTGTTAAACCAAAATAGGAGAAAGGCTAGGAAATATGGCAGCAAGCCCAGGCATGGGGGGAAGGGGAGGAAGGACGGGGCCATGGCCTGTCCACAGAAATGGTCCCTGCCCCACAAGGAGTTGAGGCTCAGCTGCCCTTACCCACCCTGCCCCTCCTAGCTCAGCACCATGGCCATGGCTCTCCCTGCACACGGAGCCATTTCCCAGGTCTCTGGATTCCCTGGCCGCTAATCACAATGAGCTGCCACCCCCACTAACCTCTCCCTGACCAATCTAAGCAAGCTCCATCCTTATCTTCATCCCTGTTCCTCTTCCTCTGGCTCCTTTGCTGATTTCCTCTGCCCTCAGACCCAGTTTCCACAGGTGAGGGAAAGGGAGGCAAGTCTTCACCCAGGTGAGCCAGGTTCAGATGTACCCCTGTCCTCTACTTGCTTAGCTCCCCAGCTCTGTCCTCAGGGTGGCTCTTCTCATCCAGTGCAATATCTGTGCAGAATGTATTCAGGGAAAAAAACAAACAAAACAAACAAAAAAGAAACATCCAGTGGAATAGTAGCTGACCATGGGGTGAGAACTGCCTGGCCCAAGGCTGGGCTTGGGAGGTGGGGGTGAGTGTCTCGGCCTTTGGTGCGAAAGTCCCAGGCATGCCCTGGACCCTGGCCTGCACCCATGGCCCCACCCGTCCTGCACAGATGTGGATGAGTGTGCCGAGGGCAATGGCGGCTGTCAGCAGAGCTGTATCAACATGATGGGCAGCTACGAGTGCCACTGCCGGGAAGGCTTCTTCCTCAGCGACAACCAGCACACCTGCATCCAGCGGCCAGAAGGTCAGCCCGTGACCTGGGAGGGCCCTGTCCCTGCCCTCCCCAGGCTTCTCTTCCCAGCTGTCCCTCAGCACCCCCTAAGTCTTACCCTCTGTTCTCAACTCTGCTAGCTCCATTTTCTCTTGTCCCCCAACTCAATCACAACCTAAGGGCCCATGGACACACACTGTATTAGAGCAAAATCTGCAGGAATTAATTTGGGGTCAGGCTCAGTATGGGATTGAGGCTACTATGGGGTGTCCTCTGTGTCCAGACCTGAGGTGGATATTATTCCTAATATCAATGGCTGAGTTGTGGGTGGCTGAGTTTGTCTAAGTTGCTGCTTATCCGAAAGGGCCTCATCAACGCCTTCTACCTGGGATTGGATTGGGAGGCTCAGGCAGGAACAGTGGGGTATATGTTACCTGTTTCTGTGACTCACCCCTGACCCCGACTAGACTGTGACATCTCTGAGGGCAGGGACTATGTCTAATTCATCTTTGTATCCCCAGCACCTAACAAACTGCCCTGCATGTAGTGAGAGCTTAATAAATGTTGAATAAAATTGCATAGTAACTGTCTATACCAATTACTCCCACTCACATTATAGATCTGGTTGTTATTTATCTTCTTCCTAGTTTGACTCTAAGCTCTTTGAGGGAAGAGATCATGTCTTATCTTTTTCTGGATCCTTCCTAAATCCACCCATTCCCTAGCACAGTGCCAGGCACCTACTAGACACTATTTTTTGGTTGTTTGAAGGAGAGTGTGACCGTGCAGGTTTTCTCTGGGATGGGTATCAGCACCTATCATTGAGAATTGTTCTGTGCTCTGCTCATAGCACCCAGCTCTGTGGGCAAGACAGGAGACCTGTGACAGGGAGAGTCGGTGCCCTCCCGGTGTTACCACCCCAAGTGGAATTCTCCCGATTTCCTAGGCCCCCCTTTCCCCTTAGAGTTCCTCCTCTAGGCATCCAGGGGTATAAAGCATTCACCCCCTTCCTTTTCCCTTTTAGAAGGAATGAATTGCATGAACAAGAACCACGGCTGTGCCCACATTTGCCGGGAGACACCCAAGGGGGGTATTGCCTGTGAATGCCGCCCTGGCTTCGAGCTCACCAAGAACCAACGGGACTGTAAATGTGAGACAACGGGGATGGCAGTGGGGGAAAAGGAAAACAAAGGGGAGGGGTGTGGGGCCTCAGCAGCAAGAAGACAGGGCTGGGAGGAAAAGGGAATATGGGGGAAACAACTAGAAAAGAGGGCCAGTATCCATGTTGTGGAGAACTGTGGTACTCGGGGAGAAGCAAGCTGATAGGCCCCTGCCCTCTGTGTGCACAGTGACATGCAACTATGGTAACGGTGGCTGCCAGCACACATGCGATGACACAGAGCAGGGTCCCCGGTGCGGCTGCCATGTCAAGTTTGTGCTCCATACCGACGGGAAGACATGCATCGGTGGGTGAGGCCAGGGGAGAACTCGGTCCACCTTGATGGGGGTGGGGCGGAGGCCCTTGGGAACCAACCAGGGGTAGTGGGGGAGCACATGGGGCCCAGGTGCTGGGACAGAGGGACTGGCGAGGGAGTTAAAGACCCAGACAATGCCAGGTCTAGTGAAGGACAACTCTAAGAGTGACTGAAGGGCTCACCTGACCCTCTTCCTCTCCCCAACCCACTGGTTCCGCTGCCCTGCCCAGGATCCTCACCGTCCTCTTTGTCCCAGGACAAGGTATTGCCGACAGAATAATTAGCAAGGGTGCTTGCTGACCAAGGCTGTGGTCGAGAAGAGGGGGGAGAGCTGGGGCAACGCAGCCAATGAGGCCTGACCAGAGGCCCGGTTGACTAGTGTGGACAGGAGGGGAGCTGTCATGGCTCACTGTCCCACTCTGGAACTGAGCATGGGACAGAGCGCTCTTTCCTGGAACAACCATCCCTGAACTGCCAAATGGAGTTTCCTGGCTCCAGGTATCTTTTTCCTCTGGATCCTTTCTCTCCTCACGCTCCTCCTGCAATTCCCCTTTCCACTCCCCTCACCCTAGACCCCGCTTCCTTCTCTCTCCTCCAGATCCCAGTGTACCCTTCTCAGCTCCACCTCCAGCCCCCTCTCTTCCTTGTCAGCTCCAGCCTTCCATCTCTCTCGCCCTGGTCTGGGGCCCTCTTAATACCTGGCTCCCTCTTCCTGACTTCCTAGGCCTTACCGCATATATCTTTAGGTGCCCTAGGTGAGTTTAATTCCTTAATTCCTTCAAGTTAATTCCTAATTCCCTAAGTCTTTAGGTCTTCAGTGCTGAGAAGGATGGTGGGACAAAGTGTCCCTTGGAGAAGTGGAAAATGAAAGGGAAGAACTCTGGCTGGGGGAGAGTCTGTGTCTTGAGCCTGGCAGGGGCGAGCTTGCTCTGCAGGCGTTGGTGTTTACGGATGGCCATCCGTTTGGTGGGCCGCAGCATGCTGGGGATGGGCAGGGGTGAACCCAGTCACTCTGTGTGAAGTCGTGTATATCAGAGACATGACATTCGGCTGAAGAACCAGACTCTCCCCACCCCGCTCCACAGGCCTGCTGCCTTCACTGCAGACACCAGAGCAGGGGAGCAGATGATGCTCTCGCAGGGGTCCCTCAGGCACCCGCTCCGGAGACTTGCACACACAGTTCTGAAGTGCTTCTGTAATTAAAATCTCTCCTGCTATGTGTTTCCCTCTGAATTAACTCTTCAAAGACCCTAGAACATTTTTCGGTCTTCACGTTGCCTTCTCCTAGCTGGTGTGTTTTATTAATAGTTCCTTTCATTTTCTCCTCATAGGTCTAATTCTTTTGTTTTCCAAACATCCTACCACCCCCTGGACACATTCACACATCCCCAGAGTCTCCCAAAAGAAATTGCATGGAGTCCCCGAAGAAAATATGCATGAATCAGGACAAAGCTCCGGGCCCATGGATGCGAGGGTCTGATCCCTCTCGAACGTGGCCGCTTCTGAAAACACCCCTATTGAGCTTGAGCTCTTGTCTAAGCCAAGACCCATTCCGTCGTCTGGGCCATAGCCAAGTGAGGCAGTAGAGAGCAAATGAGGCTGTTCTGGGGTTTACAGCTGTTCTTTCCTAGTTCCCCTTCCTCTTCTCTAATAGAACTTATTTTACCCTGCCCTGCCATTACCCTGCCATTTTTCTTGCCAGCCCCAGTAGGAGGAAAAGTCATCGTTTGGAGCTATCAGGACATTCAGATGTAGTGGGGAGAATGAGAGGGCAGTACAGTTAAGCAGAAAGGGAGAGCACCCTTTGGAATTTGGGATTCGGCAGTTTGTAAGACTTGAGGTTGCACCCCAGCTTTGCCTTGGGCATGCTGTGTCGTATTGTGTGCCCCTCTATGAGACTGTTTTTCAGTTTTTCAGTCACTTGGTGGGAGCCTGGCTTCTTTGAGTGTACCAGGGAGGACAAGGCTGAGGAGTGAAGTTGTTGTAAGGGTCTCAGGGGCCATCATCTGGGGCTAGTGGTTTGCGCTTATAGGGTGGAGGAGGGGGTGGGGAGGGTTCTAAGGCCCAGCGGGCCACAGTGGCTCCTGCCCAGCATCTAAACGGTTTTTTTACAATGTCAAACAGGGGAAAGGCGGCTAGAGCAGCACATCCCCACTCAGGCCGTTTCTAATGGTAAATATGTCTGCTCTCTCCGCTTGCTCTCACTGGCTTGCTAGGGGAAGGGCTAACCCGCTGGGGCTCCCACTAACCGCATGCCCATTGGGCCCAGTCAACAGGGCCCCCTGGCAGCCTGGGCACTGGGCCCATCAGGTGACAGGAAACCTGAGTCCCCAAGAGCTGGCCTGGGAGCCTTCATGTTGGTTTTGTCTTTCTTTGTTCCTGTCACTCTCCTCTCCTTCCTCTTCTGCTCCCTCCTCCCACCCCTGCCTTCTAACACCCCACCCCCTTCCCAGCCATCTGCCCCCCACCCTTTCTCTGCATAGTTAGAGACCCAGCCAGCTCCACCTTCCCCATGATGCCGCCCACCGTGCACCGGAGATAGGGTTAGCTACCATCCCCTCCCTGAGGCTTCTTTCTTGGATTCTGACCCACGTCAGTTCACAGTCCCAGCATCACTCACCATTCTCTCCCCCATAATGGTTATGAGCATGGCATTTGCATTCAGACAGACCCGAGTTTGAATCCTGGCTCTGCCACTTTCTAACTGTATGACCTCAGGTGAGCTGCTTTCCTCTCTGATCCTCGTTTACTCTTCCGGAAAATAAGGAGAATGACAGTCTTTCCTTAGGGTTGCTGTGATGACTGAGATAGTGCATGTAGAGTATGTATCTAGTAGGCGCCTGGCACAGGGTTGAGCACAGAGTAACTTGTGGTTTTAATACTGCAACCTGGAGAGCAAAGGGGTCAGGCTGTGCCTCCCTGCTGCCCCACCCTGCTCTGGAGAATGCTGTCCTGCAACGGCGGGCCGCTGCGCCCAGCTTCCTGTGCAGCCTGGGATGGACACTGTGCCAGCTCTGCTGCTTCCGATCCTGGATCCTTCAGAAGCCACCTAGACTTGGCACAGGATCTCTGTTCCCTTCTCCCTACTCCAAGGCTCAGTGGACCTCTTCTCGTGCCAAGAGCACTCTTAGCGGGGAAGGCTAGGCTTGGAGCCTAAACTCAAGGTTTCCTCCTACGTTCCTCCATGCTCTTGGGGAACCTCAGGGGAGACTAAGGTAGGAATCACACCGAAGAGATCCCACTCAGGTTGGGCTGCTCCCAAACCTGGGCATTAAAGGGACCAGGCCACGGCCAGAGACCCACAGGCAGAGGTGGGCTTCTGGAGCCCTGGCCTTGCTGCTTTCGTTGGTGACACGGGTTGGGCCCGAATGTTCGGAGTCAAGAGATTCAAGAAGATGACAGAGCTGACCAGTACTCTCCTCATTCAGTTCCCCCGATTCTGAGAACTACTCTCCTCTTTTCCCTAGCAGAGGCCTTCGGCTCCTCTCTTTCTAACGGGAGAATTCTAGGCCCTCCAGAGGACCATCCACACCTCCTCGGTCCCTGGGTCAGGGCCTTTCGCTATTTGAGCTAATGGTTTTTCCTTGGACTCACCTGATTTTCCCAGGCTGCTGTTTAAACCTATTTTTCTCCTGCTCTGAATCTAGAAAATAGAGTGACCCACCCATTCTCCCTCAACTCTGACCTTCCAGTGAAGGGAAAATTTAGCAGTCAAGAGGGAGCAACAGAAAAGACTTAGCAGAAATAAGGATTCGAGTTTTGACTACCTCTAAGGTTCTCTCTTCCACCTACCTTTTTATCCCCTTCCTTCTCTGGATTCTTCTCCTTTTGCCCCCTCCCCTCACCTATATAATATCTTCCCATTAGCAAAGTAAAACAACAAAACAGCCAGCTTATCGCCATCTGGAACCGAAAAGGAGGGTTTGGGAACAGTTGAAGGTAGCTTAACCCAGTGCGTGCTGTCTCCTCTGAGGATGAGCAGTTAGGCCTGGAACTGAGATCTTTCTTAAGATAGCTGGGCAGGCAGGCAGGGGAAGATAAATGGATGAGCATCCCTCAGCTGTCTTAGCAATGGCCAGGCTCATTCTTCTTCCCAACCTACCCACAGTACAGTTGTCCCACCACGACCCCCCCCACCCACCAGAGATGGTCCGTGGAAAGAGGAGGAAACTCCTGTCTGTCCCTTCTGGTTCCCTGGCAGCCAGAACCACCCTCACTTAGCTCCCATCCCTCCCTGCTCCCCCCTGCCTCCTCCACCCCCTCAGCACATTCCTGCCTGACAGCTCTGGCTTGTACCTGCCTCACTGCTGTCCACCTTGTTTCAATCAAGTAGGGGGCAGGGAAGTGGACTGCTTGGCTGCACTTGTGAGGGGATGGGGGTTGGGAGTGACGGGAGGAAGGGGGCTGGGAGCCTCCCTCTACCCAGTGCTCCTTCTGAAACACAGGGAGGCAGCTGAGGCCTTCCCTTGGGCCTCTGTGGTCTCCACTACCCTCCAAGTTTGGGACTCCTCTAGGCCAGTAACCTGGTTACCATCCCCCACCTCCCTCCTGAACAGAGACCTGTGCTGTCAACAACGGGGGCTGTGACAGTAAGTGCCACGATGCAGCGACTGGTGTCCACTGCAGCTGCCCTGTGGGCTTCATGCTGCAGCCAGACAGGAAGACCTGCAAAGGTAAGGACTCTGAGAGGACAGGAGCGTGGAGACCTTTGGTAAGGACTGGCATGCGGACCAGAGAGAGGGTGCCTATTGTGGGGCCACACCTCCTCGACTCCCTTCTTGTAGAGAACCCAGGACATGGCTAAGGGTTGTCTTCTGTCCACCTGTCCCATCTCAGTTCAAGGAGCACAACAGTCCAGCCAGTTCCTTAGTGCCCCTGCGCCTCCCCTGCCTTGGTTCCCAGCTCTCATTCCTAGTCACCCTCTTAGTTAATGAACATGCAATTCACATTTGTCCCTGGGTCTGGAAGGATATTTGAGTACTGACTTTGTGTGTATACAAGGTCACAGGTGTGTTCCATAACCTTCTTAACCCACATTCCTCAGACTTTCCCAGGGGAAAATGATCTCTCCCCTTAGAAAGGCTGTACTGGCCAAAGGAAGAGTAGGCTAGCAGTTAGGAGCACTGATGCTGGAGCCTGGCTACCTGAGTTCAGATCCCAGCTCTGCCTCTTACTAGCTCCGTGATCCTAAGCAAGTTACTTAATGTCCCTGTGCCTCAGTTTCCCCAGTGCTTGCTTCACAGGTGTGTTGTGAGGATTAAATGAGGTATTATGTATAAAGTACTTAGAACAGTGCTTGGTAAATGGTAAACACTCTGCGTTAGCTGTTATTCCAGTATAATTTCCCAAGCTGCCCATTCTATTTCCCCTTCTTTTAATTCGCCAGGTCTGGGGAATGATGGGGGAGAGGGAGGAGGAAAAAGGGAGAGTAGCCATACTGCAAATGTGATTCATCAGGTCTGTGTCCCCTGGTCACAAGGAGTGGGGACTGGAAGGAGGACCGGGCTCCTTCTTTGTGTCTTTTGGCCCAACAGCTGCGAGAGGAGGGGGAGGGCTGGGGCAGCGGGTCAGCCAGCCAGAGTCAGAGGTTTCCTGCTGGGAAGGACTGTTGACAGGTATGCTAAAAGTGAAGTGGAAGGCTGCCCTCCCTGCTCCCTTCCCCCAACTCGGGGTGAGTAGCCTGGGTCCTGTCTGCCACCAGCTTGGGGAACTTGACCTCAGGAAGGAAGCCATTCACCAGCCCCCTTTCCCTTACTAGTGCTGAAAGCTGCCTCAGGCCTGAGCCTCTCCAGACCTCTCCCAGCCCAGCCCCCTGCCTGGCCCCCGTCACTCCCCCATCAGCTCCCCAGCCTCCCTGGCTCTCCAGGAGGTCCTCCCTGCCTGGCCTCTTTCCCAGCTTCTCCTCCCTTTGACTCTCCACCTCTCCTTGGCTCCCCCCTACCCAGGGCTCTTGACAGGGCCCTTGGTGACAGGTGAGGGACAGGAAAGAGAGAACACTGTCCACCAGCCCTCTTGGGAATAGCCATTAGCTGGAGAGTAAGGGGCATGGACTAGCCCTGTAGGTCAAATGCCCACCTGATCCCTGCTTCAGGCAATTCCCTGAGGGGCTGATTCTGGTTCCCATCTGTCCCCTTCTAAGAGGACTCCATCCCAGAAGAGAGGGTATTACTAATGGCCACAGACCCCATGAACACGGAACAAATGGAGACAAGAGAGTGACAGAGGTGTCAGAAAAGGCAGGCCCAGGGCTCTCCTTGATTTTCCCTGTCTCTGTGAGGGAGGGAGGGATCTTGTCTCCTTATTTGTTCTCAGCCTTCAATATCACCTTTTCTTCTGCTTTTTCCTGCTTCTCCAGACATAGACGAGTGCCGCTTGAACAATGGGGGCTGTGACCACATTTGCCGCAACACAGTGGGCAGCTTTGAATGCAGCTGCAAGAAAGGCTATAAGCTGCTCATCAATGAAAGGAACTGCCAAGGTGAGCAGACTTGAGCCAAGGTGAAATCCTTGGGAGATGTTCTTAGGGTGGGAGAGCTTCAAGGAGGCCAGAGGCCCGAAGTGTTAGAAACTCAGTAGACGCTGTGGAGTCTGCAGGCAGCACCGTCCTGCCAACTAGCAAGCAGGACCCCTTCCTCCAGGCGGACCAGCTCCACAGTGAAGCACGCAGCTTGGCACGGAGTGAGGGATGGATTTCACCCCAATTCTTGTCCTTGGCAGAGAGTGATCTGCCTAACCACACATGGTGGCCCTGACCCACAGGCAACAGATTCTACAGCTCCTAACTGCAAGGACTCCAAGTGGAGGGAGCACAGGGCTGGGCCATGAGCAGGGACTCTTTCAATTCAAGGCAGAGAGCCAAGGCCCCTCACTTGGGCGCTTCACCTGAGTAACTGTCAGGTGCCCCGAGACAGATTCAGTGGCTCAAATCCTTGCTCTTCCAGATATAGACGAGTGCTCCTTTGATCGAACCTGTGATCACATATGTGTCAACACACCAGGAAGCTTCCAGTGTCTCTGCCATCGTGGCTACCTGCTGTATGGTGTCACCCACTGTGGCGGTAAGCTGGCAAGCTTGCAGCCCCCCAGCCACCCTGTCCCCTCTCAACTCCTCATCCTCCAGTCGAATAAGACCCTGAGTTGGCTTGTGGCTATGGGTAATCCCTGGGTGCATGCATTTATTGTGATGAAATGGGAGGAATTAAGATAGTTTCTGAAGGCCAGTTGGGAGGCTGGGGCATCAAAGAACAGCATCCTGCCTCCAAAATTCCTATCTCCCATCCCCATCACTGTCCCTGGACCCACATCCTCAGCTCCCAAATGATAGTCCTTCTGGTAGGTAGGAGTGGAAGGCTTTAAAAAGCTGGTCAGCGTGACCCCTTCTCAATTATTCCTTTGACTGGGGACGGAGATAAGGGGAGGAGGTCTGAGCTCTCCTCAGGCCAGTAGTCATATTGGGGTACATGGAATGCTTTTTAAACTTTTTTTTTAACTGTAAGAATATTTAACATGAGATCTAGCCTCTTAAATTTTTAAGTGTACACTGCAGTATTGTTAACTATAAGCACAATGTTATACAGTAGATCTCTAGAACTTAGTCATCTTGCATAACACAGGGTACCTGGAACTCTAACAAATGTCCTGCCTACTCCCTGGCTCCTACTCCCTCCCCACCATTGTGCGTCTGTCTCCCTGTCCCTTCCCCTAGATGTGGATGAATGCAGCATCAACCGTGGAGGTTGCCGCTTTGGCTGCATCAACACACCGGGCAGCTACCAGTGTACCTGCCCAGCAGGTCAGGGCCGGCTGCACTGGAACGGCAAAGATTGCACAGGTGGGCAGTGCCCTCTGCTGACCAAAGTTGACACTGCAGTTTCAGGGGGGCAGTTGGGGTCCTGAAAAGCAAAAAGTATCATGCAGGGGGAACATGTGAGGTGGGATGGGGTGGAGAATGTAGCTATTTAATTTAGAGACATGAAGTTTCTAGTAAAAAAAATCCCTTCATCAATCTCCATGGGTACCGTAGTTCTGCATGTAGCTGATTCTCTTTGTCCAGATTACAGGGGGAGGGAGAGGCTGGGAAAGGAATGCACCAGTTTCCTGAGGCCTCTCTCCCCTTCCTAGAGCCAGTGAAGTGTCAGGGAAGTCCTGGGGCCTTGAAAGCCATGCTCAGCTGCAACCGGTCTGGCAAGAAGGACAGCTGTGCCCTGACCTGTCCCTCCCGGGCCCGGTTTTTGCCAGGTACGTGAGAGGAGGGTGCTGGAGGGTTTGGGGGAGAGAGGGAAGGCTGGCTGTTTGGGCAGCTCCTCTGCTCCCCTTAGATCCCTCCAGCCAGGAGGGGCTGGGAGGGCAGGTCAGAGTTGTGACAGACCCCTTCTCTCAGAGTCTGAGAATGGCTTCACAGTAAGCTGTGGCATCCCCAGCCCCAGAGCTGCTCCAGCCCGAGCCGGCCACACCGGGAACAGCACAAACTCCAACCACTGCCATGGTGAGCACCAGCCCCCAAGCCTGTTTCCACCCCACTCTCTTGTATTAATTCCCTATTTTTCTCCATTATTTCCCTGGCCTTCCTTTTTCCTGAGTCCTCCTCTTTGCCTTGTAATTATCCAGCCCTACTGCCTCTCTCTCTGCCCCTAACATCTCATCACCTTGGCTTTTGCAATCCCACTTCCCCAGCCAAGCCCCTGGCCTATTGCCCAGCTTCTCAACACCCTCCACAGCACCCTCCACCCCCATTGGGCCCCCATGCTGTGCTGAGCTTCTACCGTCCCTCTAGAGGCTGCAGTGCTGTCCGTTAAACAGCGAGCCTCCTTCAAGATCAAGGATGCCAAATGCCGTTTGCACCTGCGAAACAAAGGCAAAATGGAAGAGGCCAGCAGAATCCCAGGGCCAGGTCTGGACTGGGGACCCCATTCCCATGGGATGTCTGGCCACCAAACCCTCCCCACCCCTCCGCTCCTCTGCTTAGCAAGATCACTTCCAAAAACACACCAGCACCCTGAACTCTGGACAGAGCAGGGGAAAAAGCAGTCGTAGGCATAGGGCCCAACGAAGTCCACAGGACATTCCCTTCCACCAACTGATTAGTATCCTAGACTAAAAGAGGATTGAGATAGTTGCAGTCAGAGATCTGGTGAGGTCTGCCTGGGTTGGGGTGAATAAGTGAGAACTTTCCATGTCACCAGGGGGTTCCTTGGGGTTGACAAGTCCTCTCCCCCAGGTGGTGCTCCCTGCTCTGACTGCCAGGTCACCTTCATCCACCTCAAGTGTGACTCCTTTCGGAAGGGCAAGGGCCGGCGGGCCCGGACCCCTCCAGGGAAGGAGGTCACCCGGCTCACCCTGGAACTGGAGGCGGAGGTCAGAGCCGAAGAAACCACAGGTAGGACTAGGGCCCTGTTGGGAGTAGGGCCAGAAGGAGAGGGCAGAGGTGGGAAAAACACAGGTCTCAGCAGCAAAAGGGAGGGATAGGGGCAGACCCTGCCTAATGCCAAGGCCGAGAGCTAGTCCCTCTTACCATGCCCCTCCTGCCTCCCAGCCTTGCTCCCCTGCCCTCCTGCTCACAGCCACTCTTTCTTTCTCTTCCTTCTCTGATGCACACTGCCACCCCCCACCAGCTGGCTGTGGGCTGCCCTGCCTCCGACAGCGGATGGAACGACGGCTGAAAGGGTCCCTGAAGATGCTCAGAAAGTCCATCAACCAGGACCGCTTCCTGCTGCGCCTGGCAGGCCTTGATTATGAGCTGGCCCACAAACCAGGCCTGGTAGCTGGGGAGCGAGCAGAGCTTGCGGAGTCCTGCAGGCCCGGGCAGCACCGTGCTGGGGCCAAGTGTGGTAAGGAAGCTTGCTGGGGAGCATGGGAATGGGGAAGGCCTGGGTCGGGCCTGATTCAGAGCAGGACCCTTCATGGCCTCAGTTGCATCTCTTAAATTATGAGGCAGCCAAGACTCTCCTGCCCACCATCCTCCCTTCCCTTGTCCCAGGCTGAAATCTAGAAGGATACCAGGAGGGGCCGGCAACCTTCCTGCACACAGCTTTGACCCCCCATTCCCCATGAGCAGGATTCTGTCTGTTGCCTGACAAAGAGATTCTCCCTGAATCTGAGGGAGTGGGAAGGGGAGTCCCAAGCCTGGGTGGTGGGAAATGGGGGGTGGGTGGCTAGCACGGCCGACTCTCCCTCAGTCAGCTGCCCGCAGGGAACGTATTACCACGGCCAGACGGAGCAGTGTGTGCCATGCCCAGCGGGCACCTTCCAGGAGAGAGAAGGGCAGCTCTCCTGCGACCTTTGCCCTGGGAGTGATGCCCACGGGCCTCTTGGAGCTACCAACGTCACCACGTGTGCAGGTGCCAGGGGAACAAACAATACAGAGTGGGGTAGGGTGGGCACTGGGACACCCATGGCATGGGATTTCCCAAAGGGCAGGCCCAGGCTCCAGGCCACTTAGTCGACATCTTGCTGTCCCCTGAGATTGGGTGACCCGTGGGGATGACTCAGGACCATCCCCATCAGAGTTGGGCCCTTGATTCACTACAGGTCAGTGCCCACCTGGCCAACACTCTGTAGATGGGTTCAAGCCCTGCCAGCCATGCCCACGTGGCACCTACCAAGCTGAAGCAGGACGGACCCTATGCTTTCCATGTGGTGGGGGCCTCACTACCAAGCACGAGGGGGCCATCTCCTTCCAAGACTGTGACACCAAAGGTGAGTGGGCTATTCACCCCATTGGGGATACCCCCATCACAACTTCCAAAAAAAACTCTCCAAGTCCCCAGAGTAGACCTGACTATGTTGTCCCACCATTTCCCCCAAACCATGAAAAGGCCCAGCTGCCTGACCAGCCATACCATCCTGCACCTAGGACCCATCCTGGCCCTCCACCAGTCCCAAGCCTGGGAACTGAGAAATAATTAACAGTCCCACTTACCCCACTGCTTTGAAGAACTAGTGGCACATTCCCCTCCATACCCTAAATGAGTTTCTGTATAGATTTGATACTGTGCTCAGTGTCTGGAAAAAAAGGATTGGCACTATAGCCAACCACTCTGAAAACTTTGTTTTTCCCTGGGCTTAAATTCTGACATGACTGGGAAAGTTTGGGACCCTGGAAGGAACTCTGGTGTTGTCAATCTCCTGATTCTCCATGATGAATGTATCCTGCCCATCCTGTGCCCCAGAATTCCCACCAGCCTGCCATCTTGATTCCTGCCTTTCCCCCTTGCTGCAGTCCAGTGCTCCCCAGGGCACTACTACAACACCAGCATCCATCGCTGTATCCGCTGTGCCATGGGCTCCTATCAGCCTGACTTCCGACAGAACTTCTGCACCCGCTGTCCAGGAAACACAAGCACTGACTTTGATGGCTCCACCAGTGTGGCCCAGTGCAAGAGTAAGTGGCAAGTCAGGCTGTAGAAAAGGGAGTAGAGACATCTGGGAGCAATGGGCATGGAAAGAAGGAGGAGTGGCAAACCAACAGGGAGCAGGGCTGGGGGGTGGATGGGCAGGAAAGTCCCACTCTCCACCTCTCCCCATTCCACTCAGTCTCAAGGTCAGTTTCTAGGCTGGATCCTGTAGCACCCTCTCCCTGGAGACAGGTAATGAGACAGACAGATGAAGTGAGAAGGAAAGGTACTAAAAGGGCAGGAAGGAAGATGGACCCAGAACTTGGAGAACAGATGATGAACTAGGATAGTGGCTGCCCACGTGTCTGACCTCCACTTCAGAACTCTTCAGTTTCCCCAACCCGTTTCCCCACTGACTTACTTTTCTTTCTTGCTGTATCCACCATGGCTCGGCTGCAGATCGTCAGTGTGGTGGGGAGCTGGGTGAGTTTACTGGCTATATCGAGTCCCCCAACTACCCAGGCAACTACCCAGCCGGCGTGGAGTGCATCTGGAACATCAACCCCCCACCCAAGCGCAAGATCCTTATCGTGGTACCTGAGATCTTCCTGCCATCTGAGGACGAGTGTGGGGACGTCCTCGTCATGAGAAAGAACTGTGGGTGGCTGCAGAGCTGGGCCAGGGAAGGGCAGTCCAAATCTGATTAAGAGGGAGAAAGAGAGACTGGTACAGGAAGAATTAGGGCAGGGATCTGTGAGGGCAAAATAGTGAGAGAGGCCTTAGGAAGCAAGAAGCCAACAAAGGAAAATAGCAACGAATAGCACATATTCAGTAGAAAGCAGAGTTAAGAAAGCCGCGATGAGGCTAGAATTCCAACGGGGTTCAATGTGTCCCTTTCCTATCCTAGTATTTCTGCCATTCCATTCACTTAAATGTCAAATTTCTTACACTATGTGAGTGCCTGGATTCAAAGAGAAGTTGTGGAATGAGCCCAGGGGGCAATGGGAAAGGGTGTGGGGTGTGGGGTATGTGTGTGTAGAGGGGGAGCCTTTGTCAGAGTGATTCTTTCCCCTATTCCCCACTCCAGAGCCCTCATCCCAGGAGGGCTTGCACAGCCTGCTCTCCTGACCCCCACTGCTTGCCTCCCCAGCCTCCCCATCCTCCATTACCACTTATGAGACCTGCCAGACCTACGAACGCCCCATCGCCTTCACGGCACGTTCCAGGAAGCTCTGGATCAACTTCAAGACAAGTGAGGCCAACAGCGCTCGTGGCTTCCAGATCCCCTATGTTACCTATGATGGTGAGCAAGGGCAGGAAGCACGGAGGTGGGTGAGAAAGGGGAGGCCCAGAGGTCTTGGGAGGGAGCCAGGAGAGCAGGAGGAGCTCCCACCCCTCACCCCCTCCCCTTGGTTGACTTTGCAGAGGACTATGAGCAGCTGGTAGAAGACATTGTGCGAGATGGCCGGCTCTATGCCTCTGAAAACCACCAGGAGATCTTAAAGGCAAGTGAATATTAACGATAATAATGATAGCCAATATTTAATGAGCATGTAACCCTGTGCAGGCAATATGCTAAGCCCTTACGTGAATATTCTCATTTGATTCACGCAGAAGCTCTATGAAGTAGGTGCTCTCATCATTCCCACTTTATAGATGAGAAAACTGAGGCACAGAGAATTAAAGACTCCCAGTGCTAAAGCTGGGAGCTGATCCCAAGTCCCTCTGACTGCAGTGCCACCTACACTATATTATACCTGGGGGAAAACTTGGAGGAGAAAGGGAAGGTGTAAAGAAATGTCCTCTACCTCTTCCAACAAGAGACAGGGAAAATGAAGTATAGAAAGTTGTTTTTGGCCGGGCGCAGCGGCTCACGCCTGTAATCCTAGCACTCTGGGAGGCCGAGGCGGGTGGATCGCTCAAGGTCAGGAGTTCAAGACCAACCTGAGCAAGAGCGAGACCCCGTCTCTACTAAAATAGAAAGAAATTATCTGGACAACTAAAAAAATATATATATAGAAAAAATTAGCGGGGCATAGTGGCGCATGCCTGTAGTCCCAGCTACTCGGGAGGCTGAGGCAGGAGGATCGCTTGAGCCCAGGAGTTTGAGGTTGCTGTGAGCTAGACTGACGCCACGGCACTCTAGCCAAGGCAACACAGTGAGACTCTGTCTCAAAAAAAAAAAAAAAGTTGCTTTTGCATAAGTCCCTTCCTTCCGTTACCCCCGCCCCACGCCACACTAAGAAGCAGCAGATCCAGCACAGCTTTCTCAGAATCAGTTCATGTATAGACTCCTTTTAAAGGAAAAGAAATATATCTAGTAATGAAGAATGGAAGGATACCCTGGGTTGGTGGATCCCAATTTGAGAAAATCTTATTTAAGAAAATATAGTCCTAGTCATAGAATTATCCTTCATAAATTATCACTGCAAAAAAGTCTGTCTTATGAGTAAAATAATTTTTATATTATCATCAAAAGCCATAATGGCAAAAATCACCTAGAACTCACAGACTCCAAAGGATATCATTTCAGCAATACTTTTCAAACATTTGAAATATCCGAACCCTTATTTCAAATCAAATGTACCGTGGAACTCCAGTGCATAAAGCAGTACAGCTGTTCTGATTAAAGAGGAGTGGGTTGAGAGGCTGGAAGCCCCCTCATCATTTTAAAAATCCACTGATGCAGTGGAAAAGCACCAGCCTAGGAACCAGAAGATTTGAGTTTTTAATGCACAATGCCTGGCACTCAGTAGGCTCTCCACACGTCATGCTGCTGTTGCAGACAGGGTGGTCAGGAAAGGCCTCTGGGGAGAAGAGGCCTGAATGAGGTAAAGGGGCTACCCACTAGAACATCAGGGGAGGAGCATTCCAAGCTGAGGAGCATTCCAAGCTATGGAGCATGGGAGCAGTCTGGCGTGTTCAGGATCCTCAGGAAGGCCAGTGTGGCTCAGCATAGTGAGGAAGAGTGGAGAGGAAAGCAAGGCACAGATCACATTCAGCCTATGGCCATGCAATGGATTCAGCTTTACCCTGGGTGATAAAAGACACCAGAGAAGTGTTTCAAACAGGAAAAAATCAAAAAGTCACGCTGACTGCTGTGGTAGAACAGTCTTTGCAGAGACCAGGGTGGACCCCAGTGAGGACGCTAGTGCAGTGGTCCAAGGGAGAGATGACGGTGGCTTGGACCAGGGTGGTAGCTGCAAAGATGGTGAGAAATGGTCACCATCCAAATATATCCAAATATGGATATAGTTTGAAGATAGAGTCAAGTAGGAGAAAGGGATGGCTCCAAGGAATGGGGCCTGAGCAGCAGAAGAATGGAGCTGCCGTTGACTGAGTTGTGGAACTCTAAAGGAGCAGATGGTGGGGACGGGAATCCAGAGTTTACCTCCGGGTATGTTTAGCGTGAGATACCTGTTAGCCATGAAGAGGGACTGCAGAGTCGCGATGTTCCTCTTTCCCACCCCCACTGCTGAGGCTGACATTGCTGCCTGCCATCCTCTGCAGGACAAGAAGCTCATCAAGGCCTTCTTTGAGGTGCTAGCCCACCCCCAGAACTACTTCAAGTACACAGAGAAACACAAGGAGATGCTGCCAAAATCCTTCATCAAGCTGCTCCGCTCCAAAGTTTCCAGCTTCCTAAGGCCCTACAAATAGTGCCCCTAGGCCCAGAGACCCAGCTTTTGAAACCCTCAGACTTCTTAGCCCTCAGAGCTGGCAGCCCCCTACCCTCAGACAAGGAACTCTCACCTCTCTCTCTGGAGAAAAAAATATCACTACACAGACCAGGCACTCTCCCTTCTGTCTTTCTAGTTTCCTTTCCCTGTCTCTCTCTCTCTTATTTTTTCCCTTTCCTACTTGTTCCCTGGAAAAGCCATTCAGTGCTGGCTCTATTCCCCCTGAGGGGTGAAGGAACAGCACAGCCCCTTCCCTGCCCATTTTACCAGCTCATATGCCTGGGTCCATCAGCTTGGAAGGGTGCTAGAGGCCCATGAAGGAAGTGGGTCTAATGGGGAATGGGGAGCGGGAAGAGGGGCTTCTGCCATTATAGGGTTGTGCCTTGCTAGTCAGGAGCCCGAACGTCCCCTGGCTGTGCTCCCCAGGGTGACTCTAACAGCCCAGAGTCCTGCCAAAGAAGCCTTTGACTTACAGGCTTAATGCCAACACTGGTCCTCTGGGGCACATGATTTGAGCCCTGGATGGCCCACGTAGCTGGCTTTCTTGTCTATAGAGCTCCTCTCTTTCTTCCCCCACATATCTGCCTGGGGTCTACTCCATAGGGTTTACAAGTGGCCCACAACACTGGGCTAGTGGATACTGGCTGAATGAGGAAGAGCAATAGGCATTGCCATGTTGAATGCCCTGCTTTGGCTCCCGGAGAGAAAGACTGTAGCTCTGCAAGACAAAACCCAGGTTTTAAAGCATCACCAAAAAAAAAAAAAAAAACAGAAAGAAAAGAAAATATATCATCTAAAGGACCAGACAGAACAATTGGAAGCTACCTTCAAACACTAATCCCTTTTCTTACATGTCTTCCCTGGCCCAGCTACCCCCTTAGTTCCACGCGAGGGCTCCCTGGGGGAGCACTACTCTCCTTGCCACATGTTGTCCTTAAAGAAGCATGGCTGTTGACCTGAAGCCAACCTGGGCCTCGCCCCACAGTTGTCTTTCCCTTGTAGCCCCAGGTGGCTTGTGGGCTCTACCAAAGAGGACCCCAGTCTATAGCCAGCCTGGAGCCACCTACCTCTGGCCTCAGGCTGTGGGCAGCAAGAGGAATGTGTGTGTACTCGGCGAGCCTCCTGCCCACCCTGTCCACGTCTAATAAGTGCAATCATTTTGAGTCTTTCTATGTTGTCTAGAGGGAGGTTTTTTGTTTTTTGTTTTTGTTTCTTTTTCCTCTATTAGAACAACCCTATTTATAGCTGCCCAAGAGAGAAGAGTGTATGTTTGGAGTGGAAGAAAATCAGTTTTGAATCTCATGAACCTTAAGTGCTGGAGCATCTGATCTGTCTCTATTCCACCAGTGACCACCCAGACTTCTAGAGCCCTTGGTTGGGGTAATCCAGGGTGATAACTCAGAGGCATTTGACATGTAGGAAAGTAATTCTGGGGACTTGATGGAGCAGGAAGGCGAGGGACCTGTGTTTGCTAAACCAATCCTGCTGTCCCTATGCCTCTCTATGGATTCAGCATGGACCTCATGATTGTAGAGGCCAATGGAAATGGTCAGTGATTTTCTACCCCAAGTAGGGAAAACCTCCATCTTTTCCCTGTCTTCATCCTGTTTTTCCCTGGTGTGCACATGGAAGAGGACCAGGACAAACCACCTGGGGATGGGCTGATTCAGGGTCCGAGGCCAGAGACAAGGCTGTAGAAGCCAAGAATAGGACAGTTATCAAGGCGTGAAGTTGGTGAAAGCACCAGATATTTGCCTGACCCTGGCCACTTCCCTCTCAGAGTTGACTTCAAGCCTAGCTTCCTCAAATACTGTTTTTCTAAAGGAAGAATCAAGTCCATGCCCAAGCCCAGAGCCTGTACACATTCTGCCTTTAATCCAATGTGCTGCCTATAAAATTATTTTTCCAATAGCTCCTTCTGGTTCCCTTAAAGCTGTAGTCCTAGTCAATCAAAGGCTACCAATTGACTTCTCAGGTTCATTTCTAGGTGACCGTCCCAGGATACTTCTCTCCCAAGAGACTCAACACTAAAGGAGCCTGACCCCCTCACCCTCTCATCGGTAGTATTCACCAGCCAAAACAGCCTTAGCAGTGGGAAGCCAATGACACAGCTAGACCGCCTGACATCCATTAGCCAATACTATGGCCCTTGGGGGTGGAGTGTCTGGCTGCCTTTGTCTCTCTGGATCAAAGAGAGCCACTGTAGAGATGCAAAATGTGCTTCTAATCAGGGGATATGGTCATTTAGCAGGAGTGTCTGTACTTCCCAGGAAGTACCTGAAAACTGTTTTAATCAACTTTGACCATCCTAATCTCCACCAGAAGCTAGGATAACTTTCTGAGTCCTCTCTCCTTGCCATTTTGCATCTCTCTTGGAAAGCCAGTGAGGGTGCTTCCCAATTTATGGACCCCTTTGGGGTCTGGCTTCTCCTTTCTCCCGGCTTTTCCTATCACACCATACACACACATATAAATACACTTCCTCCAGTCATTTATTCCATGGTTTATGAGACCTGCAAATAAGTTCCACAGTATGGAAAGTTTAGACCACTAGGCTTCTTAACTGATGTCAAGGCAGATCTTGGTGAGCAGGTGAAGACCTGCTGTTGTCCACCAAGTTTAATTTAAGTTATCCAAGTTGGGGGTCAAGAACCCAGGCAAAACTGCTGCTGAACCTATGGAGGAAGCTGGTCCTGGGCATCAAACTAGGAGTTAAATGGACTGAATGAGGAGTTATCACTCAGGGACTCTCTAGGCCTTTACAGGTCAGACAGAAAAGAGGTTTTTACCAGTGGAAGGAAATGGGAAGATGGTGTACGTAGGAACCCTTCATGAAGCAACCCAGAGGCCTCTCCGCAGGATGGGGTGCTTGTGGGGCTACAGTACTATGGAGCCTCATTCATCTGCCCTGATTTGAGTCTGGGAATAGGAAGCCATTTCCCTGAGGGCTCCAGGCACCAAGTGATGTATATCAGAAAGGCACTTACATCCTCAGCAGCATGGCAATTCCTCTTTACTTCTCTGCCTCCCTCTCTCTGTATTATCAGGCTATGCCCATTCCCTAAACCTGAGTGAACTCTCAGAGTCAGAAAAAACTGACCAGATCCTGGACTTGAGCTGCCTGCCCCAGGCCTAGAAATCCCCCAAAGGCTGATACTGAGCTGTGACTGCCCTGACTTCCCCAGGATTTGGTCAGTTTGAGGTGGTAGAGACTCATATTTGTTGCTAAAAGTTCAGTGATGTAGTCCTGGTCTTTGGCCCTAATGAAACATTTATGTCTGAAAAGTGTTCTCCCTATGTATGTTTTATGTGACTCTGGAATGGATAGGAGGTCATATCTCAAAATGCCAGAAAACATAAGAGCATTCAAACTTTCTGTATTTGCTGCTTAACCTCAATATGACAGACAGCCTCAGACAAGGGGAACAAAGTATAACTGACGATAAGCTGAAAGTGTTAACCTGCTAGGTTTCTTTCTTAAGCACAGTAAGAGAAAAGTGGAAGCAAACAGCACAAGGATATCTTTAAATTTGACCTGTCTCAAAGGTAGCAAACCTGTCCTTGGTCCATTATTTGGACTAGGAATCCTTTAAGAAAATATATGGTTATAGAGAATACAACCCCTAGTTCTGTTACCAGCTTATTTAGACAACACAAGTTGTAGGGGTATAGCAGTTTGGACAAACTGAAAACTTTATTCTTCTGTGTGAGTTGAACTGAAATTTCAGAAAATAATCATCACCATGTGGGAGGCTTTTTTTTTTTTTTAAATGCAGAAGAAATCTCAAAATATTGTATTTATATCTGGCTTCCACTGCTGCCAATATAGTAAGCATCCCCTACACAATCAACAATAAACAGCAAACGATGCAGTTCATAGAGTATTTTGCACTTGGGGAAAAATATGTATCTGAACTTGTAAAAAGAAATGTTTGGATTTTGTATTGTCTTTTTATTATTATTAAAATACTAAATGAAACTCCTCGGCCTAGCATGTTTTCCTCTATCTCAATAGCTTATCCTAGAGCCGGAAAAAGCCTTGAGAAGACAAAGTATTTTCTGGCTTCCAGATAAAATTTGGCGATTTATCTTATTCCTAATGATTTTAGAACTTGAAAAGGTTTGTCTCCTCTCCGTCCCTCCCTTTTCTTTTTTTTCCCCCCCAAGAAACAGAGTCTTGCTCTGTCACCCAGGCTGGAGTGCAGTGGCATGATCATAGCTCACTGCAACCTCAAACTTCTGGGCACAAACAATCCTGCTGCCTCAGCCTCCCAAGTAGGCAGGACTACAGGCGTGCACCACCACATCTGGCTAATTTTTTATTTTTTTGGAGAGACGGGGGTCTCAGTCTTGCTCAGGCTGGTCTCAAACTCCTGACCTCAAGCAATCGTCCCTGCTTAACCTCCCAGAGTGCTAGGATTACAGGCATGGACCACCTCACCCAACTTCTTTGTCTATCTTTAAAAACAGTATCAAGAATTATCTTCTGAAGGGGATCTAGGAAGCAGGGGAAATTTATTGTTCCTCGTTAGCACAGTATACCCCACAAAAACTGGCCTGGCCACAGGTAGTTCAATACCTCCCTAATAGGATGTCCCACTTCTAGCAGAGTACCTGCATTGAGGGTCACCCAACGTCATTCTTTTTATGATACACTCTTGGCCACCAAATAATATTCTGAAATACAGATTATTCAGGCACTACCATGCAGTCTCCAATCTCTTATATAAATGAACAGTCCCAGCCAAGGGTAGTGGTGAGAACTTGTAGTCCCAGCTGCTCGAGAGGCTGAGGTGGGAGGCTTGCTTGAGCCCAGGAGTTTGAGACCAGCCTGGGCAACACAGCGAGAACCTTGTCTGTAAAAAACAAAAAAATTAGCCAGATGCAATGGTGTGCGCCTGTAGTCCCAGCTACTTGGGAGGCTGAGGCCAAAGAATCACTTGATCCAGGAGTTCAAGGCTGCAATGCACTTTGATCACATCTGTGAATAGTCACTGCACTCCAGCCTGGGCAACAAGTGAGACTTCATCTCTTAAAAAATAAATAAGTGACCAGTCTCAATTTGTAGGCTCAGAGATGATAGACAGAAATTATTGCAAATATATAACTCTCTGACATGAAGTTTTATTGGATTTAATATCTACATGACATAGCCATTTGAGAGTATGACTTGAAAAACAAGGAAAGATCTACCTGATCAATAAAGATGCTGGATTGGCTTATCAGAATCTTGAACATCCCCCCCTTTAGCATCTATAATGAAGATAGTCGCATTCATTCCATAATTACTGAGTTCCTATTATATGCCAGGCAGCGAGCATCTGGCTGTCATAGCTTGGTAACAACAGCCATGCTCAAGATCCACACTCCTTATGTAACTTTCTCATTATAACTGATCTTCCCATATAGATTTCCCAACAGGAGAGACAATCCAGTCCCCTTGGTGGCTATGAGTATAAATTAATACATTGGCATTCTATTTTATACATTAACTTCCTATGAGTTTGATTTAGTGTGACAAAACATTAACACCTTTGTGTGTACTGACAATATCACACTTCTAGAACTATAAAACTGAGGACCATATCCAGGACTATTGTACTACACCAACTTGGAGACATCCTCTTTGACTTCTCTCTTAACCCTCTTCTATTCCAAGAACACTAAGTCTTCCGTCTGACTTCCTAGGACACTTGCTTTGGTGTCCCAGAATAATGTATAGTCAGGGCCATTGCAGTATGGGTATGCCTATATCAAAAAGTCTTTAAATTGGGGTACATAAAGACTTTCCAAGGAATTCTTTCCAAGGGTATGCGAAGACTTTGTAAGGGATACTCGGGCAAGGAAATCAATCTGAGGAGAGTTGTTTAAAGGAATACATTTCAAGATCCTCAACTTCCATATGAAATCTTTCCTAAAACCATTCTGTTTGAGAGCCAGCTGACATACTCATGTACACTCTCCATTCTACCTCCCCTTTCACCATAGTCCTTTGTCCCTTTTTACAAAAGAAAAGTATATCCCTCAGCTACACCGAATCCTGATGCACGGTCCAGGGTGTAAAATCCTGGAGAGTTGGGAGGGAAGGGTTGTTTTCCACTTCATATCAAAATATTCCCATTGCAATCAGTCCTCCTCTTACTTCATCTTATGAAATGTTTCTTATTTTCTACCTCCTACTAGCAAAAAACGCAATTGTTAGCTGTTCAACCCATTATTTCTTAGCAAATATACCTGTCTTTTTTAAAGACACATAAAAAATTCATATATAACAAGATTATTGGGGTTATTTCTGATTTTTAGACATGATTCTTATTTAATTGTTCTCAAAGACCAAACACCAGAGTTTGATGCAAGCAAGTATACACATTTACCAAGGGAATAACATGCCTTCTATACCATTTCTGAAAACTGATGTATTTAGCTATACATTATACGGCATT
>NW_012148041.1:1179041-1194767 GCF_000956105.1 Propithecus coquereli
TCTGAAGATCACTAGCCTATACATGTGGAGGGGGGAGGACAAGACAGAAGCTGCTAGAAATGATCTTCAATACTCCACCCCAAAATATTTTCCTGACAAACTCTCCTGAGGATCTAAAATTACCCACCATTGGAATCATTATTTCAGTTTCAGACATTGTTTTCCTACAGTTTTTGTTAAATGTGTAATGGCAAAGGTGATTTGACATCAGATTAGGATTTGCAGGGAATGTACAAAAGGACAAATGTATTTTTTACTGTGGAAAAAAGATGGTGTGGAGGTTATGAGGGACAAACTCAGGTACATCCTGAGTTCTATTCCCTGCTGTTCATACCATACTCTGTGTATCTGTAAGATACTTCTGTGGGCAATAACTTGTCAAACTTCCACCAAAAAGGAACAGAAAAGGGGCACTATAGTGATCAGGCTGTTTATTTCTATACCAGGAAGTATATAAAGGATTAATTATTGGCTGGGCCCGGTGGCTCACGCCTGTAATCCCCAGCATTTTGGGAGGCCAAAGCGGGAGAACTACTTGAGCCCAGGAGTTGGAGGTTACAGTGAGCTATGATTGCACCCACTGCACTCCCACCTGGGCGACAAAGCAAGAGCGTCTCAAAAAAAAAAAAAAGGATTATTAATCATAGGAATAGACCATCAATTGTCACTTACTGCCTACCTAAACTGAGAACTCTGGTCCCAGTCCCACCTCTAGAAAGAAATGCCCAAGATGGGGAAAAGGGGATGTCTAAAATTTAAAGGGGGGCTTTCCGGTTAAGCTCTTCAGACAAGGAGGAGAGGAACAGGATGCCTGTGCTCCGAAAGGCATCTTCAACTACCATAGGCCCCAAACCCAGTACTTTGTAAATGTTTCTAGTTTGCTTCCTTTTAAAATTATTTTTATTAAATTGTTGGAGAGGAAGATACTAAAGAAATGAGTTGAAATCTGGAAGGGTAGAGAGGGCAAAGTTTCTCACTTTATTCCCCCAGGTACCCTGTTCCTCCCCTAAGAGGCCATCTTTACCAGTTCCTTATCAAATTCCCCTTTTTCATTTAATTTTATACCTAAAGCTCACTCCCTTTTAATTTTCCCTCAGGTTTCCGAAAATTCCCCAATCGCAGCCCCTCCCTGCTACGAAGTGGAAATAGTCAAAGGGCTTGGTTTTGATCACCTTGAAGCAAGCCCACGAGAGGGAGTAGCTGGTTTTGAGGCCGGGGGTGGGGCTGACGGAGAATGAGAGTGAGAGAACCCAAGAGGACCGTCAGGGCGCCCTCCCTAAGCAGGCAGTCCCTCACTGCTCCTCCGAGTCGTCCTTTTCAATAAGGAGCTATTAATACCTGCAATTGCTTCCTTCAAAGTGTGGCTCGAAGATCAGTAGGCAAAACTGGCGGACCGCGCACTTTAAAGCGCTTCGGGACCGTAATGTACAGTTCGTGCAGAGGGCGCGCCGCGGCGGCCGGAGGAGAGTCGGCAGCCCCAGCGCGAGCAGTGGGGACACGCGGGAACGGCTTCCTTCACACCCTGTCCCTCCGGTCCTCCCCGCCTACTTCTGAAGCGCACCTTCTGGCCTGCCGGCCGCAGACGAGACGGCGCGGAGCCCTCAGGGCCTCCCCGCCCCAGCCTCAGGTCTCAGGTGGACCGAGTTCCCGGGCGGGACAGGTAGCGGCTCCCAATAGCTACAGCGACGCCTGGGCTCGGAGCCGCGCCCCGGCCCTGACCCGGGCGTCGTGACGTCATCACGCCCTCCCTGGGCGCTCGCCCTCGCGGGCCGTGCGTCACCCCGGCCGGGGGACGGGGCGGGGCTCCGAGCGGCTCGGTTCAGATCCCAGCCGCCAGGGCTTCGGGGGCCCCGGAACCAGGATAAGTGGGACGGCCGCCGCGGCGAAGCGGGGGGCGGGGTGGAGCGTGCCCTGTATTTTCTATACGGGTTCCGGGGCCCGGTAGAGGCGTTCCGAGAGGAGAGGAAATTGCGGCCGCCCTGGAACCTGGATATCGCGCGAGGCAAGCTGCGCGCGGGCGGGCGGGCTATGGCGCAGGCGGGTTGCGGGGCCGGCGCTGGTGGCGGGGCCCGGTGCATGGCGGTCTGTCTGCGGAGTCGCCCTCGGGGGCTGTCAGGTTGGTGGCTGCGGGAAGAGTGGGTCCACTGTGTCCAGGGTGGGAGGCTGGGCGGGCGCAGGGCCCTGGAAGGTCCCGAGCCCGGCGTGCCCACCCGCCTCCGGTCCCAGCCGTGCGACCGGGCCGCTGGACGGCGGCCGGGCCCCTCCCCCACCCAGGGACCCTGCCCCTCCATTCAGCTCTGCGACTCCTCCCCCATGACTCCCAAACCCCACCCCGTGACTGCGTCCAGCTCCACCTCTGTGACCCCACCCCCACCCACTGACCCCAAGACCTCACCAGGTAACCCTTAATTGTTACTCATTGACTGCTAATCCAGGAATTTCCCCAGCTCTTCTCGGGGACCCACCAACCCATTGACTCCCTCGCTTATAATCCAGTGACTCACATGACCCCAAGATCCCCACACTCTTTCTTAGTGACTCCCAAACCTCGGTGACCGCAGTGGCCAGTAACCCCAACGACTCTACGTTGTGTTCCCACAAACTCGGTGACACCGCTCAAAACTCTCCTGGCAACTCCTAAGCCATACTCCAGTAGTTTCCCACCTACTCATCAAAGTAACTCTCAGTATCTTTGCCCCATGACCCCATACCCTCGTTTCATTTTCTCCTTTCATCCTAAAATCACCTCCAGTGGCATCCCTCTGCACTCTCAGGCCTCCATTGTCAATCAGCACATGACTTACAAGTGCCCCAGCACCTTTCTGGTGCTAAGGAGGGTATAGAGAGAAATATGAAGTAGCAATAATTAGAGGCATCAAAGAATTGTGATAGAGTTTGTGGTCCCAGGTTGAAGTCCCAGCTCTGCCACTGTTGTGCTTTGGGAACCTGGGAGAAGTCCCTTCCTCACTCTTGGTCTCAGTTTCTCATCGTTATTGTGATGGAGTTGGGTTAGATGATCTCAGAGTTTCCTTCCAGTTGTGAAATTCTGCAATTTTCAGTCAAGATAATAATTGTTTCCAGTCATTTTTATACCCCACCCTACAAGCTTACTCTTGTTACCTCAGCCCAGGGCCCACTGGCTTCTTGAATCTTATTCCCTCATTCCCATGATGCCCTACACTCTCACTAGTGCATATCCATTTCCCTTGATCAGGCCCCATCGGTTAACATCTTTGGAAAGCAATATAGCAGAATGCTTCAGCTTGGGGCACTGACATCATAAGAAACCTAGGTTCCAGTCTGCCTCTGGCTCTTTAGCTGTGGGACTTTTGGCATACCATTTAGCCTGTCTGAACCTCAGTCTCCAACTCTGCTAAGGGAGGATAATAGTAGTGCCTAAGATAACACATGTAAAGCACTTGGCACCATGCCAGGCACGTGGGACTCCTTAAGTATAAGCTGTTGTTACTACTGAGAACCTCCTGTAGGTCTTACTCTGTCCTGGGCGCTAGGGATTCAACAGTGAACACATGGCCCATATTTTGCATTATCTTTCTTCTACTGACATCTTAGAATCCCTATCCTCTTATCTTTGCTGTGTCTTCACTATTCTGGTTCTTTACCCTGATATTGCCTTAATACTGTTTGGCTCACTGAACACCTACTGTATGCCAAACTTTGTATATTTTTAAGTTTACCTCTCAACAACCCATTAATTACCATTTCCCCTTCGCACTTTTTTTTTTTTTGGTTTGGTTTTAAATAAACAAACCAGAAACATAGCTAAGGTAGCAGAGCTTAGATTTGAACCCACAATCTTTAAAAAAACCCTTCCTTGTCTCTCTTGCTCCCAAACCTACCTGGTTTTCCACATCAGCCTCAGCCCCTTGTTCCTTATTTTCTAATAATTCCTACACTCAACATCAGCTCACTTAATGACCCTTTGTCCAATGGCTTGGTGACTTTTTCATCCTATTGTTTGTGACTTTTGACCCTGTATCCCCTGAGACCCCTGCATCTTATAGGGGAGGCAAAATATCTTTTTTAGGTTCATGGCTTAGGACCCTATAACAAAATACCGATTAACAAGAGAAAAGTATATAGATTTTCATAAGTTCCCCAACAGCTGGAAGCATACAGATTTAATGTAAGTTTTACATGACACAAGAGCCCTCATAACGAAATGAAGACCTGAAGAAATGGTTAAACTTGGTATTTTCGTGCTAGGTTTGATGAAGAGTGCATAGTTGTGGAAAAATACAACAGGGAAAAAAGGGTATGATCTAATGGTAATTAACTGGGGAAAACTTAGCAAGGCCTGTTTGTTCAGATTCTTCTCTGTAACCCTGTGTCTTTAGAGATGAGGTTGCTCCTTTCCTCTGGATATATAGTGAGGGCACCTGTCACATGAGGGTTTTATGACCTGCTTCAAGGGAGAAGGGCCAGGGAAAGTGAGAGTGACCTTCTTTCTTCTGTCATTTTCTCAAATTGCCATATTCTGGGGTAGCATGTCCTGAACCCAGTCAACCTTAATACCGCTCTTCATCCTTTGCCCTGATATCATCTCACTCTTGAGTCCTTGGAGCTCCCAGCCCTCACCCTGTGATCTCACTCATCATAAGGTGTCTCCCACCTCGCTAGCACTTTACCCCGAATCCTGTCATCTGGTTACGTCCCTTACTCCCAGGAATCCATGTGTCCATGTACTCTAAAATCCTTTCGCCCAGTCCTCTTTCATCCTGTGATTCCTTCCTGTTTTCATTCTCAGTGGTCTAGATCTCCCTGCACTTCTGCTGTACTCAGCTACATTCTGTTACCTGAAACCTTCATCTAATTAGCCCTTCATCTGGTGACCTCCTGATGTGCCCAGCTTCAGTGGAATGAGCCCCTTCCATCCTAACGTGAAGCCATCCTTCATAACCTATACACCCTCCCATTCTAAAATCTCTCACACCCCTGCCCAACATCCTATGAGTTCCTGCCTCTCAGATTCCTCCCTCATTTTCTTTTTTTTCCCTTTAAAAAGCTCTCTATTTCTGCCTAAGATTCCTTGCTCATTTTCATCAGTGATCACCAAAATCATCTTTCACCCTTCCCCTCTCCCTGTGTTTCAGTGCCTTCTCCTTCCTGCCTTCCTCTTTTTTGTTTCCCTAACCATCCTCTTCTCACCAATCTTGATAAGAAACTGATTACAATGTAAACCTCCCTCCCATCCAACCTCTGCGCCTTTCTTCCTCCACTGTCCCATGCCTCTACTTCAGAGCCACCTGAATGACCCTGCTGCTCTCATACATAGCACTGTCCATCCAAACCTCATCAGCCTCTTTGGTTTCTCCAGAGAACTACACTCTTCTCTAGAACTTCCGATGGCTTCTGGTAGTAGATCACCAAGATCTCAGTCCTTTAGGTAGCAAGGAGAGAACCCTAAGAAACCCTTCAGAATCTATCTAGCTGCCTCCTAGAAGCACTCCCACTATCCTATCCTGCTTATGAAACTGCTTGCTGCATATGCCCTCAGGGTGGAATGCTTTGAGTGTCAGCCTTTGCCGGCATTGAATTAGCTCCATTGTTTTCCAGTGCCCTCCCACAAAAGACTGGATGGTCAGTAGCAAAATATGACATTAACAGTCCACATCCAAAACTCTATTCTAGCTTGGTGAGCCTCACGCCTGTAATCCTAGCACTATGGGAGGCCGAGGCTGGAGGAGGATTGCTTGAGGCCAGGAGTTCGAGGTTGCAGTGAGCTATGATGACACCACTGCACTCTAGCCTGAGTGACAGAGTGAAAACTTGTCTCAAAAAAAACCCCAAAAACAATGACTAAAAAGTCTAATCCGTGGGTCACCAAATTCCCAGGGCTCCTATAATGTACTTATTGGCTGTAGAACAATAAATACAGCAGAGGGCAAAACTGGAGTTAAAGAAGGGGTATATACTGGCGTCTCTAACCTCTGTGGGTGGATTAAAGAAAAGGAGCTTTTGCCTTAGATTTGCTTAATTTTTCTTAGGGCAGAGAACATATTCTGCTTTGTATTTTAGTTATTTGTGTACTTCTCTCACCCCGCACCCTGTGACTTCCTTAAGAACAGAGGCTGGGTTTTCTTTACATTCTGTCATTTTAATCCTGTCCCTCATATTTAGCAGGTAGTCAGTAAATACTTACTGTGTTGAATTAACTTACTCAGAAATTCTGCATCAGGGACATTCAAGTAAAAACAGCTCTTGTCTACATTTGTTTTGTAGCCTCAACAACCCCCTCCCCAAAGCCCTCCAAACATGATAGTGGGCAAGTCCCTTGATTTAAACAGTGTGGAATTTAGACACTTCCTTTTTTAGTCATTGCTTGGGTGGAATGGGTATAAATGCTTTTTTTTTTTTTTTTTTTTTTTAACCATATTTCTGGTAAGACTAGAGAGATTGGTTGAGACAGTTGCTAGACGCAGTGGCAACAATGTCAGGGTCTGTCTTATATAGACCTGTTTTTAAGAAAACAGCTAGATGAAATATTTAGTGGAGATTACAGAGACAATTAGGGAATAGAGGAAACCAAGGTGGCAAAATGTTGGTAATTATTGAAATTGGGTAATAGATTCATGAAGTTCATTACTACTACTACTTTTGTACATGTTAGAATTCCATAACAAAAAGATTGGGGGCCACCAGGCATGGTGGCTCATGCCTGTAGTCCTAGCCCTCTGGGAGGCCGAGGCAGAGGGTCACTTGAGGTAGGAGTTCGAGACCAGCCTGAGCAAGAGTGAGACCCCCATCTCTACTAAAAATAGAAAAAAAATCAGCCGGGCATAGTAGTACATGCCTGTAGTCCCACCTACTTGGGAGGCTAAGGCAGGAGGATCCTGAGCCCAGGAGTTTGAGGTTGCTGTGAGCTAGGCTGACACCACGGCACTCTAGCCCAGGCAACAGAGCAAGACACTGTCTCAGAAAAAAAAGATTGAGGGGGCAGCTAGATGAACAAGTGCAATTCTAGTACTGTTCCTTGGAAAACATCTCAAAGCACCTCTGTTACTGAGTTAGTACTGTTATCTAGGTTAAGTAGTATACTTAGTCCTGACCTATCCCTGACCTCTTCTGTTTGTGAGATATCAGGATACCAAAATGAAAAAATTAGCACGCTGTAGAATTCTGCGTCTGGTGGCCTGGGAATTGTAACGGCCTAGCAGCAAGCTCCTGGTCCTTCCCTGCTTCCCAGCTCAGGTATGGTTTCTGATGGTAATGGGTTGGACTGGACCTGAGAAGAAGGTGGGGAAAGAGGGGCCTAGGGCAGGAGAGAAACCAGAGTTCAACTAGGGTCTTCCCCTTCTGACCTCAAGCTTTCGGATTACTGGGCGATCCTAAAGGTATGGATGTTCATTCATTCACTCATTCATTCATTCATTCCACAAATATTTGAATACCTGCTCTGTGCCAGGTACTTTTCTAGGCACTGGGGTTGGAACAGTGAGCTTACCTTTTGGGCAATGGACAAGGGAGAGATGGACAATAAACAAGTAAAACATATATTGAGAAAATTAAGCAGAGAAGGGGAGAGGTCACGGAAGGTCTCATTGAAAAGTTAACATTTGAGCAAAGACCTGAAGGAAGTTAGGAGGTGAGCCAAGCATGTATCTGGGGGAAGCTTATTCCAGTCAGCGAGAACAGCAAGCACAAAGGCCCTGAGGCAGGAGTGTGCCTGTATACATATTCGAGAAACACAAGGAAGCCAGCCTGAGATAGGGGAAACAGCTGGTGTCCAGGTGAGAGTGGATTAGGGGCAAGTCACATAGGCCACTGGCTTTTATTGTGATATGTGAGATGGGAGCCATTAGAGGATTCTAGGAAGATAAGCGATATGATTATATTTTGAAAAGATCATTCTGGCTGCTGTGTTGAGAATAAGCTGTACGGAGTAAAGAGTGGAAGGAGGGGAACTGGTTAGGAGGCTACTGCAGTAGCCTAAGCAAGAGACATTGGTGTCTAGGACCCAAAGTACTGCAGTGGAAGAGTGGGAAATGGTTGGATTCTGGGTATATTTTGAAAGGAACCCGCAGGATTCACTGATGGATTGGATGCAGCATGTGAAAGAAATAGAGAAGTTGAGGATAGCTCCCATTTTTGGCCTGAGCAACTGAAGGGTGGAATTCCCTTTTACTGAAATGGAGGACCGTGGCAGGGGGGCAGATTGTGAGAAGGGGAAGATAAGGAATTCACTTTTAAACTTGTCCAGTTTGAGATATTTTTGGATATCAAAGTAGAGATACTGAGTAGCAGCTGGACATTCAAGTCTATTGTAGTCCAGTAAGTATCTACTCTCAGGAACTGAAAGAACACTATTACTAGGCAAGAGACAGAGGAGTATGGGGGGAAGAACACTGGTGGTTTAGGCTCCACCACCAGGTAGCTGTGTGATCCTTTGGGATTCCTCAGGCAATACAGGCCTCTGTCTCTTCATCTGCAAAATGACTGCTTTAGACTAGAAATGAGCTGTCTTCTCAGCCCCTCCCATTGTGAGAGTTGATGAATTAAGTGCTCACAGTACACAAGAAAATGCATCTGTGTATCTGAGAGCATTTTGGAAACTGCTGAGCTCTACACAGGGTAGTGGTGGTGGTAGTAAGGTTCCTTCCTTAGCTCGCCAAAGTCATACCCAGTGAACGCCTGCTGTGTGCTGGGCACTGTGCCGCAGCATGAAGAGACAATGACAGAGGAGATGGATCCATGCCCTTGTGGAACACCACCGATGAGCCTCCAGGTGTAGCTTCACTGCCTAGTGCAGAGGGAACACAGGGCTGGAGTCTGACAGTCTGGCATGGTATTAGCCAGGGAAAGCTTGTTCTTGACCTGGATCTGGGAGGAAACGGTGAACGTGGATGTCAGAGACAAGGCAAGATGGTATTCCAGGTGAGGAAAAAGTCCATCCAGCTTGGGGCTGGGAAAGTGGTGTGATATGGTTGGGAAGGGATGTGGTGGTGGGGGCCTTAATTCCTTTCCTCCTCTTCCTTTTTTTTTTTTTTTTTTGAGACAGATTCTCACTCTATAGTCCTGGATAGAGTGCAGTGGCATCATCATAGCTCACTGTAACCTCAAACTCCTGGGCTCAAGTGATCTTCCTGCCTCAGCCTCCCAAGTAGCTGGGATTACAGGTGCACACCACAACACCTGGCTAATTTTTCTGTTTTTAGTAAAAGACAAGGTCTCGCTTTGCTCAGGCTGGTCTCGATGTCCTGAGCTCAAGCAATCCTCCCGCCTCAGCTTCCTAGAGTGCTAGGATTACAGGCAGGAGCCACCATGCCTGGCTCCTCCTTCATTCTTTATCTCAATCTTTTCTCCCTTGCTAGGAGTTTTTCGTAAGGAGCTCACAGTTCTGTAGAAGACGAAGGGTTTCAGATCTGATCTCAGGATTGCAGTTAGATCTAATTCACAATAAGTAGAACTGAATCAGGATTCAGATTTGCACTAAAGAGCTCAGTTAGCTATGTGACCTAATTGCATTAATCATTTGGTATCTTTGGCACACTCTTTGTTAGGTGCTACTTAAGCTGAAAGACATGCTCTCCAGGAATTTAAATTATAATCTATATAACAGAAAGTAGAATGTTATTTTCCTCTAAAAAAGTCAAGTGTTAAGGAAAACACATATCATGGCAGTGTAATCCTTTAACTGCATCTGGAAGCCGTCTGTCAGCTGTGTTTATCCATGTGTGATTTAAATGTTGATGTTTATGTTGCAAGGAGAGTCTCTGACCAGGTAAACAAGAACACAAGACATAGCCCATGCTAATTAACAGGTCATCTGCAAAATTAGGTTAGAATTGACAGCTAATCAGCATCTACCATTTAATGGAACAAGGAAATTTTGTCCTGGTGAGTAAAGAAAAAAAAAAAGCAGACAAGTCCAAGTACAGCTGAGCATCTTTAACTGACAGCCCTAACTTGCTTCAGGTGCCGTTTCCAAAAGCGACCGATAAACCTCAAATTCCTCTTGCGCTGGCAGCTATCAATCAAAGTATAAAATTGTGAGCGTCTCACAAATCCTATGCCGGCATCTGTTTTGCTGGTAGAAGTATGGGGCCAACTCAGGCTCCTCACTTGCAGTTCAGAATCAGAAAGATCTGCGATGTTGGATAGGTCATTAAAAGCCTCATAGCGTGTTATACTGTCATCGGCTGAAAGAGCACCTCTTCTAGTGCCTTGGGTTTAACATTCCCCCCAAGCGTGCCCTCCGGTGAATTGTTCATCTCTGAGAAACCCAGATATAACTTGTTAGGCTCATACTCTGTCTATCTCACTTCATAACTGCATTTGTTAGAAGTTCCTGGCCAGGCTCTGGGAGGTCAATGTGGGAGGATCACTTGAGCCCAGGAGTTCGAGACCACCCTGAGCAAGAGCGAGACCTCTACTAAAAATAGAAAAATTGGCCGGGTGTGGTGGCACATGCCTGTAGTCCCAGCTACTCAGGAGGCTGAGGCAGGAGGATCGCTTGAGCCCAGGAGTTTGAGGTTGCTGTGAGCTAGGCTGACGCCATGGCACTTTAGCCCAGGTGACGCAGCAAGACTCTGTCTCAAAAAAAAAAAGAAGTTCCTGCTGCTTTGGGATTGCTGATAAAGCAAGCATGAGACCCAAACAGTTAAGATAAGAACCAAGGAACTGGGGGCTCCTTGAGATTGTAGACCTGACCTGAGGGTTAGATGCGGGGATGTGGCAGGGGTACCTGAAACTAGACTTCTTTTCTCTGAGATCATCCTCTCAACCTAGGAAGTACTGTCCCAGGGCTACATGGGGCAATGAGGGAGAAAGGTAGTCCCTGCTTAGACCACTTCAGCCAGACCCACCAGGCTGGGGATATACGTGTTGAAGCCACCATGTCCTCCGGTCCTGTATAGACCTGCTGTTGCCTAATGCTCAGTGTAATCAACTTTCCGTATGAAATTCCAGAATGGCATCCATGAATCGTGAAGCTGCGTTTTCAGATGTGGTTTTGCTGCAGACCTGTAATGTCACGGAACCCATCCTGTCAGCACTGGATCGTCTGCCTTGTGAAGGGAGAGAATCGTAGATATTCCTGTAGCCAAAAAAAGGTTTTAGGGTTTTTAATTTTTTGAAATTCTAATTTTAAAGGTTTTAGGTTTTTAATTCTTTATTTAGAACAGGTAACACATTCTCAAGGCTTAATTTTTTTCTTTAAGTATAAAAGATACACAATGAAAAGTCACCCTCCCTTCGCTGTGCCACAGTCATTCAGTGATCCTTCCACAGGCAACCCTGGTTAGTAATTTCGTGACTGTCCTTCCACAGATGTTTTTTTATGCTAATGGCAGCACATAAAACGCACTGTTTTATACCTTGCTGTTTTTTAGTTTTTGTTTTTGTTTTGAGACAGAGTCTCACTCTGTTGCCCAGGCTAGAGTGCTGTGGCGTCAGCCTCGCTCACAGCAACCTCAAACTCCTGGGCTCAAGCGATCCTCCTGCCTCAGCCTCCCAAGTAGCTGGGACTACAGGCATGCGCTACCATGCCCGGCTGATTTTTTCTATATATTTTTAGTTGTCCGGCTAATTTCTTTCTATTTTTAGTAGAGACAGGGTCTCACTCTTGCCCAGGCTTGCCCCGAACTCCTGAACTCGAACGATTCTCCCGCCTCAGCCTCCCAGAGTGCTAGGATTACAGGCGTGTGCCACCGCGCCCGACCGTACCTTGCTGTTTTTATTTCATGTATTTTGGAGATCTACCCATGTCAGTATGTAAGGAGCCTGCCTCCTCATTTATTTATGTCTGCATGATATGGAAGTTCCATATTGATAGACATTTATGCTTTTTCTAATTTTTTTGCCATATTACATGTAGGGATGCCATGAATAACCTTGGATATATGCCATTTTTCATACATGTGCATCTACCTGTAGACGAGATGTGAAATTGCTGAGTCAGATGATATGTACATTTGTAATTTTGGTTGATATTGCCAAACTGCCCCCCATAGAGATCATACTAGTATACACTCCCAACAACAGTGTAAAACTGCCTGTTCCTCCACATGGACATTGCTTTAAGAATATATCAGATTCCCTGAAGATCAGCATAGGATACTGGTATCATGAGTTCACATTGCAACGCTCTGTTCCATGAGACAAACAAAACAACACATTCTTTTTTGAAGAAAATCACATTTAAAAATATATCCAAGCAGAAGCTGGACCTCTAGGGGGCTTATAAGAGAGGAAAGGAAGAAAACCCCTTGAGGGAGAAGTTCCCCACCTCAGTGTTTACACTGGCATGAATTGGAGGAGGGATAGATGGATGTTTTTCTTTGCAGGACCTAGGAGAGATGAGGTGCAGGTGGTGACAGGAAGGCTGTGGGGAGAATTGAGGGAAACCCCAAGAGGGAGGGACTATAACCAAGTAGGCAAGTGTCACGTCCACTGCAGAGCTGCCTCTTAGGTCCATGCTGGCATCTTTTTATTTCAGCACGTTCACGTTTTAAAAATTAGAACCCTTCTTTTTAGCACAACTGTCTTTTAGCACAGTTTCTTTTTGTCCTCTTCTGACTTCGTCTCATTTGGAGCTGAGGTTTATGCGAGTTGGAACCAGATGAATATTCACCCTTATGTCTTTTTTCACTCATCGTTAATTTGTTAAGCGCCCCCACCATTAATCCAGATGATCTTCATGATTCTTGTCTAAAATGTTTAAACAAGCATCACTGTGCTTGTGTTCTTTTCATTCTTTTTGTGGGATGATGTAGGACGACAAGGTTATTAGATCTCAAACCCCTATCTTTCCCAGTGGGGTTAAGCATTGAGAATTGTTCTCTGGACAGCCTGGAACAACCTCCAGTGCTGTCAGCAGTGCACACTTGTGCCTGTCTCTCCACCTTGCTAGCTTTCATTGTTGGATTTTTTTTTTAATTTAATAGACTCCATTTCTTAAGCAGTTTGAAGTTTGAAGAAAAATTGAACAGAAAGTACAGAAAATTCCCATATACTCCTTGCCCCTAGTTTCCCCTAATATTAACGTCTTGAATTGGTGTGGTATATTTGTTGCAATTGCTGACCGAACATTGATATGTTTTTATTAATTCACAGTTTACCATATGGTTCACTTTTTGTGGTGTTCATTCTACGGGTTTTGCCCAAAGCATAATGTCATGTGCTCACCGTTACATTATCATACAGAAGTGTTTTACTACCCTAAAAATCCCCTATGTGCAACCTATTCATCCTTTCCTCCCTCTCCTTGAACCTCTGACAAACACTGATCTTTTTATTGTCTCTAGTTTTACTTTTTCCAGAATGTCATGTGGTTGGAATCATACAGTATGTAGCCTTTTCAGACTGACTTCTTTCACTTTGCAATATACATTTAAGATTTCTCCATGTCTTTTTGTGGCATGATAGCTCATTCGTTTTTATGGTTGATGAACATTCCAGTGTATGGATGTGCCACAGTTTGTTTATTGAAGGACATCTTGGTTACTGCCAATTCAGGGTAATTATGAATAAAGCTGCTATAAATGTTTGTGTGGAGGTTTTTCTGGGGACATAAGTTTTCAACTCACTTGAGTAAATACCAACGAATTTGATTGCCGGATCATGTAGTAAAAGTATGTTTAGTTTTGTAAGAAACTGCCAAACTGTCTTCCAAAGTGGCTGTACCATTTTGCATTCCCACCAGAAGGGAACGAGCGTTCCTGTTGCTCCACGTCCTCACCAGCATTTAGTGTTATCAGTGTTCTGGATTTTGGCCATTCTAACAGGTGTGTAGTGGTATCTCACTGTTGTTTTAATTAGCAGTTTCCTAATGACATGATGTTAAACTTCTTTTCATGTGCTTATATGCCACGTGTATGTCTTCTTTGGTGAGGTGTCTGTTCAGATATTTTGCCCACTTTTTAATTGGGTTGTGACACCCTGTGCCTATCTCCCAGCCTTACCAGCATTAACTGTTGGATTTTATACTTTGATTTTGGTGATTTGATTATTTTTTCTTATTCTTTAATTACTAATGAGAGTGAGCCTTTATCGTTTATTTACGACTAGCGTTTTTTGCGTGTGTGAATTCATATTGTAGCCTCTTGTCCAGTGGAATTTGATATTCTGAAAAGTTTGTAAGTGTCTGTGGTTTTTTTGTTTGTTTGTTTGTTGGGAGACAGGGTCTCATTCTGTTGCCTGGGCGTGCGTGCAGTGGCATCATCATAGCTCACTGCAACCTCAAAACTTGTGGGCTCAAGGGATCCTCCAGCCTTAGCCTCCTAAGTAACTGGGACTATATGCATGTACCACCATGCTCGGCTAATTTTTGTATTTTTTGTAGAGATAGGGTCTTGATATGTTGCTCGGGCTGATCTCATACTCCTGGGCTCAAGTGATCCTCCCACCTTGGCCTCCCAAAGGCTGGGATTACAGATGTGAGTCACTGCACCCAGCCTGATTTTTTTTTTTTAAACCAGCTCTTCTTTTCACTTGATTTTCTTTTTTTGAGACAAGGTCTCATTCTGTCACCCAGGCTGTAGTAGAGTGTCCTGATCATAGTTCACTATAACCTTGAACTACTGGGCCCAAGCGATTCTCTTGACTCAGCTTCCTGAGTAGCCAGGACTGCAGGTGCCTGCGACCACACCTGCAAACACCGGGTCTGGCTATGTTGCCCAGGCTAGTCTTGAACTCCTGGCCTCAAGTGATCCTCTTGCCTTGTTCTCTCACTTGGTTTTCTTTTGCTTCAGAAGTCCAAAACTACCTTCTCTTCCTAGTTGAGATCTGGATATTGTTCCATTTCAGTGAAGTGATAAAAATAAAGATTTAACCTTTTTGTTCAAGGGTGATGGTTTTTAAAAATGTGAACTATGATAACCCAATCCCTCCTGATGCTGTTAGAATGTTTCATTTTCAAGTAGCCCTTCTCAAGCCAGTGGTGACCCCAGGCTGAATTCCAGAAACAATTTAGATATAACTTCATCATGTCTGTGCTAATTTGCTTGTTGGTATAAAGCTTATCCTTAGCATAATCCTTCCAAAATGCCTTTATTTTGGACTTTCATGGACTAAAGTGGGTTTGAAACCCAGCCACGATTGCCATGTTGGATGTTTACAAACTAAGGTGTTAAAATTCACTTAAATGTATGACTGAAATTAGATTTTTAAGTTATTTGTTTTAGTTTAAATAAGTTCTGTTCTGTAATAATGGTGACTGTATTTTCATTGCCCTTTTAGAATTGGAAATAATCCACTTTCCCTAATTACTCCCTTTCCTGTGACTAATTCAAATCTTTAAATTTGCAGTAGCCAAATGGGAACCATACTAAAATGTGATTTGGGCTTTTAAAATCAGTGTGCCTTTTGCAAAGAGATGTTTAGCTGATGTTTTAAATTTGTGTTAATGCAAGTTTCTGTTATTAATTTCCTGTTTTCTCTTCAGTGTTTAGAAAGCTGCAGAACCAAGCCTGTTTCAATAAGATCTTGTGTGTGCATTGAGGTCTTTTTCTATAATAACAAATACTGAATCATTTTACTGCAGCTCTTCCAAATCTGGTTCAGATTTGTTCACCGCTTGTCTCCATCAGCCTTTGTCCCTCCCAACCTAATGTTTCTTTGTCCTCAACAAGTTTTCTGTTCACAAATGAGGAATTTTCTTTCTTTCTTTTTTTTTTTTTTTTGAGACACAGTCTTGCTCTGTTGCCCGGGCTAGAGTGCCGTGGCCTTAGCCTAGCTCACAGCAACCTCAAACTCCTGGGCTCAAGC
>NW_012148041.1:1195201-1221197 GCF_000956105.1 Propithecus coquereli
GAGACCAGCCTGAGCAAGAGCGAGACCCTGTGTCTACTAAAAATAGAAAAAATTAGGCAGGCGTGGTGGCACATACCTGTATCCCAGCCACTTGGGAGACTGAGGCAGGAGGATCGCTTTAACCTAAGAGTTTGAGGTTGCTGTGAGCTACGCTGATGCCACGGCACTCTAGCCCAGGCAACAGAGTGAGACTCTGTCTCAAAAAAACAGAAAAATAACAGTTGCCCTCTAGGCTGGCTGAGGCAGAGTATAGAAAGCCTTGTTCCAAATGTCCAGGGAGCTCTGGTTGGCAGAGGATGATGGAATAGCAAACAGGTGCCTGTGGTCAGCGCAGCCCAGCTTGGAAGTGGATCAGAGTAGATATCAACTGTGTCGAAGTGGACAAACACCATGGCTACTCTTTAGTTTCCTGTCTTTCACATCCCTTATTTTTCTCCTTTGAGGAGGCAATTTAAGCACATCTTGATTCATGGAGAGACCTAAAGATCCAAAGTGTCTAAAAAGTTTTTCTAAACATAATCTCTCCCCAATAATTATATTTTTACATTAGGAAGTGCATCGCTATATTTTGAAGGCATAGGGTTATTTGCTGCATGCAGCCAACAGTGGGTTAAGTTCATTTAAAAGAGCAACAAACAGAAGTGGACTTGCTGCTCGTTCTGGACAAGCCGAGTGTTCCCCTTTGTCATCACTCTTACTTATCTCACCTTACCCGCTCTCAGTCTGCCTCTCCCCTGTACCCAGCTCAGCTCATTGCAAAGCTGGTAAACCTTACACCCTCCCAGGAGAAAACAGCGCAGCCGCCCCCACTACCCCTCCCCAGCTCCTGCCCTTTCTCGGAGGGCCGAGGGGGTTCTGCATCTGAGACGCCAATGCAGGCGGAACTGCTCAGGCACAGCCATCCTGAAGCGGCGGCAAGGCCTCGCTCAGGCTCTTTCTGTTGCTGCTGTCAGTTTGGTGCCGGCACAGGGGGGTTCAGAGTAAACCGTCATTTAAAGGAGGGAAAGGGAGAAAGGTGGCAATCGGGACACTGGTGGATGCCTGGCAGAAGGTTTCGCACCCCTGCAGTCAGGCTCTGTTGGAAGGCAGAGATTGGGAAAGGTTGGGGAGCGACAGTGGGCTCTTTTAAAGGTTTGTATTATGAGGGTTAAGGAGGAAAAATGAATGAGTTGGGGTTATTTAGCCAGGATGCGAGAACATGCGAAGGAGTGGTGATTTGTTTTCTTTGAGTCTTAGAAGGGTTATTTTGGGAAATGCGGCTACCAGCTATTCGCTCTTTCCATTGCCAGCAGACCAGGAAGGACTGGGTTTAAGTTACAGTTGGTGAGATGGAAGTCAAACAACCCATATTCAAGTGTTTTGAGTGCTGACAGTGTGTCGGTCACAGTGGATTAGCAGAAGGAAGAGGCATGCCAAAGATTCAGAAGTGTGGACTCTGGGGCCAGCCAGCCTGGCTTTGAATCCTGGCTTCAGCACTTAGTAGCTTTGGGACCTTGGACAAATTACTATACTTCTAAGCCTCAGTCACCTGATCTATAAAATGGACATAATGTACCTACCTTCTCGAGGGTTACTTTTAAGATTAAGAGTTAGCCTAGGTAAAGTACTTTGAACAGTGGCTGGCACATATTATGGGGTATCTATATGATAAAAAATAATATTAGTAGCTAGGTGAGGTGGTGTGTGCCCATTGTCCCAGCTATTCCAGAGGCTGAGGTGGGACGATTGCTTAAGACCAGGAGTTCAAGGCCAGCCTGGGCAACATAGCGAGACCCCTGTCTCTTTAAAAAAAAAAAAAGCATAAGCAGTAGAAAGGATCTAGGGGTCATTTGGGGCAATACTTCATTTTACAGATAAGGAGGCAGACATAGGAGATAGAATCAAGATTAGAAGCCAATTATTCTGTAGGCTTCTAGTCCAGGACTATTGCCACTACTCTACTATGTTTTAGGTTCCTCTTCCTTGCCCTCCCCCTCAGAGCCAATATTTCAAGAGTACTTCCTATGTGCCAGCACTGTGCTAAACGCTGACGTATGTGACTTCATTTAAATCTTACAGCAACCTGTGAGGCAGGTGCCATTATCCCCATTTTTTTCCAAGTGGCATCTTAGGCTCAGAGAGATTACTTTACTTGCCCAAGGCTACACAGCTTTTAAGAGGTAGGGAAAATGGGTCAGATGCCAGAGTTCCCCCCTTGAGCAGTGGTTCTTTACCTCTAATCCCTGTAAGACTTTGGTGACGGCCTTGGACTCCCCTCTCTTAACAAAATGCACAGGCTCACACACCAAAAGAGTATTTTCAGGTGGCTTCAGGGTTCATAAATCTCCAGCTTCAAGAACCTCTGTACTTGGTAGCATAATAGAGTAATTAAGAGCACACTCTGGATCAGATGGCCTAGTTCAGATCTTCCTCTACCACTTGTTAGCTGTGCAACCTTGAGCAGGTAGTAACATTAAGTATGATGTCTTGGGCCTCAACTTTCTCAACTGTAAAATGAGGATAATAGTATTTAATTATAGAGTTGTGAGAATTAAATGAGTTAATATGTATCGTATTTCTAGTACATGGATAACTCTACAGCAGTGTTCACTATTAGTAGTAGTAGTATTGCTGTCCTTGGAGCTTAGCTTAGTTAATGTTTGTGGACAGAATGAACGAGTAATTCTATTAAGATGCCTAGCCTGGGGTAGAGCACCCTAACCATTGTGTCGCAGATGGGCTGCAGTTTTGCCCAGATATCGATCCACTCGACCCTCAGGGCTGCCACAGCCACAGCTGGTCGCTCCTGGCTTCAGGCAGCAACATCTGCGGTGTGACACACAAATACCCTTCTTTCTGCGTGCCCTGACACAGAAACAGTTCGGTAGCACCTGTCGAGGCAAGCAGCTGGTAGCCCATGAGAATCAAATAGGTAGTCCAGATCCCAGGCCCCGGAAAGTTCTGTGGGTGAGCAGCAGAAGAGTCTGACCAGTGAACTGAGAGCAGAGGCTATGAGCTTCGTGCAGCTTGGCAAGCGCAGAGTCTACAGCTGCAGTAGGCTCCGCGCTTCCCACCCTGCACGTGAGGACGGGGGGAGTCACTCTGGGCGGATTTGTTCAGAGCCGCCAGTCTCAGGTGCTAGCAAAACCACCTCGAGCCAGAAACCGGACTGGAGCCCAGAGGTTTGTGTAGGCAACAGATGTTGGACAGCTAGTGGTAAGTACTGAAGTGGGTGAGCCCCGAGGTGCAGTGCTGGGAAGAAGTAGCGCCCAGGCTGTGGGAATTTATAACAGGACCCAGCTGTGCCTGCCAGCTGGACTCTAAGGGTGACGGGAAGCTATTGAAGGCAAGTGGTATATTTAGATTTGTACCTTTTGTTCTTTTAAGGTCACCCTGACAGCCTGTTAGAAAATGAATTGGGGCCGTGCATGGTGGCCCACGACTGTAATCACAGTCGTTGAGGAGGCCAAGGTGGGAGGATCACTGAGGCCAGGAGTTCAAGATCAGCCTGGGCAACATAACAAGACCCTGTCTCTACAAAAAATTTTTAAAATTTGCTGAGTATGGTGGCATGTGCCTATAATCCTAGCTACTCGGGAGGCTGAGGCAAGAGGATTGCTTGAGCCCAGGAGCTGGAGGTCACAGTGAGCTGTAATTGTGCCACTGTACAATTACAGTGTCACTGCCTGGGTGACAGAGTGATTGTCTCTTAAAAAAAAAAGAAAAAATGAATTGGAAACAGACAAGAGTTTAGACATATGTTAAGAGACTCGTACAAGAGGTGAGAGGTGAGAGGTGATACTTGCCTGAAATAGGTACCTGGACTTTTGAGGAAAAGGAGGACTCAAGGGTGACCCCACAGATTCTGGGTAGATAGAGGTGTCATCCCTGGGATAGGGGATACTGGAAGTAGAACAGTTGGGGGGGTTGGGGCATGTTGTGAGTTCTGCTGGGGACTCGTTCCATTTGTGATACCTGTGAGATGTTCCCCGAGGATGGTCAACAAGACAGGTGGATGGGTGGGTCTGAGCACAGGAGAGATGTTGGAGTGGGCTGTCAGCAGTGGGGCTGGCTGCCTGCCTTCAACAGCCCCTCCTAAGGGGAACAAGTTTGAAAGTGGGTTTTGATCAGTGACCTCTTGCTGTACAACCAATTTGACTGGCATGCTTCTCTTCTATGCTCAACTTTTAGAATTCTTAGATATGTATTATATATTTTGAACCCTTTTCATAAAAACCAGTATAGTTCCCTACTTTGAAGAATTCATCTCTTTCTTTTTGGCTGGCTTCATTAACTCCTTCCCTGCATGTCCTTGCAGGAGGAGGAAGCTGGCAACTCATAATGTGGTACTGTCCATTTTCTCAGATTTGTGACCCAGAAGGCAATCTGTTGGTGCTGGCCAGCAGCCAACTTCATGTCTCAGTACACGAGCAGCAGTTTGCCATGGAGAGCTTGGGGCTGCAGACGGTGACCCTCAGTGATGGGACAACAGCCTATGTCCAGCAAGCTGTCAAAGGTGAGTGTTTTGGGGAACCTCAGGATCCCTCCCTGTATCTCTGCCTCTGGAAAGGAATGTCCCCTTCAGAGAGTCTCATTCCCACCCTGCCCGCCCGCCTGCTCACCCCTGCCTACCACCACAGCGTGCTCTGCGTGAGAATCTCCTGTGGTGCTTGATGGAAAGGGAACTCGAAAATAAAACGCCACATCGGCAAGCTGGAGAGTAAGACTGCCCCGCCCGTGGGAGCCAAGACCTCTCACAGGCAGAATTCCATATACATAGTGAGTAGTTCATAAATATTTCTGCAGCAGATGGACACGGTGCTAGTTATGACTTCCTGCTTTTCAAATATTCCCCAGCCAGTTTCTCAGTGCTCTCCAGAAGCAGTTCATCATCCTAATTCAAGCAAATTTAAGCACTCAAACTATCTACTGAGCATGTACCATGTATACGATGTTCTTCTAGGCTCAAAGGGGCACACCCAAGCATGGATCTCATGCCTTAGTCCACTCTAGGGGCTGCCAGAAATAAAAATACAGGGCGCACAGTTAGATTTGAATTGCAGATAAACAACGACTACTTTTGTAGTATGGGTATATCCCAAATGTTGCATGAGATAAGACATGTATAAACATGGGATTAAATACTAAAAAATACTAAGTAACACTAAGCACTGAAAAAAAATTATCATTTATCTGAAATTCAGATTGACCTGGGCATCCTGTATTTAATCTGGCCATCTTATCCCCACTGTCAAGGAACTTAGAATCAAGGTAGATGTGGAGTCAGATGAGAGTGTTGTTGAGAGCAAGGCCTGCAGGCCGGGGACACCCCTCCTTTCTTGCCAGCATTCTGAGGCGTGCCAGATGGCATTCCTGTCTTCCTGGGACAGCACTGGGCAGACACTGCCTCGTTCCTCCTCCTCTTTATTCGGCCTTTTCTGGAGTCCGTGAGTGTCACTGTTCTCATAACCACGTTGTCACTGCAACGTTGCCCTCCTTCATTTGAACACATTGTCGGAATATATTTCCATTCCTAAGTTTACAGATAAGTTGTTTATTGATTTCATTTTAAATTGTCTCTTTCCTGATGGTGACTAAAGAGGCCCCTTAATCTCATCAGTAAGCTCTTTCCATATGTCACCGTGTGGGGGCGGCTTCTGGAAAGATGTCTTGGCAAGAGCTGTTTGTGATGTGTGGGTTCTCACTGGCCTCATTCTCTTGAGAATGGAACTTCTCTAGAATACTTCTGAAGCCTAAAACCCTGTGTCTGCAGACTTCCCCTACCGGTCTTGCCCCTCTGGTGCAGTCTCAGCAGAGGTACAGTGGGATGGGAGAACTTAGGAACTCCAGGTAGGCCTGTGTTTACACCTTGGACCCATTTAGTTGCCCTGCCTCAGTCTTCCACTGCAAATCGATGCTTGCATAAACAGCAAGTGACCACACCTGGCCTGAGAAAGCCATTCTTTTCTTACATTTTCTCTCTTATGTCTGGGTCTCTTTGCCTCCCCCACCTGCCCATTTATATCTTTCTTTCCTCACTCTTCCTGGCTCTGATCGCTGCACCCTCTCCAGTGTTGCAGTGCGCGCTTGCGCACGTGCGTGAACACCGACGCTTACGACAGACTCCCACTGCTCGGGGGAGAGATGTCCTTCAGAGACCAGGACCACACTGGCCTTCCCGGTGAGCTCCTCTGAGCTCTCAACTGAAGCACTCCACCTCTGTCGGCACCCAGCTTAGCTAGCAGGAAGCCCTAAAATTTTATGAGGCTTATCTGTAATTAGGATGTACATACAATATATCATTCAAACCCCACACTTTGAGAGTGAAAGACTGTTACTAATAAACACACTGGAATGTGTGGTCACCCCTCCATAATGGGGTACAAGGCCGCCATCAGTCAGCTATTCTCCAATGCCTCTGCCCATTGTAGTCTCTGGCCGTTAGAGGAAATAGTGGGTTAAAATTTTTCCTCAGACAACCCTTCTCAACATTTTGTGTCCTGTCTTGAAGCAGCACCCACTCTGCTAGCAGTAGCTCTGCTGACGCTTTCAGAACCCCAAGTTCTGATGGCCTTGCCCGTTAGGCTACCATGTGGGTAGCCCAGTGCTCTCTGGATGGGAGAGAAGAAAGTGGGTTCCTCTCCCCTCATCTCTGCTGCCTTTCTTATCTTTGCTTCTGCCTTCCCTGCCTTCAGCTGGGTTGTTGGACTATTAGTTACTGACTCTAAGAAGACTCAGTTTGGGGACAAGTTTGGGGATTCCCCAGAAGGGAGATGTCAGCAGAGACCTGGGCCGGAAATCTGTACCTGAAGCTTCTAAAGAAGGGAACAAAGAAATCACTTGTCATTAACTCTTCAATCTCCCTTTCTTTTTTCCCTTTCTCATTTCCTTCCTTCATTCCCTCTCTCAGACTCACTGGACACAGGGAGGGGACATCTAATTCTAATTCCAAGAGCCTTTTAGCAGTGCTTTCCAGTAAGGCAAAAGAGGATGATTTCCTAAGATATTTGGAGTCTTGTTAATTTTTACATTGCTTATTGTAGGTGAGTCAATGTTTTATTAGAAAATTGAAAGGAAAATATAAGAGCTCAGTGAAGGAAACATTACTCAACAGTGGCAGTGGAATAAGACCTAGATGGATACATAATAGCATAATAGTCCACAGAACTCCTATTGCTCTACTTTCCATTTCTTGTAAAATGCAGATTAGGGCCAGGTGCGGTGACTCATGCCTGTAATCACAACACTTTGGGAAGCTGAGGCAGGAGGATCACGCAAGGCCAGGAGTTCAAGACCAGCCTGGGCAACATAGCAAGACCCCATCTCTACAAAAAAATAAAAAAACAGCCAGTTATGGTAGCACACACCTGTAGCCCAGCTACTCGGGAGGCTGTTAACAAGCTAAATAAGCTGTCCAAGGTCACATAGCTGCTAAGAGGTAGAGCTAGAATTCAAACTCAGACATCTTGGCCTGGTTCCAGAGCCTGTTGCTTTTAACCACTATGCTGTACTGCCTGCCTTCTCAGGGGCTCCAGGTCTTGGCACACTGCCATAGTGAGAGACTAGGGGATGTATTTTGATTTTGTTAGTTTGAGTTATATCTGGATTTTGACCCACTGGGGCCTTTCTAGGTTTCAGGGCAGCCTCTGCTCTCCGTTTAGTTCCATCTCAGCAGCTTACTGTTAGGTTGGAAGTCCCTACTTTGCTGGACGTGGGTGGAATAATAAATGGAGTTGCTCCTCCTTTGAGTGACTAGAAGGGAATCTGCTGGGAAATGTGGGGTTCCTGCAAGGCAGGATGTCTTCCCCCTCAGTGCCTCGGGGCCCACAGCTCACAGACTAGTGCCCAGAGACTCAAATAGGCCTCTGCTAAAAGCAGGCAAGTGTCTCTTAATTGTTTCCTGGGCCTGGCCTGTTTCTCTCCATATCCACCCCACAGGAGAGAAGCTGCTTGAAGGGCAAGTGATCCAGCTTGAGGACGGGACCACCGCATACATCCACCAAGTGACAGTGCAGAAAGGTGAGGGCACCCTGACACACCCCTGTCTTGTGGAGAGAAGCCTGGCAGCCCCCACCAAGGGACCCCTTATGACACTGAGCTCCAGAGAAACGCAGGCATTGCTCTCATTACAGAACCTCTCTCCTTTGAGGATGGACAACCTGTGCAACTGGAAGACGGCAGCATGGCCTACATACACCGCACACCCAAAGGTGGGATCGCAGTCATCACGACTGGTGGGGCAGGATGGGAGGCAGAATTGGCAGAGGTTGGGGGATGGAGTGGTACACCGTGAGGGTCACGGTATAGACATGGGACCTGTCATCCCCAGGGCACACACGCTCACCTGGATTAGCTGCCTCGCCCACCTTCCCTAGTGCAGACTGCAGAAGCACCTGTTTCTGCCGCCAGATACTGACCTTGGGGGTCAGTACCATGGACCTTAATGGTGGCTTTGGCTCTAGCACAGCCACAAAATCTTAGGGCTTTAAAGAGGACCCAGGGATTTCATCCGAGACTAGGAGAAAAAACTTACTAATATTTAAGAATGAAGCTCCTAAGGTGCTGAAGAATAGCGATTTATTCCTTCTCCAAGTAGTTTCTTGAGTGACTACTGCAGGCTAGGCATTGCGCCAAGTGCGGAGTATATGAGAGAACAACATCAGACACAGTCCCTGCTCTCCTAGAGTTTAGTGGGGGAAATGGAAGCGGAACATGCTGATCATTACACACAGGGGTCAGGCTCAGGGAGGGCTTCTCTGAGGAAGTGGTGCTTGCACCGAGAGGTGAGGAATGAGGTGGACTTACCCGGGGGAAGAAGGATGGCAGGGAGAGTTCAGTACTCCAGACAGAAGGAACAGCATGTGCAGGCCTAGAGCTGGGGAGAAGAAAGAATAATGTATTCAAGGAGCTGCCAGAAAAGCTAGAGCACTGGGAGTGAGGGCAGAATGGCCAAGAGGAAGCCAAAGAGAGAAAGGCAGGGCCAGTGCACTTGGGGATTGAGTGTCAGGATAAGGATTTTAGTCTTTTTCCGAAGACCAGTGTTAGAGCTGTTTAGGCAGTTAGGTGACACGATCACATTTGTGTCTTGCACAGATCCCTCTGGATGCTGCGCTACCTGGAGGGAACTAGAGTGGGTGAGGGGCAACTGGTCAGGAGGCTCTTGTGGTCATCTAGGCCGAGATGAGATGGGCCCCTGTCAGGTCCTCAAGGAGCTTGTGAGTTCCCAGTCAGTGCACCCTGGGAGAGGCAGCTCCAGAAGGAGGGCCAGAAGAGCGACTCACCAAGGTGTAGCTGGGCGTGGAGGCACCTGTAGTCCCGGCTACTTAGGAGGCTGAGATGAGGAGGATCGCTTGAGCTCAGGAGTTTGAGGCCAACCTGGGCAACATCGTGAGACCCCCATCACTTAAAAAAAGTGAATCACCAAGCTGAGGGGCCAGGAGAAACTGGGTGCTGAAATCCTCCTTGGCGTACGTACCTCTCATTAACTTACAGACAGGGTCCCAGCTGTATCTCTTCCCCCTGTGTGGCATCGAAGCTAACCGTGTGTTCCCTCTAGAGGGCTATGACCCCAGTGCCCTGGAAGCTGTCCAGCTGGAAGACGGCTCCACTGCCTACATCCACCACCCTGTGGCTGTGCCATCGGACAGCACCATCCTGGCTGTGCAGACAGAGGTGGGCTTGGAAGACCTGGCAGCAGAGGATGAGGAGGGCTTCAGTGCAGACACGGTGGTGGCTCTGGAGCAATACGCCAGCAAGGTGAGCATGCAGAGCCTGATGATCTCTGTCTAGACGGCGGGGCGTTGCCTGCCTCTCGGTCCTGCCAGAACTTCACCTCGCTAAAGGACGAGGGCAGCCTGTGCTCGGGCAACGCCCGGGCTACTCCATGTGCCCCTCCGCCTCTGCCCCGCCGACTCCTCTGTCACACATCATTGTCCAGGGTGTGCATCACAGCCTGGCTGGGGCCCCTGCCGGCTGTTCACACTCACCCTTGTTTATGCTGTCTCTGCAGGGGGTCGCTGCTGCGAGAAACAGTGGCATCCTTATGGTGGGAAGTTAGGTCCAGCTTCGCTTTGGCTGCTGTAATAATACCCCGTGCTGTCTAGAAAGCCCTTGCCTGTGGCTTTTATTAGCTTTCTAGTCCACTAGGGTCAGATTCTCTTGCATTTATTTCATCTCTGTGGCCCGTTGAGTCCTGTGGGAAAATAACCTCGGTAGGCAATGACAAGGGCACACGCAGCAGAGCAGCTGCGAGTCTTGGCGCGTGAGGCCCACACGGTAGCTCAGCTGACGAGGAGAAGGGTCCCGCTCTGCAAACGTCAGTCAGTCCAACCTCTCCCTGCTGGAACGACGGCCCTGCCAGTGAGCGGACAGGGGCAGAGATCTACAGGCTTCCCACACAGGTGCTCCCTCCCTGGGCTGGACCGCGGAGCCTCGGGGCGGGTGTGGCAGAGCTTCCGGGAGCGCCAGTTTACCCAGAGACTGGGAAGTCGTTTTATAATGAAACTGTGCGGCTGTATGGTAGAGGAAAAGAGGAAATCCCCACGTATTTCAGAATGAAGTAAAATAAAGCTGTGCCTACTCCCACCCCTATTCCCAGAGGTGTATTTGAAAGACCAAATTCGAGACTTGCTGCTGATGGAAAGAGAACTGGGTTTTATTTAAATCATGAGCCCTGAGGTCCGTGCTGGCTCTGCTGCCACCCAGCCGGACCTTGCGTGAGTCCCGCCCCTCCCAGGCCTCCGCCGTTCCTCTAAAATGAGATGAGACCAGATGACCTCAGAGACCACTGCTGGCCCTGATGTTCCTTCATTCCCTCGGTTACCCTGGAGCTAGTGAGACATGGGAGTGAAATGCAAGTGCCCACATAGGCTGTGACCCCCCCCTCTACCCACCGGCTGCTTAAGTATCCATGGAACTCTGTCAGCTCTTTGACCCCTGTCTTGGAGCCTGACTAGACAGACTTACCATGAGCTTGGCCTCAGCCCTTTATCTCCCACTCACTGCGACTCTGGAGTTCAATTTCCAGAGTTCCTGGAAAGACCAATGTGATCCTGAAGCATTCCAGAAAAAAAGACTAAGGGACAGTCCCACCAGGACCCTTCCCAGGAAAGCAGAAGAGCAGTGAGGGCTTTGTGTGGCCAGGGGCTGTGTCCCAGGAGAGATGAAAGGGGAACACTTGTCAGCTGGGTGCTGTCCTTAGAGCTGAGACTTCTGGTGGGGACTGCAGTCCCCTCCCCTGGGCGCTCTGGTTACGGCCACCTCACCCTGGGCCTTGTGCCCTGCCAGGTGAACCTAGGTGAGCTCATCCCCACAGCAAGCCCCCTTGTCAGTGCCCCTTCTGAGCACAGGTTTCCTGCTGGGAGGAAGAGGGCCCTCCCATCGCAGGATGGAGGTGTCAAGAGTTGCAGCCTCCTAGGTGTGTGTGGCTGAAAGGAGGGTTTCTGGCACTCAGCCCAGTTTAAGTATGGCCTTGCAGACAGCCTCTCTCCCCACCCTACCTAGCTGTCTAGGAAACATCCTTTCTTCAGTAGCTGCCATAGCCCCTATGGCCTTAGTCTTCCCTCTGTCCATCAGAGATGGGTGGTGACGCCACACGCCAGCTCTGTTTCTTCTGCAGTGTGCCCCACATCTGTCCCCTGTCTGTCTGGAATCTCCTTCTACCACAGAGGCACCTGACACGCTTAATTGAGTCTCAAGCTGCCAGCTGGGCCCTGTGTCCCACCCCTCCCATCCCCTCATTGGGGAGAAAACATATAGGGACCCCAACATTTTCCTCCAGGTTCTGCATGACAGCCAGACTCCCCATAACGGCAAAGGGCAGCAGGTTGGAGACAGAGCGTTCCGCTGTGGCTACAAGGGCTGTGGGCGTCTCTACACCACTGCTCATCACTTAAAGGTAAGGCTGCTGGCAGACAGCTTTCAGCTCTGCCATCTTCCCTTCCAGACCGTAATTCTGCCTTTCCACCTTGATTGGAACTGGTCCCCCGCTGAAGTTGCTGGAGGGAAGAGATGAGTGTACAGCAACGTCAGCACAGGGGGCTATGGCATATGTGAAGGTGCAGGAGGGAAGGGCGTCAGGGCTCTAAAGAAAACGAGAGAGTACAGGTCACACCCTCGTTCCTCTGAATTGTGTGGTTGCTTGTCCTCACAGGTGCACGAACGAGCTCACACAGGTGACCGTCCATACAGGTGTGACTTCCCCAGCTGTGGAAAGGCCTTTGCCACAGGTAACCTACCTGGATGGAGACCAAAGGTGGACCACCTTCAGCTGAGGGCAGAGGGTTCTAGATCTGCTCTGGGATCTCCCTGAAGGGAACCCAACACCAGGCTGCCTTCCTGGAGAAACTACCATCCGGGTGCTCTGACTTGAAGGGGGCTCTCTCTGGAGCAGGCCCTGCTGCGGACGGGAAAGGCAGCATGGTCCAGGCCAGCAGCAGGAGGCTGGAGGGCTGGGGGAGAGACCCTGCCTCCTGTGTTAGCTCTGAGGCCAACCCGCTGTGGGCCACTGCATCTCGCTGGCCTTGTCTTCCTCTCAGTGAAAACAAGGGCCTTTAGCCACCAGTTCTTTATGTTTCCTCTCATGCTCCTGTTCTAGAATGGCTCCAGCTGCCCCTGGAGAGGGAAGAAGGGCAGAATGGGCTTTTCTAGCCCCTCCTTAATCTGCCCAGGCAGGGGTGGGATAGAGGCAGACATAGGCTTTTTGAGCCAAAAACGCCCTGGAGCCTCCCAGAGCACACCTTAAGACGGAGAGCCTCTGTGCGAGGTGGATGGTGGCGGATGACGCCCCACTGGGCGCCCTTCTCACCCCTCCCTGCCACACGTGGACAGGCTACGGGCTGAAGAGCCACGTTCGCACCCACACCGGTGAGAAACCGTACAAGTGCCCAGAGGAGCTGTGCAGCAAGGCCTTCAAGACGTCAGGAGACCTGCAGAAGCACGTCCGTACCCACACCGGTATGCTGGGCCCTGCCCGCCGCCACCCCGTTCCCTGGGCAAAGGGGACTCAACTCACCGCTCAGACTTAGACCTGGAGCGCGGCGTCATCCCCTTGCACCACCCCTCACACCCTGCCGTTTGCACAGGTGAACGCCCGTTCCGGTGCCCCTTTGAGGGCTGCGGCCGCTCCTTCACCACGTCTAACATCCGCAAGGTACACGTGCGCACCCACACAGGCGAGCGGCCCTACACCTGCCCGGAGCCCCACTGTGGCCGCGGCTTCACCAGCGCGACCAACTACAAGAACCACGTGCGCATCCACACAGGTGGGCCAGCCGGTGGACGAGGACCACCCCCCGAGGTCCCAGCCCCTCTACTGTAGGCTTCTGATCTGAGACACATTCTCAACCCCCAGCCCAGAGCCCTTCCCTGCCGGCCGTTCCAGGCTGGTCTGGGGGTGGGGTATCCCTAGAACCGCCGTTCTTCTGCCCTGAGCTGTTCCTCCATTTCCAGTTAGGGCCAATCTGACAGGTCCTGCCAGCCCTCTCTGGGGCCCCTCAGCTCCTTACCACCTCCCTGCACCCACCGTGAATCCCTCCACTCCGGCTGGGCTCCTGAACGGAGGCCAGGGTCGGGATGATGGGGAGGAAGCAGAGTGAAACGCCGCCGTCCCCTCCTGGCCCGTCCGCGGCCGTGTGGCTCCTGTGCATCCTCCCTCCCCGGTGCTACTCCCTCGTCATCCGTCTGTCTTCTTAGCTGTGTGTGTCCCCTCTCTCTCCCATCACACCTGACACCTCATCATCCGTCTCCTGCCTCTGCTGTTCGCCACTCCCAGGGCTCCCCGCCGCAGCCTCGCAAGCCCCCCCGCGCCACTTCACTGGCCCCAGCCTCGCCCCGTGCCGCTTTTCCCTCCACCTCGTCCCTGGGCTCAGTGGTTCCACACCCACGTGCTCTCTGTGTCCCGCCAGTCATCTCTTCCAGCTCTGTCCTTTCAGAGTCTCGGTTTGCAGTCCCTCTCCCGTCTGCCAGCTCTCCCTTTACCAGCCCCGTCCCCGGCCCCTGTCCCCCTAGTTTTCCCCTTGCCAGCCCCAGTTCCCACCCCCCTCACAGCCCAGTGTCCCCAGGGGAGAAGCCATACGTTTGCACGGTGCCAGGCTGTGGGAAGCGCTTCACCGAGTACTCGAGCCTGTACAAGCACCACGTGGTGCACACACACTGCAAGCCCTATACCTGCAGCACCTGCGGCAAGACCTACCGGCAGACCTCCACCTTGGCCATGCACAAGCGCAGCGCCCACGGCGAGCTGGAGGCCACAGAGGAGAGCGAGCAGGCCCTCTATGAGCAGCAGCAGCTTGAGGGTGAGGGGAGTGGGCCGGGGCTAAGAGTGGGACAAGCCATGGCATCCAGTGGCAGGTGTCAGCCTGGGCTCTCCTCTCCCAGCTGCCTCTGCTGCCGAGGAGAGCCCGCCACCCAAACGACCCCGCATTGCTTACCTTTCGGAGGTGAAGGAAGAGGGTGATGACATCCCAGCCCAAGTGGCCATGGTGACCGAGGAGGATGGGGCCCCCCAGGTGGCTCTGATCACTCAGGATGGTGCCCAGCAGGTACAGGCCCTGGAGGGCAGGGGTGGGGCCAGCCGCTCTGCCTGGCACCCTCTCCACTCTCTCTGAGAGCTCTGGGGAGCCCCGAACTTCTGACAGCCCCACCTCCACCCAGTTTCCAGTTGAAGCTTTATGAACCTCAGAGAGCTGAGGCTGAGGGGCCACATCTTGTAACGCAGCTCCTCCTCCTCCTCCTCATGTTTGCAGCTCGGTCTCTGGGACTTCTGGGGCACAGTCAGTAGTTTCTCTCTTTACTTGGAAGCTGATAAGTCCTGATCATCTGAATGAGACACTTGGATGTCCTTCTCAAGAGAGGCATGTTGGAACAGGGGCTAGAGCATGGTGCGGGGTTGAGAAGCCTGGGGTCTTGTCCCACCAGTGTACTGGCCGGCTGTATAGCCTGACCCTCATCAGCACCCTCACTGTGAAATGGACCTGTGCCTTCTAGAGTTGTGATGAGGAGACATTAGGTGGAGACCCAGAATTGCATACAAGGCCCAGAGGCAAAGTGGTGACAAATAGAAGTGGTTGGCCAAATTCTTCTAGTGTAGCCACTCAGCAACCTTGGACCCATTGGTTTGCTTGTCCCCCTACCCGTTCCACTCTTACGACACTTCGGGCCTACCAACAAGCCAGCTTTGTCCGGGAGAGCAGACACATCCTCCTCGGGGCTTTCAGACAACCCTCCACTGACACCCCTGCTCATCTTCTCCCTTCCTGTCGGCAGGTCAGCCTGTCCCCGGAAGACCTGCAGGCCCTGGGGAGTGCCATCAGTATGGTGACCCAGCATGGCAGTACCACCCTCACCATCCCCAGTCATGAAGACGACCTGGCCGCATCTGGCGCACATACGGTCACCATGGTCAGCGCCGATGGCACCCAGACGCAGCCCGTATGACCAGGCAGTTTGCTCGGGGTTTCTTATTCTCTTGCCATTCCTTTATGTGGGGCGGTCACTAAAGTGCAGGTTAAACTAGTCAAGGCTTCTTGGAAGGACAAAGATTCCCCACAAAAAGAGGGTCTTCCCCACAGCTCCTCTGGGGCGTGATTAGAAGCATTTGACTGCGAGGCTAGAGACACTTTCTACGTCTCTAATTTGCTTTGTGACCTTAGGCAAGGCACTTTTCCGTGGACTTCAGTCCATTTTCAAATGATGGGATTAAATTATCTCTGGGGGTTTTTTACAGCTCTGTCCTTCTGTTATTCAAAATCCCTAAATTAAATTGGGCTCTAAGTTAGAGAAAAACTGAACCTCACTCAGCTCTGAGCCCCAGGCTAATTAATCTGACCCTTGTGGTTTTATCCACTCCCTTCGGAGTGGTTCCCAGCCACCTTGCATGAAGGGGTTTTATTTCATCTGGGGGCAGGCAGAGTACTGCAGGTGGGTTAAAAGACCTCATTCTCCTATTTTTCAGGTCACAATCATTACCTCTGGGGCTGTGGTAGCTGAGGACTCAAGTGTAGCATCCCTTCATCATCAACAGGTGGCGTTGCTGGCCACAGCCAATGGCACGCACATTGCGGTGCAGGTGGGTAGAGATCTGGAGGAAAGGGGACCGCACGGCCAGAGAAGGGACCAAGGAGGAGGGGAATTACATGGGGATCTTGAAGAGAGGGGCATCTGGCTCAGAAAGAGCCCGTTTCAGGGGACAAAGCCCTGCGTGCCTACATCCATGTCAAGGCCCTTTCTTGGCTGAGGCAGAATGATGAAGCCCCTTCCAGCCTTCAGGGTAACGCTGATGGCAGTCCACCTGTGGTCAAGCCCTTCATCTCTTTGTGTCTCTGTTTCTTCATCTGGAAAATACGGAGGCTGAAGTAGGTGATCACTAAGGGCCTCTCCAGCCAGTTATTCTCCTGTGAGCAAGCAGGTCTCTCTGAGCCTGGCCCATTCCATGGCTCCCTGGCCGTGCCTAGCCTACTAAATACTCCGTCAGTAAATGTCCTGTTTATTGGAGCCCTACTGAGTGCTCAGCATGTGGCACTGGAAAGACGGAGGAGGTTCAAAAAAGTAGGCCACATCCTACCAACACGAGACTCTATGAGGAAGGGTCTCACTCTCTCCTTCCTTCTACGTCCTCTCCCCCACAGCTGGAGGAGCAGCAGACTTTGGAGGAAGCCATCAGCGTGGCCACCGCTGCCATGCAGCAAGGGGCCGTGGCCCTGAAGACCACAGTGTCGGAGAGCGGCTGCTGAGCGCAAGAGGGCTGGGTCCTGCGCCATGATAGAGGAGGTGTCATGCTACACAGGCATTCTTGCTTCCAGGGGCCCAGGCTGTGGCTGCCACACGTGGAAGGTGGCCACATAGGTCTCCAGGGCAAGAAGGCGGCAGGCAAACAGCCTAACTGGCGGGCGCCCCACCCAAGAGGAGGGCCAGGCGGCCAGAACTGGGGAGCATGTCATCCTTGGGAGCTGAGAACGAGCCTGATCACCAGGCTGCACTGGGGTACCCTCCCCTCAAAATCAGTGGGGTGTCCTTCTAGAGAACACCCTTCCTGCCCTCAGTCCACTCCCCTTCTCAGGTGGAAATCGGGGCTGCCGCGGGGACTGGCCCTGCGCCCTGACGGTCATTGCCTGCCGGGGGAGGGGCAGGCAGCTCTTCCGCCCCGTGGGAGCAGAGCAGGCCCAGCCCTGCCCTCCCAGCAATAACCACCTCCCTTGAGGCCAGCCAGGATGCCGGGCTACTTGGCACAGGGGCTTCCTGCCACCGCAGTCAGAATTAATTCCTCAGGGGCCTGTGGCTGGAGAAAAGGTGCCCGGCCCCCACCACCCCCAGCTGCCCCCCAGCCTCTCTGTGGCAGAGAGGCAGGGAGCAGCCCTGTAAATAGACTGCAGCGGATTGGGTTTAATTTGTTTAGTTTTTTTAATTCCATTTTGATAATTTTTTTTTTCCTGCTCTGGGTGATGGTGGCAGATGGGTGAATGAGTATTTAATAAAAGTTCCGAGTTTCTACCTGGGTCCCTCCATTCTTTCAGCTCTGGGCGCTGGTGGCAGGGCTGGCCAAGTCAGGCTCTCAGCCCTGGCTCCCCGGCACAAACCCCGCCCGGCCTCAGTGCCCGAGCGGGGCTGGCTGCCTGCGGCACAGGTAGGAGGAGTGCCCCATGTAAGATAAGCCCTGAGTGGCTGCTAGTGGCTTCCTGCCCACAGCTGAGCAGGTGGGCTCCAGGGTGGCCACTGCTTCCAGGCTCTGGCTTAATCGCAGGCCTCAGGATGATTGGGTTGGAGCCACTCTTTTTCTCTGTCTTATCTTGTGAAGTGTAGTCAGAGCCCCTCCAGACCCAGCCACCCCCCAACCACACACAGTCAACTGCTTCAAGAGGACAGAGCCCCAGGTTAGAGTGAAGCCAAGGTTACCCAGGTTCGAGGAACAGAGTCTGATACCTCTGTGCTGACGTCCTGGCTGTGTGACCCAGCTCTGAGGGTGCCCAGCCAGGACCGTGCTGTGGAATTCCCAAGCCATAGTCAGACCCCACTGACAAATGAGTTGGTGAGACCAGATCGGCCCTGGAGGGAGGAAGGGGTGCAGGGGAATGCCCTCGATGGAAAGGAGCTCTGTGTGTGACCCTGCCTGGGTAGGGGCGTTACAGGGATTGGAGGTGCCTCTTTTCCTCTCCACTGGGATGGACGCAGCCCAAGCCCCTTCCTGCCACCCAAGATTGGAACCCCCTCTTCCAACCCAGGCATCTTCTCCCAGGATGCCTAGAAAGCTCCCATTTACTCTGGCCACCAGGTCCTCGGGAACAGAGAGGCTGGGCATGCTTCCAGGGAGGGGGGCATCTCAGAATTGACCTGAGCAAACGTCTTCAGCATCCATGGCACTCTTCCTGGTGTGGGTGCATCCCAGTCCTCGTGGGCACTGGATCTAAGAAGTGGAAGCACTGATGTGGAAGGGCCCCGAATCCCAAGCCTGTCTCCACCAAGACCCTCGAGGCTGGACCCTACCACAGGGCTCACCCCCATGTGCTTCAGAAAGTCTCCAGTGTCTTCGGGGCAACTGAGCCCAGACTGGGCCGTGCTCTGAGTAGCTTTTGGAGCCAACGCTGAGGGCATGGGGAGCCAGCAAATCAAGTGCCAAGTCCGCCTGACCTGGAGGAGTGGCCTGGCCCAGCTCCTCCTCCAACTTCGTGATGTTGCCTTTGTGTTCCACTTGGGTGGAGTCCCGCCAAGGGACTGTTAGGTGGGACTAGCTAAAAGAAATGCTTTATCCAGAGCCTGTGATGTGCTTCGCATCTGTTCTCAGACATTCCCACAACTCAGAGGTTGGTATTCTCCCTGCTTTACCAATGAGGACACTGCTCAAAGAGGTCAGGTACTTGATCCAAGGCCTCCCACCTGCTAAGTGTGGAGTTGGGGCTAGACCCCCAGTCCGTCTGACTCCAAAGTTTGTTTTTTTTTTTTTTTGAGACAAAGTCTAACTGTGTTGCCTGGGATAGAGTGCCGTGGCGTCAGCCTAGCTCACAGCAACCTCAAACTCCTAGGCTCAAGCGATCCTACTGCCTCAGCCTCCCAAATAGCTGGGACTACAGGCATGCGCCACCATGCCCGGCTAATTTTTTCTATATATTTTTAGTTGTCCGATTAATTTCTTTCTATTTTTAGTAGAGACGAGGTCTCGCTCTTGCTCAGGCTGGTTTCGAACTCCTGAACTCAAACAATCCGCCCGCCTCGGCCTCCCAGAGAGCTAGGATTACAGGCGTGAGCCACCGCGCCCGGCCAAACAAGCCAAGAACTGACTCCAAAGTTTGGATGGACTTTCTTTTTCCCTCCGCAAGCTGCCTCTGGGAGCCCCAGAAGGCCCTGAGGCTAAGGAGGCTTCGGAAAGGACCTCACACGCCCAGGGAGCCAGGCAAATACAGAACGAGGGCCCCGCTCGCAAAGAGCCGGTCCCCAGTTCCCACGCGGGGAGTGGGCCGCCGAGCACTGCAAGAGCAGCAGGCCAGGTTCCTGCGAGCACAGGGCGCCAGAGCGAGCAGGCAGGTGGAGCTCTCGCTCCGCCACGGCTCCTCTGCGGTCTCTGCAGCCGTTTGCATTTCCTGAAACCGGATCTTAGTGTCAGAGCCGCCCCCGCCGGGCCGGCGCCTCAGCCATGGCCCTGCGCAAGGAGCTGCTCAAGTCTATCTGGTACGCCTTTACCGCGCTGGACGTGGAGAAGAGTGGCAAGGTCTCCAAGTCCCAGCTCAAGGTGAGGGGCACCCGGGGCCCAGGGGAGGCTGGCAGACGTGCACACCAGCCCCTGCCGCCTGGGAGCCAGCCGTGAACACCGTGCCACTCCAGGGGCACCCCGGCGCCCAGCGGCCCAGCCTGGGGTGAGGGCCCAGTACTGGTAACTGGGCCAACAGCCTGGTGGAGGCTGCTGCCCACCGTGCAGAGGCCCTACGGAGTGCATGCCGCTCCCTTGCCCAGAACCGGGCTCCCCAGCTGTCTGGAGGGTGGGGGGGCATCATGGGGTTCTGAGGGCCACGAGCCAGGCCACATCCCAGACTCCATGTGATGAGCACACACATCTCCCCGGAGTCAGGCTTGGGCATGCAGCCTGCTCCTTGCCTCTTCCTCCCGACTTTGAAGAGAGACAGTTAGCCACTACTTGTCAGTCACTTCCTCTGGAGCTGCGAGAGAGGCACGCAGGGCCTCCCCGACTCCTGAGCCAGTCCGGCCCGCTGAACTGTGCCCCCCAGATGGTGCAGAGCTGGGGAGGGGGCAGGGACTAAGGACCGAATTATACTGCTATGCAGCTCACCACCCTCTCGACCCACAAACACCAGGTTGGGAAACTGTTAGCTCAGTCCTGGAGACCTCGGGTGAGGGGGGCCTGGAATCTGAGCCACGTAAAAGCCCCATCAGTGACAGTCTTCTATCCTCTGGTCTAAACAACTCCTGGGAAGCCAAGTCTTTCTCCCTCTTCCTCCAGTCCTCAGTTAGTGCTGCCTTCCCTGTCCTGGCCGGGAAAGAAACAAGGCCCTAGGTTGCTAGAACCAGGGAGCACTGGGAGAAAGGAGCAAGCTAGGCCTGAGCTCTCCGGGACCTGGGGGGTTCATCCGTTCACTCTGCGAATACCTGATTGAGTGCCCACAGGAGGCTCTGTGCCCGGGACGAGACTAGGCCCTAGATTCCCGGTGTCACCTCTGCCCCACCCCGCCAAAGGAGGCCTACAGTCTCAAGGAAACCTCCAATCTTAAACCTTCATCTCTCTCTGGAAACCTGAGAGAGATGAATGCCTATTCCGTCCCACCCCATCCCAAACCCCCACTTTGCTGAACTTGGACCTGATGAACTTGAATATCCCAAACTGGTCCTGTGTTATAATCTGTCCCTTAGCTGGATTTATGAGTGACTAATAAATGATGTTTTACTCTCCCATGGAGTATCACCTGTTGTCACCTGGAGAGTACCTCCCAGCAGTCAGGTTCTTTCTTACGTCCTACTTAAATGCCTTACATTGCAGCTCATGTCATCTAGTTGGGTTCTCAGTATAGGTGGGAGAAAAGCTGATCACCCGGAGTCCATCCCTGCAAACTCTGTGCCCCACACCCCCCTCCCACCCTGCCCCTTCAATATTTTGCCAGGACAATACCAGCCGCCATGGCTTGTTGCTTCCAAGGTACCATTTTCCACCTCTCCATTACCTGTGGCTCCTGAGGTGTCTCCGGGCTCTCTGTGCTCCTCACGTGGCAGTGGGGAGGCTACAGACTTCAAGTGGTTCCCCTTTTCCTGGCGCCATCAACCGATAAGGCCTCCCAACTTGAGCCTCTGTCTAGGCCTCTAACCGGGCCGATACTCCCCCACCTCTACAGGTTGAGTATTTCTGGGGAAGATTCCATGGAGAGCTTGCATACTTGAACTGTCTTGTACCACATCACAGTTCAAATTGAGCCCAGCAATGTCTCTGGTCACACAGGATCAGTGGTAGATTTCACCCCTGCTTGACATAAAACTTGTCCACTCTGGAAACCTGAGCTAACAGTGGGAGTCTCAGGGGCCAAGTGGAGGTAGGGCAGACAAGGCAGAGCCCTGTCACAGGAGAGAAGGATGGAGCAAGCAGGTTTCCCCCAGGCCCATAGTGTGGATGCTGGAATGGGAGGAAATAGTGATAGTGTTGTGGGTGGGGATTCCAGAAAGTCAAAGGAGTAGTAGGGAAGTGGCCAGAGGCAGCAGATAAGAGAGATATACAAGCAAGGCCCACTCCCTCCCTTGAAAAGACTTAGGGACAAGGGAAAAGCTCTTGGGGTTAGCCTGTTCTTACTGAAACCGTCCTTGGCTGGAACCAGGCGGGAGACCTGCACCAGCGCAGGGCAAGCTATGTCTGTGTGTGACAGTTCCCGCTTCTCCCCTGATGTGTTGGTAGAGGGGCTGCCGCTGGCTGTCCTGGGCAAACCCAGGATGAGGCCACACGGAGGAGGAAGAACAGCAGGTCCTCTGAGAAAAGCCCATGGAGTCAGGATTGTTTTCCCTGGATGACAGAAGGCTTGCGGGGGGAAACCACATGTGTGTGTTCCTCTCTTTGAATTCTTGTAGAAAGTACAGTGGCTTTCATTCAGTTGGGGTGAGAACAGTGAAAATAGACCAATGGGAATGACATTTCCGCCCAGGATGGATTTAGGTTGAACACAAAACTTCCTAGGAGTTGAGGGCTGTGAGTTTTTGCTGGGTCCTCAGAACCTCCTCTAAAAAACTATAGGAGTGGCTGGGCACGGTGGCTCACGCCTGTAACCCTAGCACTCTGGGAGGTCGAGGCAGGAGGATCGCTTGAGCTCAGGAGTTCAAGACCAGCCTGAGTAAGAGTGAGACCCTGTCTCTTCTAAAAATAGAAAAATTAGCTGGGCATGGTGGTGCATGCCTGTAGTCCCAGCTGCTAAGGAGGCTGAGGCAGAAGGATTTCTTGAGCCCAGGAGTCTGAGGTTGCAGTGAGCTAGGCTGACGACACTGCACTCTACCCAAGGGCAACGAGTGAGACAGTATCTTAAAAAAAAAAAAAAAAGAAACCTGTAGGAATGAGTCGCCATCCTGACAGAGGGCTGCAGAGAGGGGAGCCCTTGGGAATGATGGGTATCCTAATGGCCACACCCTCTTCCCCAGGGGAGCAGCTTTGATTTTAGGCCTAGTAGAGAATCAGCTGAGAATTTGGCCTCCTTCCTCCCTGACTACCGGGCAGCGGGGTAGAGGGATATAGATGCAGTAGCACGTCTCTGGCTTGGTGAGGATGTTAGGGGGCAGCAGGCCTAGTACTTCCCCTTGACTGGCAGGAGCTGGGGGAAGGGAGGCGGGATGCACAGGGGCCTTTCCGGCTTCTGAGCCTCCAGCTGACACTCAAGGCAGTTCTGGAGCCCAGGGAGAGTCTCTCTGCCGCTGAGAGTCTCTGAGCTTCAGGCTCCGCCTCCTCTGGAGAGGGACAACAACCTTCTCCTTAAGGGAGGAAAAGTTAAGAACAGCTCCAGTCCAGCCTTGCCCTGACCCCTGTGTGCTGCTGCTGTCCTAGGGCTAGGATGTGGGGGTGTGGGGGGGACAGGATGATTTAATGATGTGCAGAGCACCTGACTCAGAAACACATAGGCTTGGATCTATACTGCTCTCCGGCTGGCTGACCTCGAGCAAGTCACTGCCCATCTCTGAGCCTCCATTTCTCATCTACAAACCAGGAGTGTTGAACTGGGGATCACCAAGCCACCCAGCCAGCCTACGAAAATACTTAAATACTGTACGTCAACTAGGTGAAACTGGTCCTCGATGCGGCCTCTCCTTTCCCTTTTCTGGGCCTCTGTCTTTTCTTCGATGCCCACACACAAGCCCTCCAGCCCCTTCTTGTTTTCAGCAGGTGACACAGCTAATCCAGAGATTCCCACCTTTTAAAATTCCCCGTGCTGCTCCCTGGTTGTAGTTACGCTTTAGTACCCACTGGAATATACTCAGTAACTCTTCAAAGGATCTGTGTCTTTGAAAAGGATCATTGGGTACCTAGATTCATTTAAAGACCATAGTCCATTCAGGGGGAGGGAGTAGTCATTCTTTGTGAAATCATTGCTGGTGCCTTTATGGATGTCCAAACCCCCATATCTGCAGCTACTCCCTGCTCAGCCAAGGGTTCAGGATCCTGAGGGCTGGAAATTACGGAACCAGTCCCTACTGACTTAATCATTTTTTTTTTTTTTGAGATAGGGTCTCACCTTGTTGCCCAGGTATGAGGACAGTGGCATGATCATAGCTCACTGCAAGCTCAAACTCCTGCCTCAGCCTCCCTAGTAGCTGGGACTGCAGGTGCGCTCCACTGTGCCAGCTAATTTTTGTATTTTTTATAGAGACAGGGGTCTCACTATGTTGCCCAGGCTGGTCTCGAACTCCTGGCCTCAAGTGATCCTTCCACCTGAGCCTCCTAAACTGCTGGGATTACAAATATGAGCCACTGTGCCCAGCCCCTACTGACTTACTCTTGTGAACAAGAACATGACACCTGCCCTGATCCCCACACTTGAGACTTTAGAGGACTCGAGTCCCCAGAGGAGAGCTACTCCCCCACATGCCTCCAGAAGTAAGAGCCTTTCAAAGGCCAGGGGCTGCCTGGGTGGGCGTGGGAGACTGTGGGAACCTCTGCGCGGGAGCCCTAATGGCAGCTTACGAAAAATACGGACACCTGGACCCCACCCCGGAAACTCTGAGTCAGGAGGTCGGGGTGGGGCGGGCGTATTTCAGTTTCATCAGCTCCTCGGTGCTTCTGCTGCTCAGCCAGGGCCAGCGCAGTGAGGAGATCAGGAGCGGGACTTTGGAACCAGACCTTGGGGAAGACTTCGCCTCTCTGAGCCCCATTTCCTCCTCTGTAAAATGAGGATAATGAGAGTCCCAGCCTCCAGGGCTGAGGACTGATTGAGATCTGCAGGTGAGCTCCTGCTCAGCTCCTCCACCCCTGCCACTTCCTTTCCAGCCTGAGTCCTCCCCTAGTCACACCCTCTCCCCACCCACAGCCCCACCCGCACCCAGGCGCAGGAAGCCCGGCAGTCGGAGGTCTGCCTCTCCTCTCTGGGGAGAAGCCCTGAGTGCCGGGAGCCCCCGTGTCCTCCTTGTCCCCGTATCTGACAGCCCGCAGGGGTCAGGCTCTGTCCCGGGCTCTTCAGAGTCCAGTGGCAAAAGGTGCAGGTGAGGAAAATGGGCTAAGTAGGTCTTAGGGCGAGTGAGCCAAGGAGGGGAGCGGCTCAAGGAAGTGTGGGCTGCTGTGTGGCAGGTTCCAACCTGGGTGGGAGTGGGGTTCCTACGGTATCTCTGCCAATTCCCTTTTTAGAGATGTGAAAACTGAAGCCTCGTGAGGCTAATATGCTCAGAGGTATCAGCCATGTCTGCCTGGCTTCTGTATTTCGTCTGCTTCTTCCCACGAAGTATTTAAGTTCATGCAACAGATATTTACTGAGCATCTGTTATGTGCCAGGCCCAGCCATACAGCAGGGAGCAAAACACAAACGTCTCCACCCTTGTGCTGACGTTCTGGTCCCAGGAGACAGATGATGAACTAAATAAAACGTATGGTGCGATGGAAGATGATACAGGACGTGAAGGAAAATAAGCAGAAGTGGGTATGGGGAGTGTGGAGGTCAGAGGGGATTGGGTTACAGAGTTCAATAAAGTCAGCCCGGCGTGGTGGCGAGCGCATGTAGCCCCAGCTGCTCGGAAAGCTGAGGTGGGAGTTGAGCCCAGGAGTTTGTGACTGGCCTGCGCGATATAGCAAGACCCCCTCTCTAAATAAAAAATGAAGTGATCAGGGAGCCCTCCCTGAGATGACATCTAAATAAAAATGGAAGGGAGGAGAAGGTGGGAGGTGACCTGGGAGAGGAATGTTCCAGGCTGCAGGAACAACAAGTGCAAAGGCCCTGAGGCAAAAGTATGCCTGGCCTGTTGTAGGAATACCAGGGAGGCCAGAGTGCCTGGACAGACGTGAACAAGAGGCACGAGGTCAGAGAAGGCACAGCAGGCAAGGTCACATGGGGACTGGAGGCCTCTGGAAGGATCGAGCTTCTACTTTGAACATGATGGGAAACCATTGGATCATTTAAGTTAGACTTGAGGACTCAGTTGGAAACAGTCAGCTTCGGGGGACATTGTACTGATCCCTGGAGTCAAGGTTGGGATTAGGGACCTTACTGCCCTCAAGGAATGCAGAACACCCAGAAATGCTCACACGAACAGTATACAGCAAAAGAGTATTATTACAGAGAAATTTAATAACAGGGCAAATTAATACCAGTAGTTAATGGCACTCTGTTTTTTATCTCTATTGTTTTAAAATTTTGTCATAAAGACAACATATGCTCCTGGTTAAAAAAAATCAGGATGCAGAAGAATATTATGTTAAAGAAGAAATTTATTATGAAAGTAAGACATGTTACTGGTTAAAAAATTTCAAAGAGTAGGCTGGGCGGTGGCTCACGCCTGTAATCCTAGCTCTCTGGGAGGCCGAGGCGGGCGGATTGTTTGAGCTCAGGAATTCGAGACCAGCCTGAGCAAG
>NW_012148041.1:1221712-1231851 GCF_000956105.1 Propithecus coquereli
TACAGTATGCCTGTCTTTCCATGTCTGCTCATACAACATATTAATCAGGATAGCTCACAACTTCTATTAAGCAACGTGCTATGCACCAGGTGCTATGCCTTAGCACACGCTCTTCACTCAGAACAGTCCTCTGGATCGGGCCCCATTATTATCCTCACGGAGGAAGAGACTACAGTGTTGGAGAACTAAATCATTTGCTCATGAGCACACAAGTGGCAGAGTAAAGTCTAACTACACGTAATGGTCCATGACACAGTATACCTGTCCCCTGCTGAAGGAGCCTCAGGTACCCAGTTCTTCATATTATAGACGATGCTTCAGTGAACCTCCTTGTACATGCGGCTCTGTTCTCTTGAGCATTTGTAGGTTGGAGGATTAGAAATTCTGGGGCAAAGGTCATGCCCAATTTTAAGTTTGATAGACTCCTGCTCTTCAGCCAGACTACCAATTCATACCTCACCTGTAGGGTGGAAGGGTCCCCAGTTCTCCACAACCTCCACGGTTCTCTGTCCTTTGCATCTGTGTCAATTTGATGATTCAAAAGCAGCACTTCCCGTACAGGAAGGAAACTAACATTTTCTCTGTGCAGACGAGAGTCTGGCATTCATGCATGTCATCTCACTCTGTCTTCACAACCCCTTTCCATAGCAGGGGCTAGTCCTTGTTTTACTGACAACAAAATTGAGGCTCAGAGGGGTGAAGGGGTTTATCCAAGGCCCCTCAGCTAGAAAGAGAAGGTCCCTGGCCTTCCCCTCACTTGAGTGTAGCCACCTGGCTGGGGCTATGCAGAAAGCTTCCTTACAGACGTGTTTTAAGAGGCTTGAAGGAAGATAAGGACACGGGTAGTTGGAAAAGACACAGCAGATGGGTATACGTAAAGCTCTTAGAAGAACACCGGTCACTTCAGAAGTGGTGAGGGGATGTTTGCCATTATTTTCGGAGTCAGTCACCTGGATTTTAAGTGCTGGGCATTGAGCCAGTGGCACCCCTTAGACTGAGATTGGTATCCTGTGACCATCAATGTGTCAGACAAGACTTTTCTAGATACATAAGTGATAGAAACCAAACAGCTTAAGGGAGAGGGCATGTATTGGCTCATAGAACCAAAACTCCAGGTATGGCTGCCCGGAGGGAAATGGGGCAATAAAGAAACACTGACCCCTTTGCTGGGCCCCTAACTTCTCACTTTGCCAAGGAGAACCTGAGGCCCAGGAGAACACTGGGGAAAAGTCCCAATTCTTTCTCCTCTCCTTGTCTGTAGAAAGAGGACATTGATTCCTAATGAAGTAGTTAAGATTATGGTTGCCTGGGTTTGAATCCCAGCTCTGCCAGCTCTAACCCTGAGTGAGAAAGTGTATAAAGTGGGGACATGAACCGTTGTTATGGGAGTTCAGTGACCGAGACGGTGCCAGCTCCTGCCTCCAAGGCACTGATTGCAAGGTGAGCTGTGGGTGGTAGAGGAAGCCCTCAAATACAGCATTTATTGATTGCACTTGGTGTGCAGCAGAGGACTGAGGTGCTAAGGGACATAAAGACTAACGGGGACCTCGTCTCCAAGGTTCATGATCCAGTTGTGGGGAGAGGCTCGGCGTCCACGTTCTGATGGGGGGCAGCCTTTGGAGCCAGGCACAGCGAGTTCCAACCTCAACTCTGCCATTTGCTGTCGGATTCTCCATGCCTCCATATCTTCATATGAAAAACAGGAATAAATGTCTGTGAATCCAAGTGGTTGTGAAGACTAGAAATGGGGTACAAAAAGCGCCTCATACAGTGGCTGCCAGATAGTGTGCAATAGTGACTATTTTTAATCATTCACAGTGTCTGTGATATGCTACAACGAAATTACTCCAAGGTGCTTTTATTTTCACCAGATTTCCTTGTTCAAACCCCTCCGTCCCAATATCACGGATTCATTCCATGAACGCTCATTTCCCCTGCACACAATCGTGACCACTATTTCTTCCAAGCCTTGCCCTCCCCATACCACGGACCAGCTTTCGTAACACTTCTCAGAGCCCTCTCCAGCTCCCTTCAGTCTTTGAGGGGCCCTTGCCAGAGCAGACACACCCGGGCGCTGGGCACACTGTCGCCTGAACGTCGAGTCTTTGATGGAAGCTATGATACATGTGGGGCTTCTGCCCTGGGCTGGCAGACTGCCTCCCTGCAGACAGCCCAGCCCTGTGGGAAGCACTTGGGCTTCAGCATCCGACAGAACTGGGTCTGAATCCCTAGTTCTTGCTCACTGTGGGTACTTGGGCAAGTTACTGAGTCCTTTGAGCCTCAGTCTCCTTGTCTGTAGAAGGAGGACGCCGATACCTAATGAAGTATTAATAGTTAAGAGTATGGTTGCCTGGGTTTGAATCCCAGTTAGGCCAGCTATGACCTTGAGTGAGAAAGCTGAGGGTTTTTTCATGTATAAAATGGGGATACGAATAGTTGTTATGGGGGTTAAGCGATGATATGTAAAGTGCTTAGCTCAGTGCTTGGCACACAGCTTGTAAGTTTTAGTTCTTACTGGACTGAACTGTCTGTGCAGAGAACTCAGGCAGGATGGGGTGGGGATGGGCAGGGAGGTGGGGGGCAGGCCTCTGGCTCCGTTTCGGTTGGGGTGCAGGAAGGCAAACTGCCACTCTTCTCTGTCTCAGGTGCTGTCCCACAACCTGTACACGGTCCTGCACATCCCCCACGACCCCGTGGCCCTGGAGGAGCACTTCCGAGATGATGACGATGGCCCTGTGTCCAGCCAGGGCTACATGCCCTACCTCAACAAGTACATCCTGGACAAGGTGGGGCCCAGCTTACGGGGGACACCTCTAACCTCTCCCTACTTCCTCAGCCTGGCCAGCACCCTAATGCCTTGCCACCCCAACTCTTCCCCCCAGTAAACTCCCACTTCTGTGCGCTCCCTCCGTCTCTGCTCTCCCATCTCTACCCCTCACATCCCAGCCACCTGTCCCCTCCTTGTCCCTCTCAACACACCCTCAATGTCCCTCATCTCTACCCTAGGCCCCATCCTTCCCATGACCTTCCGCCCCACCCCTGCCTAGGCCACCTCCAGCTTCCATCTATAACCTTTACAAAGGGCTCTCCATTTCTCCCCATACTGTCCCCCTTCCAGCCCTTCCCACCTGTCACTGTCTTCCCAGGTTCTTCTTGGCTGTCAACTCCTTGCTGGGCTTCCCCGCCTTTCTGCCCTGGGCTCAGCGTCTGGAGTTTCTCTGTTGTCAGGGGACTTCAGTGGGTGTGGGTGTGTTGAGGCGGTGAACTGGATGGAACCAGCTAGTTACCTGGTAATCGGCTCAGGGACTCCTTGAGTTAGAGCCTTGGACTTGGCAGGGTGGGAAGCAGGGGCATAGATGACCCAGGACAGCCAGCTGGAGCCTAGCTGGGTGGTAGAGCAGGGCTGGGGCAGATGACTGACTTGCAGGCCTGGCGGCAGGTGGAGGAGGGGGCTTTCGTTAAAGAGCACTTTGATGAGCTGTGCTGGACGCTGACGGCCAAGAAGAACTATCGGGCAGACAGCAACGGGAACAGCATGCTCTCCAATCAGGATGCCTTCCGCCTCTGGTGCCTCTTCAACTTCCTGTCTGAGGACAAGTACCCTCTAATCATGGTTCCCGACGAGGTGAGGGTGATGGCAGCCCCAGGGACCGAGTCACTTGGGGCCAGGCCTCAGCAAAACCATGAAGGAGGCCAAATCACCTTCTGTGCCTTCCCACATCCCCTTTCTTCACTGTCTCCCCGTGCTCATGCCCGTCTCCCCCAGCTGTAGCCAGATGCCTAGAACTGCCCATATCAGAGCAACTGTGCCTTCTTCCAGGAGAACTGAAGTGATATTTCCACCAGGGTTCTCCTGGCCCTCGCGGTAGCAAAACGATCTGCAAACTCTGTCTGATACATTACTGAGCACTTTAAAATCAGAAGATTTAAGATCAAATGGTGGGATTTTAGGCGCTGTGGCACTCTAGGAAGGGTGCTTTATAAGGGGAAGGGAGACCTTCCCGAGGACGTTAACCTAGGTGGGCAACCAAGCCTGGCCCTGGTCCCAGGTTTTCCCTTTCTGTCTTTCTTCTGGAGAGCCAGGACAGACTCAGCCCAGGGCCCCAGAGACAGGGCATCCTGGGAGAAGAGGCAGGAGTCTGGCCCCTACCTCCTCCACTCCCGGGGAAGCCAGGGAGGCCATTTTCCTCCCTGCCTGCACTCTGCCTCTTTTCCCCACTTCTCTCCCTGCCCATTCGGCCTTTTAACCCTTTAGTCCTCTTGGTGGCTCTGGAGATGCCAGAGTGAACTTAGGTCTTTAAAGTGTACAGGGAGGGGGCCTCTGTGCTTACAAGACGTCCTGGCACGTCCACCTCTACTCAGCTTTGTCCTTGCTTCTGTTTGTGGGAAAGGGAACCTCCTGGGCTCTCAACTGCTTACCCTCCACTAAAGGCCCAGCTGAGATCCAGTAGTCCCCAGAAAGTCCTAAAGAGAGTTTCCCAAGCAGCCCCTGGGGTAGGTGAGGGGATGTGGTTGCCCTTGTCAGATCCCTGCCAGTTAGGGCAAAGTGGCCTCTCAGAGGCCAGGAGGCCGCTTGCTTCTGTGATCAACACACAGTGAGAACAAACTGCAGCAGGATGTACCCCAACCACCACTTCCGGTTCCTCTATAACAAGTTTCCTGTCCCCGCGCTGCTTAACCCCACCCCAAATCCCCTTGCCCTCCCACAAGGGAAGGATCCCCAGGGTTGGGGCTTGGGGGCTGGGACTGCAGACCTAAATGTGATTCAGGACATCCAAATAGAGTTCTGGCTGCCCCCAACTTGCTGTGTGTGACTTAGAGCGAGTCACTTCCCTCTTTGGGCCTTGGTTTTGTCACATGCAGAGCGAGGCTACCGGACCATAGGGCCCTTGCACCCCCTCGACGCTTTCTGTGATCCACGGCCTCTGCCTGGCCCCCAGCTCCCAGCTCCCACTTTCACCCTGCCCTCAATTTAAGGCAGGAAGGAGCGGGACTGCAGGTTGGGGGGGCAGAGAATTCCCAAGTTGAGCTGGGGCTCCACAATCCCGTCCTAAATCTCTACCCTGATCTCCACCAGCCGTTCGTCCTCTGGCCCCTCCAACCCTCTGTCCCTGGTCCCTCTGCCCAGGCTGTGGGAGCCAGATTGGAGCGCCCCCTGGTGTTGGTGCTGGCAACACTGCCTGCCGCAGTTACCAAGCCTTCCTTCACTTCCAGGTGGAATACCTGCTGAAGAAGGTGCTCGGCAGCATGAGCTTGGAGGTGAGCTTGGGTGAGCTGGAGGAGCTGCTGGCCCAAGAGGCCCAGGAGGCCCAGGCGGCCCAGACCACCGGGGGCCTCAGCGTCTGGCAGTTCCTGGAGCTCTTCAACTCAGGCCGCTGCCTGCGGGGCGTGGGGCGGGACACCCTCAGCATGGCCATCCACGAGGTGTACCAGGAGCTCATCCAAGATGTCCTAAAGCAGGTCAGCCAGGCCGGGGACTAGGGGAGGAGCACAGGGAGGATTGGAGGGGGCACCTGGGACGCCTCTGACTTTACTCCGGCCGGCAGGGCTATCTGTGGAAGCGAGGGCACCTGCGGCGGAACTGGGCCGAACGCTGGTTCCAGCTGCAGCCCAGCTGCCTCTGCTACTTCGGGAGCGAAGAGTGCAAGGAGAAAAGAGGCACTATCCCGCTGGATGCACACTGCTGCGTGGAGGTGAGGGGGCAGGGGAAGGGGTGGAGCACCCACAGGGCCCCCCGGGGTGATGTGAAGACAAGGGGGTCAGAAGGTGAGTGGAGAAAAGCCACAGTGACACAAATTTCTGCTTAGATTAGTGTAACCCAAATATATCTGGGTGCCTCAAGGCCATTCTCATCCAGGTCAGCACTTTAAAAATACGAAAACTGCGACTCAAGTACCAAAGAATTGGTGAGTAATATGGATTTTGCTGAAGATTTCAGAGGAGATGGCTTATGTCTACGCTATATGGCAAATCTTTCTAAAAATCCTTTTTAAAGGTCTTTCTCCTTTACCCAAATTTCATTCCCTTTGGCAGCTCTATACCTCCCTATTCTCCCTCCACAACCCTCTCCTCTCCCTCTTCCTCTCCCTTTTCCTCCCTTGGCTCTGTTCATTATTGTTTTAGAGGCTTACAACAGCAATGTTTTAAATAGTAGTAAAAATATATATAAATGACAAGAAACTTGCCATTTTAACCATTTTAAGTGTACAATTCAGTGGCATTAAATACAGTCACCAAAAAACAAACTTTTCTTTTTGAGACAGAGTCTCACTTGGTCACCCCAGCTAGAGTGCAGTGGCATGATGATAGCTCACAGCAACCTCAAACTCTTGGGCTCAAGCAATCTTCCTGCCTCTGCCTCCCAGAGTGCTAGGATTACAGGCATGAGCCACTGTGCCCTGCCTTTTGCCCATTTTTTAAATTGGATTATTTGGTTTTTTGCTATTGAGTTGTTTGAACTCTTTACATATTCTGGTTATTAATCCTTTGTCAGGTGGATAGTTTGCAAATATTTTCCCCTAGTTTGTGGGTTGTCTCTTCACTTCGTTGATTGTTTCCTTTGCTATGCAGAAGCTTTCTAGCTTGATGTAATCCCTGATGACTATTTTTGCTTTGGTTGCCTGCGCTTTTGAGGTCTTACGCAAAATATTTGCCCAGATCAATGTCCTGGAGTGTTTCCCCAATGTTTTCTTCTAGTAGTTTCATAGTTTCAGGTCTTAGATTTAAATCTTTAATTCATTTTGATTTGATTTTTGTATATCATGAGAGCTAGGAGTCTAGTTTCATTCTTCTGCATATGATTATCCAGTTTTCCCAGCATCATTTATTGAAGAGACTGTCCTTTCCCCACTGTATGTTCTTGGCCCCTTTGTCAAAAATGAGTTGGCTCACGCCTGTAATCCTAGCACTCTGGGAGGCCGGGGCGGGCGGATCGTTTGAGCTCAGGAGTTCGAGACCAGCCTGAGCAAGAGCAAGACCCCATCTCTACTAAAAATAGAAAGAAATTAGCTGGACAACTAAAAATATATAGAAAAAAAATTAGCCGGGCATGGTGGCGCATGCCTGTAGTCCCAGCTACTTGGGAGGCTGAGGCAGTAGGATCGCTTGAGCCCAGGAGTTTGAGGTTGCTGTGAGCTAGGCTGACGCCATGGCACTCTAGCCCGGGCAACAGAGTGAGACTCTGTCTCAAAAAAAAAAAAAAATGAGTTGGCTGTGGATTTATATCTGAGTTTTCTATTCTGTTCCACTGGACTATGCGTCTGTTTTTATGCCAGTACCATGATAATTTGGTTATTATAGCTTTGCAGTACTTTGAAATATAGTAATATGATGCCTTCAGCTTTGTTGTTTTTGCTCAGGTTTGCTTTGGCTTTGGGGTCTTTTGTGGTTCCATACAAATTTTAGGATTTTTTTTTCTATTTCTATGAAGAATGTCATTGGTATTTTGATAGGGATTGCTTGAATCTGTAAATTGCTTTGGTAATATTGTCATTTTAACAATATGAATTCTTCCAATCCATGAGAATAGGGTATCTTTCCATTTTTGTGTGTTTTCTTTAATTTCCTTCATCAATATTTTATGATTTTCTTTGTATAAATCTTCCACTTCTTTGGTTAAATTGATTCCTAGGTATTGTATATTCTTTGCAGCTATTGTAAATGGGATTGCTTTCTTGATTCTTTTCTAAACTGTTTGCTGTTGGCATATATAAATGCTACTGATTTTTGTATCATCCAACTTCACTGAATTTATCAGTTCTAACAGTTTTTAATGAAGTCTTTAGGTTTTCCTAAGTGTAAGATCATATCATTTGTGAACAAGGCTAATTTGACTTCTTCCTTTCCAATTTGGATGCCCTTTACTCTTTTTTCCTTGCCTAATTGCTCTGGCCAGGGCTTCCAGTATCATGTTAAATAACAGTGGTGACAATAGGCATCTTGCCTTGTTTCAGATCTTAAAGGAAAGGCTTTCAATTTTTCCCCATTCAGTATGATGTTGGCTGTGGGTTGGCAAAAAAGAACTTTAATAATTTGAAGGAAGGTCCCTCTATATTCAGTTTGTTGAGGGTTTTTGTCCATTTTATCAAATGCTTTTTCAGCATCTATTGAATGATCATATAGTTTTTGTTCTTGGTTCTATTAATGTGATATATTACATCTATTGATTTGCATATGTTGAACCATCCTTGCATCCCTGAGACGAATCCCACTTGATCATGGTGAATGATCTACATTCACAATATTGTGTAACTATCACCACTATCTATTTCCAAAACTTTCTCATTGTCCCAAATAGAAACTGTACCCATTAAGCAATAACTCCTCATTCCACCTTCTCCACCCCACCCTCATCACTGGCAACCTCTATTCCGCTTTCTATCTCTACAAATTTGTCAATTCTAGGTATCTTATATAAGTGGAATCATACAATATTTGTCCTTTTGTATCTGGCTTTTTTCACTTAACATAATGTTTTAAAGCTTCATCTATGTTGTAGAATGTATCAAAATTGCATTCTTTCATAAGGCTGAACAATATTCCATTGTATGGATATACTACATTTTGTCTATCCGTTCATCTGTTGATGGACATTTGGGTTGTTTCCACCTTTTTGCTATTGCAAATAATGCTGCTATGAACATCCATGTACAAGTTTCTGTGTGGACATGTGTTCATTTCTCTTGGGTATATACATACCTAGGAGTAGAATCGCTGGATCATATGGTAACTAACTTTTTGAGGAACCACCAAACTTTTCCTCAGTGGCTACACCATTTTACATTCTCACCAGCCACGTATGAGGATTTCAATGTCTTCACATCCTTGCCAACACTTATTTTATGTTTTAAAAAATTATTACAGCCATCCTAGGTTCTGTCCATTTTTGTCACATAAGGTGCTGCTGTGGAAAGAGCACAATCTAGGCAGAAGTCTCAGCTTCACCACTAACAGGCAGTGTGAGGGGGACAAGGTGCTGAATCTTTTAGAGCCTCAGTTTCTTCCTCTTTAAAGTGGAGTTGCCTGCCTGGCAAAGATATAGGAGAGAAGAAAATGATGCCTATGAGACACTAGTACAGACTCTAGAACATACGAAGCTCATAGGTGGCAACTATTATTTTCCACAGAACAAGCTTAGGGGAGGCAGAGATTTGGTCTGTTGGCACACCTCAGTATTCCAAACCCCTGGACCAATGAGTGGCACTCAGTAGGTACTCCAAAAATACGTGCGGAAGGAATGAATGAACTTTCTCAGCAGGCAGGGCTATGTGGAAGTGAGCCGTCACGGACGGTGGGGACCCTGTCACTGGAAGTGTTCAAGCGTAATCTGCATAAACGCTCATGCGGAGAGATACCAAGATGAAAATGGCCCCACCCAGCCTTCAAAAAGCAAAGGCTGCAGCGTTGGGGGACACAAGTACCCCATAGCTAACCGTCCAAATCGGGCCACGCAGGCTCCTGGCAGAATGGAAGGGGTCCTCAGGGGAGACGGTCAGCGGGAGGGATGGGGGCTTGCGCTGCAGCACCGCCGGGGCAGGCGAGGCCCTGACCCCAGTGAAGCCAGCCTGGCCGCGGCCGCCGCTCTCCCCCAGGTGCTGCCGGACCGCGACGGAAAGCGCTGCATGTTCTGTGTGAAGACGGCCACCCGCACGTATGAGATGAGCGCCTCCGACACTCGCCAGCGCCAGGAGTGGACGGCTGGTGAGCGCCCGCTGGGTGGCCTGCGTCTGGCTGGGCCTCTGGCGCCTCATCTGTGAAAAGGGGGTGATAAGGCTTCACCCAGCGGGAGGCCGGAGAGTGGACCGGCCTGACCCGCTCCCGCTCCCGCAGCCATTCAGATGGCGATCCGGCTGCGGGCCGAGGGGAAGACGTCGCTGCACAAGGACCTGAAGCAGAAGAGGCGCGAGCAGCGCGAGCAGCGGGAGCGGCGCCGGGCCGCCAAGGAGGAGGAGCTGCTGCGCCTGCAGCAGCTGCAGGAGGAGAAGGAGCGGAAGCTGCAGGAGCTGGAGCTGCTGCAGGAGGCGCAGCGGCAGGCGGAGCGGCTGCTGCACGAGGAGGAGGAGCGGCGCCGCAGCCAGTACCGCGAGCTGCAGCAGGCGCTCGAGGGCCAGCTGCGCGAGGCCGAGCAGGTGGGCGGGGCG
>NW_012148041.1:1240696-1244132 GCF_000956105.1 Propithecus coquereli
CTCTTGCTCAGGCTGGTCTAGAACTCCTGAGCTCAAACAATCCGCCCGCCTCGGCCTCCCAGAGTGCTAGGATTACAGGCGTGAGCCACCGCGCCGGCCCGTATCCCAGAGTTTTGTTGTTGTAGTTGTTGTTTGTAGAGATAGGGTCTTGTTCTGTTGACTGGGCTGGAGTGCAGTGGCGCCATCATAGCTCACTGCAACCTCGAACTCCTGGGCTCAAGGGATCCTCCCACCTCAGCCTCCCAGGTAGCTGGGACTATAGGCGTGCACTGCCACACCTGGCTAATTTTTAAATTTTTTGTAGAGATAGGGTCTCTCAATGTTGCCCAGGCTGGTCTGGAATTCCTGGCCTCAAGTGATCCTCCAGTCTCAGCCTCCCAAAGTGCTGAGATCACAGGCATGAGCCACTGCATCCAGCCCTATCCTAGAGTTTTGACCCTGGCTCACGGACAAGTTCACATTACCATATGTGGCAGATGAGACCCATGATGATCTGGCCCAGGAGAGCTTACTATGCCTCTGCCTCCTAGATCTACTTGCAGCTCCCTCGTTTTTGTTCCTGTAGGCCTCACACTGGCCATGCTTTCCACCCTACTTCATGTAACAGCCTCCATAACTAAATGCTTGAGTTCCTTAAGGACAGTTATGTCCCCAAAGCCTAGCACAGTGCTTGGCTCTTAGAAGACATTCAACAAATATTTGTTGAATGAATATATGCATGAATAAATTCTGAAGTGAACGACTGGGTGTCACATGGCTAAAAAGTGCTGGAGCAGCTAAGATTCAAACCCAAGCCCATTCATTCATTTAACAAATGTTTATTAGGGCCAGGCGCGGTGGCTCACACCTGTAATCCTAGCACTCTGGGAGGCCGAGGCGGGAGGATTGCTTGAGTTCAGGAGTTGGAGACCAGCCTGAGCAAGAGCGAGACCCTGTCTCTACTATAAATGGCAAGAAATTAGCCAAACAACTAAAAATAGAAAAAACTAACTGGGCATGGTGGCACGTGCCTGTAGTCCCAGCTACCCAGGAGGCCGAGGCAGTAGGATTGCTTGAGCCCAGGAGTTTGAGGTTGCTGTGAGCTAGGCTGACGTCACAGCACTCTAGCCTAGGCAAGAGAGTGAGACTCTGTCAAAAAAAAAAAAAGAAATATGTAACACAGAAAGGGAAAGTTCCTCTACAATTCCCCCACCCCTAGCCCCACCCCAGAGCTAGTCTCTCTGTGAAAGTTGAGCAGAGGTTCTTGCATTAGGTCTTGGAGAGATGGTGTAGTCCAGTGGTTTAGAACTCAATGTATGTCCCTGGGCAAGTCACTTGACCTCTTTTGAACTTGTTTGTTATTAATTTCTGCTCTGTAAGTTCAATAAGATAATAAATGTGCTTAACACATCTTAGCTGCTCAATAAATAGGAACTATCATTATGATCTTTTTTACTGTTTGGGGGTCCACAAGTCCCCTGAAATTATTGGAGGCAAATTCTGTTCGTGTATGTAACTCTTTATGAACATGCGTGGATTTTTCTGAGGAGCTGATCAGTAGCCTTCGTCAGATTTTAAGGGGTCTGTGAACCTGAAAAAATCAAGACCCCCTGCCATGGATGGTGGTTCTGACCCACTCCCCACTGGCCCTGCCCCCACAGGCTGCCCAGCGGAAGCTGCGCCAGGCCAGCACCAATGTGAAACACTGGAACGTCCAGGTGAACCGGCTCATGCATCCAATTGAGCCTGGAGGTGAGAAGGGGTAGACTCTGGAGCTTTCTCTGGAGTTGGAAGGGAGAAGGGAGGGAGCAAGGGACACCTCCAGGTCTCCAGGGCCAGCACAGGTAGGACTGAAAGTCAGGAGTTCTCTCCCCCAGGGCTGAGGCAAGGCCCCTTATCTCTCCTCTTCGCATGGGCAACTTCCTCCTCACTTCCTGCATTCTCTCTGCCAGATAAGCGGCCCGTCACCAGCAGCTCCTTCACAGGCTTCCAGCCCCCTCTGCTTGCCCGCCGTGACTCCTCCCTAAAGCGTCTGACCCGTTGGGGATCCCAGGGCAGCAGGACCTCCTCGCCCACCAGCGGTGAGCAGCAAAAGTCCCTCAATGGAGGTGATGAGGCTCCAGCCCTGGCTTCCACCACTCAGGAAGATAAACTGGATCCAGCACCAGAAAATTAGCCTCTCCTAGCCCCTCGTTCCTCCCAGTGTTGTGTCCACCAGGACCTAGCCACAGCTGGCCTGTGGGTGACACCAGCCCCTGCTAGGAGAGGGAGCTGAGGTCCTGCTGCCAGGGGCCCAGGCCCTCCAAACATAAAACAGTCCAGGATGGAACCTGATTCATCTTTCACACCAGCTCCCAGCCCCAGACATGGCGGCAGTCTGGGCTGTTGATCCTCGAGAACTCGGCCCTGTGCTTTAGCCCAAAGGACCTGATGCCTTGGGCGGGGAAAGACAGTAAGCAAACAAGCCAGGGGCCTCCTGCCCCCAGGCTGCCACCAAATTGTGGAGGCACATTTCCAAATAAAAACTGCCGTTGGAATGAACTGTTGGCTCAGGTCTGTCCATCTCTCCTGCCCGTGAGTCCAGTTATGGGTTCCAAGGCAGTAAGGGATACTGAAGTGGTTAGGAATGTAGACCCTGGAGCTAGACTGCCTGGGTTCTAAACCTGGCTCTGCTACTTACTGACTGATTGCCTTTGGTCAAGTTTCTTCACATCTCTGTGTTTCAGTTCCCACGTTGGTAAAATAGAGATAATAATTACATCTACTTCATAGGGTTATGTGAGGATTGAGTGTTTGGCACATGAGTGAGCACTGCTATTATCAGTCAAGAGTGTTTTTTGAGCATCTACTCTAGGCCTTGCAATTTCCCAAGTTATTTAATTCTCATGAGAACCCTAAGAGCTGGATATCTCTATTGTCATTTTACAGATGGACAAATTGAGGCTCAGGGATAGTAGGTAACTTGTCCAAAGCCTTTCACACTTGCTTTTCTCCCCATGTTCTCTGCCTCACTGACCTTGTTACCCAAGACAGAGATCTGAGAACATAGGAAGATTCACTTCCCCTCTCTCACCCCCCTCATCCAAAACCCGTCATCAAATCCAGTAGATTCTCCTTCATACTCTCATATCTGTCCTTCCTTTTCCAACCCCATGGCTACTGCCATGGTTGAGGCCTTTGTATCTTCTACCTGGGTGTTAACTTTTGACTCTTTCATCGGGCCCTATATCTAATCAATCACTGAATCCAGTCAATTGGGCTTTCTTGCTTACTCTCAAATCCACAGCTTGGGGCCATGTCTCATGGCCACTGCCTTATTCTGGCCCTTGTCACCTCCCAACTAAATAATAGCAATAGCCAGGTCTCCTTGCCATGCTGCCTGGATGGGATTTCTAAAATGCAGATTTGTCCTCAACCCTTCCTGATTTCCAGTCCCTCAGTGGTATCCCAGAGTTTT
>NW_012148041.1:1244182-1245625 GCF_000956105.1 Propithecus coquereli
GCTAGGATTACTGGCATGAGCCACTGAGCCTGGCCAAAATTTTTATTAATCATTTACAAATAACAAAAACCCAATACCTGTTGACGTAAATAATTTTTTTGAAAAGTAACTATTTTTCTAAAACAAAAAATATTCATTAGTGAGAAGAATGGCATTGCTTTACATTTTTGTAAATCTCTTTAATGTCTGATTTCATGGAAGACAGCTAGATTCTCCTATCTGCTCTGCATTCAGTATGTTACAATATCACACACCATGTAGCCTCTGAAAAACTCTGTACACTCATGAAAGAATGAGAGTGACAAAGATAAATGACGTCTTAGTATTATAAAAATAGCTTCGACCTTGAGTACCCTCGAAAGGCTCTTGAGAACCCCCCAGACCACACTCCGAGAACCATCGCTCTAGTCTAATCTCCTCATTTTACGTATAAGGACACTGGATCTCAGAAATCCAAAATCACATGGCCTGTTAACGGTAAGACACAGATTAGGTGGTTCGTCTCACTGCTCTTGGCTTAGGTTCTCAATCAGAAACCTGGGAAATAGACCCTAATGGCCTGTCCTGTTCCCTCTAGTTGGAAAGACTGACACAATATATTACCCCCACCCTAATTTTTTTAAGTAAAAGAGAAGAGGTAAATCAATAAGCATGATAAATGCTGCAGCATACTGTGTTTAAGTTTGAATTACAATATTTGAATTAGGATTTGCATTTGAACTGAAACACTAAGGCAAATTCTATTGTCCCTACTCCATGCAAGGTGGTAATGACAAACTGCACAGTAAATATCATAGATAAATATGGAAATCAGATTAACCACCATGTCACTGTTTATCTCATATATTCTCTGTCTGAAATACAATTGAATGACATTTTCAGAAAAATATTCTCAAGTACTGGCTGAAAGAGTGGTAGGTATATTAAGAGACTGCAAATAAATTGGCAATCACAAGGAACATTTTAGATAAAATGGAATTGTTCTTAACTGTGGGTAATCTTCATTCCCTAACTAGACTATATTTTTATCTTTTTTAAAAAATCAAGAAATGTTCTTGATCACCTAGAGACAATTTCCTTTGTATCCTATCAGATGGATCAAATCTTCTTTAAATCGATCATAGCCTTGTTCCTTTAAACAACATAGTACCCAGAAAAGCTGGTCTAGTGGAAGAAATTCTTCCTAAGGAACCCACTCCCAACTTTCATTTTCTTCAGCCTCTACATTCTTTGGTTCTGAATCATGAATCACATCCACCCCGTCTTTCATTAACATAGTGACATAGTGGTAATTCTCTTTCTCAACAAAAGAATTCAGGTGAAGAGCTTCTTCTTCCCAGATTTCACGCTGAGAACATTCTTCCCAGCTCTCACTGAACTCCAAATGACCCCCAGAAAGTTGGAAACTGCTGGCCCCAAACGACCCTTTCCTCTTGCCCAGGA
>NW_012148041.1:1250125-1253396 GCF_000956105.1 Propithecus coquereli
CATATATATAGAAAAAATTAGCCGGGCATGGTGGCGCATGCCTGTAGTCCCAGCTACTCGGGAGGCTGAGGCAGAAGGATTGCTTGAGCCTAGGAGTTAGAGGTTGCTGTGAGCTAGGCTGACGCCACGGCACTCACTCTAGCCAGGGCAACAAAGCGAGACTCTGTCTCAAAAGAAAAAAAAAAAAAAATGTTTATTAAGCTCTTAATATATGCCAGGTATTGTGCAAAGTGCTGGCTGTGTGGTACACAACAAAAACAGAGTCCCTGCCCTCCTGAAGCTCATGGGCTATCTGATATCACAGTTCATGTCTTTTGCAAGAACACCAAACTCTGTTGCAAGGAACTTCCTTACAATCTATTTAAAGTGCCATGAAACAAAGCTGCTGATATAACAAGGTGCAGATTTCAGGGATGGGATGTGAAGTTCAAACTCTAAGTGCTATAGGAATTCAGAGAAAAGGGAAGCTTTAGGTAGAAGCTGGGATTTGAGATAGCTCTTGCTTTTTCATAGATAAGAAAGGACAATAGGAGAACATGGAAACAACATATAGAAGGAAGCATGACACATTTACGGGCACAAGAAGTCTGGATTCTGGATGTTGGATGGAAGGATTAATGGTCTTCTTCTAACTGGAGTGGGGTATAAAAAGATACAAAAAGTTTTAAGAAAATTAATTTGCAGATCCTCAACTCCCAAGTGTTCTCTTTACCAAAACTGCTTTCTTCTTTCACCATTTCACCTTCCCTACTTTCCAAAGGAAGATTCACCACTCACCCATCTGTTCTCTTTCAATGATGGACTACCTAGAGGGGCTGAATTCATGAAACACCAAAGCAACAATTTGCAGTCCTGGAATATGACTGTAGGTGCTGAGAAAGTAAATGGCTCAAAAGCTGCGTAACAAATCCTTTTTGTACTTAAGTCAGGAGGTTTCCAAATCTTTGCTTTTAAAACGGGAAGGACTTAGTTGTGTTGTTGGCTGATAAATCATTAACTATATTTATTTATTTATTTAGAGATAGGCTCTTGCTATGCTGTCCAGCCTGGAGTGCAGTGGCTATTCACAGGCACAATCAGAGCAACCTTGAAATCCTGGACTCAAGGGATCTGTCTGCCTCAGCCTCCTGAGTAGCTGGGACTACAGTTGTGCACCACTGGGCTCAGCTTAAAATGCTTTTTAAAATAATAGATTTCTATGTGATTTTTTGGCAAATAACTCAGAATCAGATGCCATCGTTATATCAAGGCTCTCAATTCCCATCTACTTATATGAACAAGGTTCCTCAGCTCGAAAAATGAAAAAATAGTCTAGAATTCATGTTGAATGCACTCTCATTCTAGCAGTAAGTAATATTCAACTGCGAGTATATGAACTAACCGGGGGAAAAAAGTAGCCCGTCCATTTCATTGAGATACATTTACAAGCTGGGCACCGTGGTACATAAGTGGAGTCCCAGCTTGCTTGAGCCCAGGAGTTCGAGTCCAGCCTGGGCAACATAGCAAGACTCCATCTCTTAAAAAAAAAAAAAAAAAAGCCGGGCGCGGTGGCTCACGCCTGTAATCCTAGCACTCTGGGAGGCCGAGGCGGGCGGATTGTTTGAGCTCAGGAGTTCGAAACCAGCCTGAGCAAGAGCGAGACCCTGTCTCTACTAAAAACAGAAAGAAATTAATCGGACAACTAAAAATATACAGAAAAAATTAGCCGGGCATGGTGGCACATGCCTGTAGTCCCAGCTACTCAGCAGGCTGAGGCAGAAGGATTGCTTGAGCCCAGGAGTTTGAGGTTGCTGTGAGCTAGGCTGACGCCACGGCACTCTAGTCCGGGCAACACAGTGAGACTCTGTCTCAAAAAAAAAAAAAAAAAAAAAAGAAAAGATACGGTTAAGATATTTCTTTCTACCTGCAAAGTTGGAGAATTTGTATCTTCTCCAGAGAGGTGGGACAGAGGAGAGAACTCTGGGGCAGCTAGGAGAGGAGAGGAAAGTTAGTGATTGGGAGGAGGCCAGGCCCAAAGAGGTGAAGGGCCAGTTAGAAAACCTCAGTGGGGGGTGCAGAAAGGATTTTAAAGAACTTCCGATGGGTGAGTTTAAACTGTTTGCCATGTACCACGTGACCCTGCCCCAGGGCCCAGAGCATCCTAACCTCTTCTGTACTGGCAAATGTTCTGTGTGGGAGGAAGTGGGGGCAGTCCTCAGGAAGGGCTGAGTTTCATCTCCAGATATCTGAACTGTGGCACAGCAACTGTCTGGCAAAAGCAGAAGCCCAGAGGCAGAGATATTTAGGAGATATAAGTCCCCAGAAACTTGCAAAAATCTTAGGCGGGGGGTGGGGCTTTGATTTCCACAGGCCATTTTTACTTCAGTCTCAAAGGTCAAGGAGGTTGACATCTAAATTACAAAAGCAATGAACATTCATTTTAAAACGTAGTAAAAAAAGAGAAGTAGAAAAAAGGGAAAAAAATCATAGTTCCACTATTCAGACAGCTGAGGGTGTGGCCTGAGTGCGTGACAGAAGGGAGGGGTTATATTTACTTTAATGATGGTGGAGAGGAGAGTTACCCACTAGTCATAAACTGGAGAGTCAAGTTTTGTTCATTTCCTGATGAAAGTCAACTTCTTCCACCAGACTGCCTCCCAGCTGCTAGGTACCATTTTACAGTATGTCTTAAGGGACAGGTTGGGATAACAGGTCCCTTCCAGGTCCTAAAGACCTGGGTTAAGAAGAACAGAACTTTCTACAATAGGGAGGATGCTCCCCATTTAGGTGGACAACCGTATTAGATAAGCACATGGGAAGAAAGGTAAGAAGTCCAGGACCGTAAGTTTCCAGTTGCAGAAGCCTCTCCAGAGAGGAAAGACGTTTTTTGAAAGTAACGGGCAGCATGGTCTCCTCTAGTGCACTGAGCACTGGATTAGGAGTCTGGAGACCGAGCTCTAGGCTCAGCATTGCTTCTCTGGGCCTAAGTTTCTCCTCTGGACGATGAGGAGGTTGTACTAGATGATCTAAATTCCCTTCCACCTTAAAATTCCCTTTTGTGATACTTGCTGGACTCGTTTTACCGGCCCTGCGCTCCCGGCTCCTCCCCAGCTCCGCGCCCGGCAGCTGCGCCCGCGCCCCGCACGAGAGGGCACTGCAGGCGGCCCCGGGCAGCGAGTGCGCGGCGGAGGGGCAGAGCCGGGCGCGTCTCCACGCGGAGCGCTGATTGGCCGCAGCCCGGCAGCAGGGGGCGTGGGCAGGGTGGGCCGAGCTGCGCGGTGACGTCACGCTG
>NW_012148041.1:1253446-1255477 GCF_000956105.1 Propithecus coquereli
TCTGATTTCAGGAGACTAAGGAGGTGGCCACCTGCTGGCTAGAGCCCGAAATGGCTATGAAGGAGGTCAGAATCTAATTCACAATAGCTTTCCTATTCCGTGCTGCAAGTTATTTAGTTATAAACAACTGGGAATCAGTTCCTTCACCCTGTACAAGTAAGGGAGAAAAAGGAAAAAAAGAAAATAATTGGGCATCAGAGCAGGTCTGGGTAGCTGAGATCCCTGGCGGGTCTGGAAAGGACTGTAGCAGCTTGGCAGGGACCAACTGTTCCCACTCTGAGCTGTCCCTGAAGGCAAACCGAGTCAAAACGAAGACTCAGGGAAGCTGTTTTAGTCTGGGTTTGTGGTTCAAGTAACAGCAACTGACTGATTTTATCAGAAAACAAATTTATTTGTAGAATATAGGAGAGTGCCTCAAATAATCGGGAGGACGAGTGAGCCAGGTGGGAGGTGTGTCGTCAGAAACAATACCTGAAATCAGACCACACAACATTTCTTGTGAAGACACCCAGCTGCCACTTCCGGGTAGAGATGCTGCTGCGTCCTTGGCCGACATCGCCACATGCTGGTGCTGCTCTCACAGCGGCTGCCCGGCTGTTTCCGGAACTCGGGTGGAGCTGCTGCTGCATTTGCCTGATGGATTACGTGTGCTCCCTACTTCTTCATCTTCCCAGCTGCCAACGCGTCTGACTGGTGGAGCCCCAGTCACGTGGCCATGCCCTAGCTGCAAAGGAAGCTGGGAGCAAATGCCTGACATTTTCAGCTTCTGAAGTGGAGGAAGAGTCTGAAGTGGGAGATTCCCCAAATATGGGAAGAGGATCAGAAGTTGGATGGCCAAAAACAAGAGTGAAAGTTGTCAGAATCAAAATGGAGTCACTCATGTTAAGAAAACTAACAAATAGAGCCAGGGAAGGCCACGGAGAGAGTGTTCTCATGCACGTATTGATCACAAGAAAGACTCTACTAAAACCATAACTTTGCACAAAGGCCATCACAACCTTACATGAAAAAATATTTGTGCAAGGACCAGCAACTGCCCAGCAACTGCCTGTCCAACTTCAGACTGGCATCACCCTTGTTATTGATCTTTGTATCCAAGGGTAATTACTTCAAAACAATTACATAATCCTCCTCATTTTTTCCTTTAAAAACCTGTCTTCCTTTACCTCCCCGAGTACATACATAGTTTACTATGGCATGTGTATTCCCATTGCAATGCTCTATTCCCAAATAAATAGCTTTTCATTTAGAGAGCCTCTCTCTATTTAGGTTGATACAAGGAAAGCCTTGAAGACGATGGATATACATAAAGTGACACATTCTGAGGTCAGCAATCTCTGTGGTAAAGGGAGCCATAATCATTTTATATGAGGAACTAAGGATGCTGTCGCTTGAAAAAGAAAATATATAGGGGAATGGGGTCAAACATCAGAAGAGCTCTTATATGGAAAATAATTTGACTTAGTTTACCTCCAAGAAGTAGAACTAAGACTACTGGGTAAGAGCACCAGGGAATATAAATTTTTGCTCAATATAAGGAACATTTTGCTTTTTTTCCTCTTAAAAAGCAAATTAATCCCATTTCCATTATGGGAAAAAAACCATGTTCAGAATAAAAATATAGAAAGACAATAACTCACAGAACCATAATCCAAAGACAATTGCTCATATCATTTTAGTGTGTTTCCTTCCAGTTTTTTCCTACACTAATTTTTAGTTTTCCATACAGTGCGATTTCACTCCATACATACCATCATCTTCTGCCTTTTTCCACTTAATATCAAATCATAGCATTTTTCCGCTTTATTACCAACTCTTTTTAGGCATCATTTTCAATGGTTGTATAATATTCCCAGAGGGATACAGCATAATTTACCTAAACATTTCTCTGTTGTTGGACAACTAAGGCATCTTCAGTTTTTTGTTGTTTTGTTATTTTTGTTGTTTCACATAATACTGCAATGAACATTTTTGTGTATAAAGCCTTTTCTGTATTTAGGGTTATTTCCTCAAGACAGATTACCCAAAGTA
>NW_012148041.1:1255527-1256931 GCF_000956105.1 Propithecus coquereli
AAAATTAAAAAAAAAAATGTGAGAGAAGAATGTTAATAAATTTCCGTTTAGTTCTGTAATGTCAAGAATCTAAGAATTAAAAAAATGGATTGGCTAAAAAATGCTTCATATTTGAAAAAGTTTGGAATTACTATCTTTAAAATGTGCAAGGGGCTGCATCGTTCTTATATATTCTTTTAGGACTAGAGGGGCAAAAGGTTTTGGAGACCACTACTATGGAGGACCCATGACTAGAAAGGTAGAGTGAGATACGACTATAGAGATTCTTAGAAGCTAGGCAGAGTTAATGAATGAATGAATTTTTATTTTTGTTATTGTATGATTATTATTTTCATGAAACAAAGTTTTATTTGTTCATTTCTTGCATTTGAAGTGCTCTTCGATGACATCCTTGGCCTGAGATTCTTCGCCATAGTCCTTAAGCACGACACAACTGCAACCGACCACTTTACGGGGTTACCCTTCTCTGACAATTTTACAGAAGCCTACCTGTTCCCCCAGTTTCTGATTGTCATCAACCTTAATTAGGTTGATTTGGTGTTCAGCACAAAGGGCTTTCACCAACTCCATATACATAGGCTCATCGCAGTTGCAGGCAAGCCCACAAAGATGGGCTTGGGGCTTGTCTAAGGCTTTGGCAGCTTTGCAAATTCCATGGGCAAGGCCACCATGGGTGAGGGTGATCTTCAGCACCTCTTGTGAAGCAGTATTAATGTGCATTACACCTCCAGCAGCAATGCCTTCCGGGACCGTGGCGGTGGGTTGTGGGTGAAGCTGAATCTTGAACTCACCAAGCCTTTGCCTCTGCGTGCCTCAGTGGCAGCAGGGAAAGAGCTTTTATTATTTATTTAATGAACTAGGCAACATCTTATTCTACAAAATAGAATGAGTGTTCCTTTAATTTTATTTTAAGAGACGGAGTCTCACTATGTTGCCTAAGCTGGTCTTGAACTCCTGGCCCCAAGTGATCCTCCTGTCTTGTCTCATCCTTCTTAGTCACTGGGATTACAGGCGTGAGCCACCGTATCCAGCTGCAAGGGTTTAGACTTGAGGTGGCAAGCCAACCTTGAGCCTCAGTTTTCTCATCTGTAAATTGGGTTCATTCCTGGCTTTTGAATGTTCTGTGGTAGGGCACAGGGAGGGATTGATCGTTGAGGTATGATACAGTGAAAGGAAGATCACCCTGATGCCTGAGCACAATCCATGTTGGAATTTCTAGGGGGCAGGAGAAGAATATTATCTATTCTTTTAATTCCAGGGTTAGAAAATAACTCCTCTATCCTTTCCAACATCCTGGACAAAGGAATAGTGTGTCCTGTCTCTGATGACCTCAGAGATATCCATAAACTCTGGGGGCCATATGGAAAACACAGTCTTCATGGTCCCAGGTCATCTCTCTCTCTC
>NW_012148041.1:1256981-1257827 GCF_000956105.1 Propithecus coquereli
ATTATTTTTACTGTTTTGATCCATTGGGCATTACTAATATTTGAAATGGCTTCTTAAGCCAGAAGAAAATGTCTCACAGCTTTATAGTTATATGAAACTTAAAACATTAAAAAATTTCAACTTACATACATAGTTTGGTTGCAGAGGTATATGATATGGTAATCAATAAAAGGCTTTTGAAAATAAAAATATGTTACATTGGGATTATATTTTTGAAAGGAAAGTGGAATGGAGATACAAGTACAAGGAAGTAAAGGTACGATGCAAAATTTCTGATTGCTAAAGAAGAATTTATTCATATATTTTTTTAAATGGATGATGGTGAGTATCAAATCACTATAAGATTTGAGTCTTACATAGCAGGTTTCTTTTTACATTTGAATAGTGCTTTAATTTTTCATGTCTGATCATTTACACCACCTCTTGACTTCATAGCTGCTCTGTGAGGTGGTAAGTCAAATACAGTCACCATTTCTTTTTATAATTTTTTTAAAAAATTTCAGAATATTATGGGGGCACAATGTTTTGGTTACAAAAGTTGCTTTTGTACAATTTAAGTCCAATTGTACAAAATTTGAGTCAAAATTGCTTTTGTGCAATTTGAGTCAAAGTTATTGTACCTATTAGGTATGAATTTAACCATCCCCGCCTCCCGCCTCCTGCCTGCTTGATTTCCTAGAAGTGTTGATCAATTAGTTCCAATTTAATGGTGAGTACATGTGGTGTTTGTTTTTCCATTCTTGCTTATTTTAAAATGTCAATATTTATAAATACTAGAAATTATATTGATCCTCTATAACTATTAAGTTGGGGTTTTTTGGCTGCCAAACATCCTATAATGCATGC
>NW_012148041.1:1270567-1278192 GCF_000956105.1 Propithecus coquereli
CTGCCATCCCTGTCTACCTAAGCCTCCCTCCAGAGGCCCTGCTTTTGCCCGTCTCTGATTTCCTTCATATCAGCCCTGTCCCTTGCATTCCTGTCACCCACATCCCGTTCCCTCCCTGTTCCTTGCCTCTGCTTCAGGGAGAAGCGCTAGCTCCGCGTACTAGTTTGCTTTCACTTGACCTGCCGTTGAAATACCCATGGGGTGACGTGAGAGTGTTCAGACCCTGATTGAATTAAGGGGCTGAATGTCAGAGACAAATAACAGGTATGTCTGTGTGGGAGAATTCACTTGGATGTTGCATCAGAGATGATGTCCAATTTGTAGGCCATTCTTCTAATCTCAGCTTTAATACTTCCGCTTTATGGGTCTGTTGACTTCCACGAACCCTTGGAGAGAGACCGCGCTGAGTTGGGTGTGTGCCAAGGGTAGCCAGAGGCCTCATCCAACTCTTTTCCCCTTCCAGGAAATGTGATTCTGTGTTTTCCCACTCTGGATGTGTGGAACACATGTAAACCATGTTACCCCAGCCTGTCTCTGTCCTTACTCCCACCCTCCACCCTATGCCCCATCCCAAAGAGCGAAGAGAAATCTCCAGAAGCTATACCCCAGAGAATGCCTATGGTCTTTGACCTATTTCCCTCTGTACTGGCTCCAGAACATTTTTTCCTGTTTGAGTTTTGACATGATTGCCAGTCTCATAGCCCTGTGGCTGGAAGGCATCTGCCCCCTTTACTATTGGTAGCTTGAACCAGTGGCTGATTTTCTCTCATACATCTTTGACAGAGTGAATGTGCCTCTGATGTCGGTCCCTGAACAGGTTCTCTTAGAGTCTCTCTTCTCCCTCCTTTTTCCTTGGAAGCTTAATTTCCTGCGGATCCTCCAGGGAGGCTGACACTAGGGTTCAGTTTCATTTGCCCACGCATGGTAGGGGTATCGGGTTGACATTGTCTGAGCAGGTTGTGAGGCTGCGTTAGTTAGACCTTGTCGGGGACTCGAGTTGTCTGCCTCCAGTCACGTAGCTCATCTTCTCTGAGGCTACAGAGCCCACCACCTTCATGGTGCGTCTGGGTGTTTAACCTTCTTGCCAGGCAGAAAGTTCTTTTCAAATCCTTCAATTTCAGCTCCTTTATTTGGCATCGGTTCCTTAGAGAAATCTTCAGGAAATAACATATCCTCTGTTTCTGCTCAACCTGATCTTGGAGGATTCTGAAAGCATGACCCACTCTCACATTTAGAAATGAAGGCCTGTTGTTTCACCTGGCACCAGGTTTCTAGGTCTCCTCTTTTGAGGATTGTGCTGTCTTTGAGCCAGAGTGGACACAGAATTGGCAACCTTCGGGAGCTGTGGTGGAGAGCCAACTGAACCAGCTCGACCAGACTTTAAAGTTTTGTAATCCTCTTGTGCACTGACCCTTCTCTGTGAAAGCAATAGGATAGTAGATGGCCTGTCGTTGAGCTAGTTCCCGCTCCGCTGACCCTGAGTCTCTCTACATAGCATTTGGGTGGTGGGGGGGATTTGGGCAGAATGGACCAGAAGGGTCTCTTGTTCCTGTGAAAAACATCCTTCCAGGGTTTTAATGGGTCATTCTAAAGAGGTTCAGGATAAGTGTTTGGCAGTTTTTTAATCCGGTCTCTGGCTCCCAAGAAGGACTCTACCTGACCCTTTTGAGCAGTTTGCCACGCCTCTGTCTGTGCTCACCCGTTAGTAATTAGTAGTGCTCTCTGCTGAGGCAGCAGATGAGAGAGTTTGAGAACAGGTCAAGCCCAGTGCTTGTCGAGCAGCTCCGGCTCCGGCAGCCCTGGCTGGTTAGCTTCTTGCAGTTTGTTCACTCTGTCATTTTCTGAGCGGGTAATTGTGCTTATCAATTACCAAGTTCCTGTTCAGTAATTTTTGCAGAGCCTCTGAAAGATACGGGCAGCTAGGCCCCTGACACTATTCAGCAGATAATGCAGCTTATCAACTCCTTAGTTTAATGAACTGACTGCTCTTTGGCTGCCTTTCTCCTTGCCTCTTCACCACTGCTTTTTTGTATATGTCTCAGCCCACTGAGGAAGACTTGCCCCTCCTCAGCCTTCCAACCCCACCTGTGGTCCCTTAGACCCCTTGCCTGGGGACCTGGTAAGAGGACAGCCAGTGTAGGGTGCTGGCCTGGGAAGTCAGCAGGCCTCTGCTTTGGGCAGAATGCAGCTGCCCTGGCTGTTGTGCAAGCTCTTCTCAGGGCCTGTAGATCCTGGCATGTCATGGGACAGTGCAGCTCCTTGCAGGAGTTGGATCTGTTGCTTCTAAAGGTTTCAGCTGTATCCTGTCACCAAGGCCCACCTTCCTGGGTGATGCCTGAAGGCTGAGAAGCTGAACTGTAGTGCCTTCCTCCAGTGACCCTGTAGGGCCTGCCAGGAGCCATCCCTTTTGCTCAGCATTGTCTACACTAGAAACATTCTCTTCTTTCTCCCTATCCGGCATCTCTGTGGATTGTCTGTCCTGCCAGGCCCTTGCTTGTGTCATGTCAGAAAACTTGTGCCTGATGCCCTTGTCTGTGCCATGTTGTCCCAGATTGCCCAATGGCTGTTTCTTGAGATGGTTTGATGTCCCTGAGCATTTTTCTCTGTCACTGGAGCCAGGAGGGCAGGCTGCTTGCAGCAGCTGGATTCCAGGGTGTCAGAGGAGAGCTGGGTACTTGGCTTGAGCCTGGCAGGGAGAGAACGGCCCCTCGCATCAGGTTTCAGACATGTGGGTCTTCTCCCTTGGCATATGGTTCCTAGCCTTCATAACTCACCATGCTGGTGATTGGGGTGTGACTCCGGTCATGTCTCCACATGGCTTTGGTCAAGGAATCAAGCATGACTCAGGGCATCTCCATTTATTAGCTGCCACCCATGGGGGAGTGTTGGGCATGGGTCCTTCCTTCCTTTGTCAACTTCTTCTGCCCCACCTTGGTAAAGTCAGTAAAGCTAGCATCTGCTTGCTTGGGAGTGAGCAGACTACTTCCAGAATTGGGAAATGTTTGCTGACTCAGGCTCTGAATTACATATTAGGGTGTGTGTGTGAGGGACAGACGAGGAGACGGATTGCTCACCTTTGGGAGCTCTCCTTGAGCCCTGTTGTTTAATTATAACTTATTAGAGCTGCTTTTTGGACTCCTGGCACCTCTCAGCTAAAGATGTTGGTTTTCTTTCTATCCTGCAGTCGTGTGTGGTGTTTTGGGCATGCACGTGGTACTCACACAGTGGCTTCTGCTCACCGACAGATGAAGACAGATGCACCAAAGAGGTAATCTCATTTCCCTTACTCAGGGGCCTCTCACAACTGACTGACACAGGATCCAGATTTAGGGTCCCAGCCTTGAATATGAAATAATCTCACTAGTGCTGAGTCCCGGATCCAAGGTGTGCCTGTCGTAGCATCTGGTACCCATCACTTACACATAGTGTAGGCACTTAATAAACAATTATTAAATGTCTGTGGCTTACATAGTTTTTTCAGGAGCATACAGATTCTCACCTTTGCACCCACTAAAACATAAACTCCACAAGGGCAGGGACTTATTTTGCTTCCTGTTGTGTCTGGGACGGTGCCTGGCACAGAGGAGACACTGAATAAATATTTGTTGAATGAATAAATGAATAGACTTTCTTCTCTGCCCATGATGAGTGTGTAGGGTACCAGGCCCCAAAGATGTCCATCATTCACTGTCATTTAGGGAACAAATATTTTGGAGTGCCAACTATGTGCCAGGCACTTGGAAAATGATAATAGTAGAAAACAGATTCCTCTTCTGCCTCACAGGTCCATGGTACACTGGCATATATGAGAGCTGGACATGACGTACACACTTGTTTCTTCCATCTCTGCTGGGGTTGGGGATCCTCACCAGAGTCTGAACAATGCTCTGGATTTCCCATTGCTGTTTCCCTGTTCTCAGGATGCCTGGCAGGTTTTATAAACTCAGAAGGGGAGCTCCAGGGAATTCGATGTTCATTGTCCCAACTATTTGGGAGGCTGGGTTATGGTGGGTCCCTGCTGGGGGCCGGGGGAAATGTGGGCCTCCTGTGTGACTTGTTTAATCTCTGAAGTTCAGTGGTTCCAGTAGCTGTTTGTGGGCTTTACTTCCCTTTCTCTGCCTTTAACACTCTGCGGGTTTTCCTGTTGCCAAACAGAGTGGTGAGCCCCTGTGTCTATCAGTCTGTGGGGGTCAGGTTGTTTGTGGATCTTTCAGGAAGGTCCTGGGCAGGGGCCCCTCCTGTTCTCAAACCCATACCCAGTCCTTTCCTCTGAAGGGAATGTGAGGGAGGAGGAAGGGGAATTTGGAGGCTTCTGAGGTTCCCTGAGAGGGGGTGAGGTGGAAGTTCGCCCTGAGCAGGGACAGGGAGTTGAACTGATTTACTTTGTCATTTGCTTTGGTGGCAGTTAGCCACAGTAGCAACAATTATACATGTCTAGGGGTCATTTGTCCAGTTCATCACTGAGCTTTGAGCTCTTAGTCCCAGCTAGAAGTTTTCTTTCTTGGTTTCCTCTGGCAAAGATGAAGCTATAGCTTTATCATATTTTTCAATGTTAAACTCAAAAAGCCGTGGTGGTTGCCATCTTAGTGTTTCCCTCCTGAGGTACTTCTGTGAACCAGGTACTGTGACAGGTGTTTCAGATGTTCAGACATGGTCCTTGGCTGCCCTTGCCCCCTCTAGGGTTGGGGAACCTAGCTCAGGAAAGAAGACATATGTACAAAAAAGATTTTTTATTCTTTTTTTTATATATATGTGTGTGTGTGTGTGTGTGTGTACAGGTCTTGCTCTGTTGCCCAGGCTGGAGTGCAGTGACGTGATCATAGCTCACTGCAGCCTCCAACTCCTAAGCCCAAGCAATCCTCCTGTCTCAGCCTCTCAAATAGGTGGGATTACAGGTGTGCACCACCACACCTGGCTCATTTTTAAAAAAATTTTTTGTAGAGACGGGGTCTCACTATGTTGCCCAGGCTGGTCTTGAATTCCTGGCCTCAAGTGATCCTCCTGCATCAGCCTTCTAAAATGCTGGGATTACAGGTGTGAGCCACTGGGCCCAGCTAAGCTTTTTCAAATATGAGAGAACTGGAGGGTAGTGAGAACATGGTGCTGTACAAGGATACACGTTGAGAAGAACAAGTCATCACTGAGGGCTGGCTTTGTCCCTGGCGAAACTGGGTCTTAGATTGGGCCTTGAAAGAAAGATAGTTTATTTTGAAGTCAACTTTAGAATATTCTGAGAACAATAATTCTCAAACTTTTTGGCCTCAAGACCCCTTTACATTCTTAAACATTATTGAGGACCCCAGAGCTTCTGTTTACCATATTAGAAATTAAAACTGAGGAATTTTAAAAAATTACTAATTTTTAAATTCAGTTAATATAATAGTGTAATATATAAACCTGTTACATGTTATCATGACATTTTTAATGAAAAATTTCTAGTTTTCAAAACAAAAAGAATTGAGTTGCCAGCTAGGCCGGAGTGGTAACGGCTGGCCCGCGGGCTGGCTGGGCTTCTTGTCTTAAAAAGCAGGAAAAAAAAAAAAAAAGAATTGAGGGGAGTGACATTGTTTTACATTTTTGCCATAAAGCGTTTAATAAAAGACAGCTGAATTCTTATATCCGTTTCTATATTCAATCTTTTGCAATAGGTTGTTTTGTTTGAAGGATATGAAGAAAATCTGGTCTCACAGATTCGTGGTTGAGAAAGAGAGAAGTATTTTAGTAGCCTTTACAGATAATTGTGGCTGTTCTTCTTTGATACTATACCAAACTCAACAAGTGGTAATTTCTTAAAGGTTAGTTGCAATGTGAAGTCTGGAACCTTATCAACAAACTTACTATACTTTGTGACATTAAAATCCATTGGTCTGTCTTGCACTTTGAATGGATCTTTTACTTTGAATTGGTCATTGGAAAATACTGTTTCACTGTGTTATATAAATCTTCCAAGTGTTGACACATTTTATCATGTTAGAAAATCATATTCATTGATATCACCACTGATCTCATCAGAAAAGTTTTCAAGTATTAGGAAGCTGTCAAGCTGACAGTGGTAGACTCAAGTTTTCCATCATTTGATTTTCTCTTAAAAGCTTGGTTTTAATAATTGGTAACATACTGTCAGTTCTCTTTTTTGAAGTTACACTCTCACTTCACTTTCAAGAAAAAGTCTCTCAAATACTGAAGTCTAAATAATCATAATTTGCCCGTTAATCTTTCTTTCAAGTAAAAATGATGTTTCATCAAGAAAGTGGCTAGTTTAGCTTGCAACTCAGTTGCGCAAGTGCTTTTTCTTGAGACAATCATGTAATTCCTATTTTGTTACAAAGAATAAAAGACATATCGAGGGTCAAGATTTAATAAAGTTAGTTTTCATTGGTTCATCTAGGACATTCTCAAGTGAAGTTGACATTTTATTATCTTCATGGTTCTGTGGATTAACTGGGCTCAGCTGGGTGGTTCTCGCTTGGCGTCTCTCATTTTGCTGTGGTCAAATGGAGACTGGGGCAGGCATCATCTATAGGCTCAACTAGGCTGGACATCTACTCTGGCTCACTCATGTGGCTGGCACGTGATGCTGGCTGTTGAATGGAATGCCTACAAGTGGCCTTTCCATGTGCCTTGGGCTTTTCACAGCATGACAGCTGGGTTCTGAGCAGAAGCATCCTGAAAGTGAGTGGTATTGAGAGATGCAGACAGAAATGGCAAGGTTTCTCTTGATCTACCCTGGGAAGTCACATGGTATCATTCCTCTATTCTCTTGGTCACAGGACCAGTTCAGATTCAAGGAGAGGACTACACAAGGATATGAATACTAAGAGGCATAGTTCATTAAGGAGGGAAAGAGGCTTCCGTGCAGATCAGCTACTGCTTTTTAGCATCCCTTATTCTGTATATAACACTGGCCTGGCCTGTATATGAGTACTTCTAGGAGAAAAGTGCATCTTCTCACAATTTCCCTTCCTGGAAGCCGCTTTTAGTTTGGAACTTCCTAGTAGGTTGAGAGAGGACATTGAATGCCAGGTGAAGGAATTTTCACTCTGTTCTTTGGACAGTGGGGAGCCATTAACGGTTTTTGGAACAAGAAATGATGGTGTTAATACCGCAAAAAGGTAGATTGAATAAAGAAAGATTGGTGGTAGAGGATAGGTAGGAGGCTCCTGCAATGGTCTAAATGTAAGGAAATTCTTCTTCACTTCAAATCTGAGTTCCTCTGGTTGCAGTTAATTGCATTGGTTTTGATCTGTTAGCCACACAGATTAAGTAACCAGAGCAAGGATGAAGTAACCCACCCCCACTCCCACCCCCATTTAGGGCTGTTGATGCACAAGCGAGATTAATTAAAGGGTTCACAGAAGTTAGAAAGCAATTAAATGTAGGTTTCATTGTCAAGGCACATAAAAAGTTAAGCATAAATTATTCAAAAATAAAAAGCAGGAGAGATGAAACTTCATTTAACACCACTAACCATGTTTCAAATACACTTCAGTTTCAGTGTCATAGACCATTAAGAAGCAAGTAAAGGAGCAAGAAGAAGAAAGAAGGGAAAGGACAAATTAGAGAATGGTGAGGAGAGGGAAAAGGGAACAAGAAGGGAGTTAAGAGGGGCAAATAGCAAAAAGAAT
>NW_012148041.1:1278487-1278971 GCF_000956105.1 Propithecus coquereli
AAACCATACTTCGAATACTCACACAACTGTTCTGTTTGTCACTTTCAGTACAGTATTCAATAAATTACATGAGATATCCAACACTTTATTATAAAATAGTCTTTGTTTTAGATGATTTTGCCCAACTGTAGGCTAATGTAAGTGTTCTGAGCACATTTAAGGTAGGCTAGGCTAAGCCGTGATGTTCTGTAGGTTAGGTGTATTAAATGCATTTTCGACTTGTGATATTTTCAACTTACAGTGGGTTTATTGGGATGTAACCCAATTGTAAGTGGAGGAGCATCTGTTGCCCTTTTATTGTCTGTGAAGAGGCCTGAATGGATTTGGTGCTGGGCAGACCTGGATATAGCTCTTAGCTCTAGTGTTAATAGGTATCCAAAAATCGATTGTCATTGCTTTCATTGATCTGCTGTGATCCCGTGATCCTTATCACTGCTTTTGGCACTTCCGAATTTTAAAAAATTACTAATTTTTAAATTCAGTT
>NW_012148041.1:1280251-1287863 GCF_000956105.1 Propithecus coquereli
CTCCAAGTCATTTAGTGTCTGGGTAGGAGCCACCTTCCTGTAGCTCCCAGAGGTGCCATGTGGGTTACAGTGGGCAACAGCACACGGATCACCATCAACCTGCCCATTCCTGGTGTCCAACATGGTGGTCATGGCACTCTGGTCACAGCAGGCTGCCTCTCCAAGCCCAGACGGGTTCTCAGAACCCTGCACCCCAGGCAGCGCTCACGAGAGAAAAGCTTCTTTGCCATCCTGATCTAGAGCTTGCGTGTCTGGCTCACCCACTTCTTTGTAGCTCCCTCTTCTGTAAAAGCCTTTAGGACAGTCCAAAGATCGTGATCCATTCCTCTTGATCCTCAGCACACACATCTGGAATGCTTTCTTTAGCAGTCCATTGGGGGCTTCAGGTTGGAGAAGAGAAAACTGCCCTTCCTTCCAAAGAGGCCTTGCAAGGGTGAGAATGCTCAGTTCGATAAACTTAATTCCTCACCACTTACTTAAATAGCAAGCAATTACAGCGAAAGAAAGACCTTGGCCTGAGGGCGCTGCTGAGCCTCCTGATCTCACACTTCTTTCACTTGGACCAGGTATTTGAACTGTGTTTCCTTCTCTCTCTCTCTCTCTCTCTCTCTTTTTTTGTTTTGAGACAGAGTCTCGCTCTGTTGCCCGGGCTAGAGTGCCATGGTATCAGCCTAGCTCACGGCAACCTCAATCTCCTGGGCGCAAGCAGTCCTCCTGCCTCAGCCTCCTGAGTAGCTGGGACTACAGGAGCGTGCTGCCACCATGCCCGGCTAATTTCTTCTATTTTTAGTTGCATGGCTATATGTTTTTCCTATTTTTTAGTAAAGACGGGGTCTCACTCTTGCTCAGATTGGTCTCAAACTCCTGACCTCAAGCGATCCTCCCACTTTGGCCTCCCAGAGTGCTAGGATTACACTCTGAGCCCCACACCTGGCCTGAACTGTGTTTCTTCCAAACTTTTTGGAGTTTGTTTCCTTGGTGGTAAGCTAAATAGTGGCCCTCAAAGATATATAGGCCATAACCTCTAGATATGATCTTATATGACAAAATGGACCTTACAGATGTGATTAAGTTAAGGATCTTGAGATGGGGAGATTATCCTGGATTATGTGGGTGGGCCCTAAATGCAATCCCAAGTATCCTTATAAGGGGAGGCAGAGATGAGACACAGAAGAAGGAAGCAATGTGACTACTGCAGCAAGATGCTACACTGCTGGCTTTGAATGTGGAGGAAGAGACCAAAAATGCAAGGAATGCAGCTCTAGAAGCTGGAAAAGGCAAGGAAATGATTCTCCCCTAGAACCTCTGGAGGACGTGCAGCCCTGCCAACATGTTGATTTTGGCCCAATGAAACTCATTTCAGATTGCTGACCTCCAGAACTATACGAGTAAGTGTATTTTGTTTTAAGCCACTAAGTTTGTGATAATTTGTCACGTCATGAAGCTAACACAGGGCTCATCTACCTCCAGGTGCAGGTGGTGACTTGGCTGATCTCTTCTCATTTTAAGGAATCCCTTTCATGGCACTAGGAGAATACAGACCCAACCTTTTTCCAAATTAATATTTAAGACAATCTGCACTTTGGGGAAACCTATGGACTGCAATCTTTGGGAACAAAGGTACTCAGTATCTGATCCTTGCTTTTGGAACTCTCCTCACACCTTCAATCAGATCAGTAATAAAAGGTTTCTTTCAGACTGTTGGGGTTCCAGGATTAGTTAAAACATGATTCCAATTTCATCATCTCCTCTACTCCTCTTCCTTCCATTCATTCAACAGATATTTTGGGGGAGTACCTCCTATGTGCTAGGCACTGTCCCTAGGCCCTGGGGGTAAAGGGGTAAAGAAAGCAGATAAAAAACAGCTCCTGCCCTCATGGTAGTTGAGATGGAGAGAAGGGGAGGGAGCTAAAATTAAGTAAATAGCATGTGAGATGGTGATAAATGCTATATAGAAAAATAATACAGGAAAGGGGGGCAGTGGCATTTTTAAATGGAGGGCCAGGAGAAGCCCTCAATGAGAAGGTGATATTTAAGTTGAAGGAGGAAAGTGAGCCATGAGTGGGAAGAATCTTACAGGCCACGGGACAGCAGGTACAAAGGCCCTGAGGTGGAACACAGCTGGGGTGCTTGAGGAACAGCCAGGTGGCCAGTGTGGCTGGAGCAGAGGGAGGGAGGAGGACAGGAGTGAGAGGTGTGTTGGGGACCTTAAGTACTATAAAATCTGGTACTGCACTTGGCCCTTTCTTCCTCCCTCCACAGCACCTCTTGGTTGTGTGCCTGTTTCTCAGTTGCTTTCTGTGGAATATTTGTCACATCATACCTAGGGAATATCAGTAGGTAAACATAGTCAATTAAAAATATTAGAAGAGGGGGGAAGAAAGTGCAGCCTCCTCTTTCTGAATGATAAAAGCAGTTCTGCTGTCAGCGTTGGTGTGGGACTGTGTGCCTAGAAGTGCAGGTTGGCCGCTGTCCCCAAGCCGTGCCGGAGTCTTCCCCTCCATCACCCTCAGCCCGCAAGGTGGAGCCAGGCCTCTGAGCCTGCCGCTTTCCACTGTCCCGCTCCTGGTCTGCCTGGTGTGGGTCCCACAGGTGCTCACCTGAAATGCTTCCTGAGCCCCTCGCTTCCTTGCCCTTCCCTCCCAGAAGCAGCACCATGGTCTGCCTTCTTCCCTAGCACTCAGCCTGGGGGCCGGGGGCCGGTGCCACTGCGCATTCACGGCCATCTCCTGGGCCCTCAGCACTCACGGCCCCATCCCTCCAGCCCCAAGCAGCCTCAGGACTCTGCCTCCTCAGCCTCAGTAGATGGTCTAGCTTTCATGCTTATCCTTCCTCTGTCTCCAGAGATGAAACCCTCTCCCTCTGGTCCTTACAGTGTTGCTTGCGTTTCTAAGAATCAGATCCCAGAAGGTCAAGTAAGCCCAGGTTGAAGTCACTCTGTCCCTGGGTAGAGATTCGTGACAGTTCTGGTGCTCTGGCAACTCTCCAAAATGCTAGCCTGTTGGTAACCTCTGTCATCATCTGAGGGCCAGGGTACAAATTGCCTCCACAGATTAAGTCTGCCTGTGTCCCTGACTTTGTATCCCTAGGTGACTCTGCCCAGCATCTACTTTAAATAGGGGGGCCAAATAGATTGTCATTGAAAAATAAAAGATATTTGATAATAAATTGGCCAATAATAATTCTAGCTGCGAAGTGAAAATCACTAGGTAAATAAATTCTCGAATTGCAGACTGCATCCTATCAAAATTGTGTCAATCCAGCCCTGTTTATATTCTCTTGCAGTGTATAATTCTTATGACTTTTCCTTTTGGCATCTTAACACTACAGTATATTTACAACATACAGCCACAATTTGCCTTCCATATCCTTGCAGTGTACCACCTTTAAAAATTTTAATCTGTTTTCTAGTTCATTCCCTGACTCATATCTGCGCCCAAGCCAAGGCCTGCCTCTGTCCCCTGCAGGCCTATGGTAGTCTGGTTTTCTCCCTATCAGGACCGTCTGTTTTTGATTCACTTTTGCACCTCCACCATGGGCACGCTGCAGACAACCGAAGAGTGCTTTTCCTGAGCTGGTTCTAGCACTCCCTCAGCTCCTGCCTGTGTGCCGCTTTCTCTCTGTGGACTGCAGCCTGCACTTTGCCCTCCTTTCTGCTTTCGCTGCCATGCAAGAGAATGGCTCCATCCACCAGGTGTTCGCAGTGAGTCAGGACCTTGTTGAGCTGCGAGGGAGCAGCCTTCGAAGCACAGTCACCCGCGCAGTTCTGGTGCATGTTCATCAGTCATGATCAAAGACCACCTCTCTAGAAACTGGCTCCTTGATAGAGCCCTCAAGTGCTTGGCACAGAGGTGCTCACTAAGCTCTTGCCAGGTGGAAGCATGGCTGGCTGGCCAGCCTGAATGGCCTTTTTCCCGCAGAGTGGCCCTGGCACTGGCCTACACCAGAGCCCTGTCTGGGAAGCCATTTCATGGGGGACAGTCAGGCACCTACAGAAGGAAACTTACGCCAGCATGTCACTTAAGGACCCTTTCACAGTTGTTGCTCCTCCTTTTTTTAAACTCAATGTAGAAAATTTGAGATTTTGGGCTTTGGCAGAGCCTTTCCCATTGCCTCCTTCATCCTTCCTTTTCTGAATGTCCGGGTAAGGCTCCCTTCTCACACCTCTGGCTCAGAACCTCCCGTGGGATATCATGGTGGAGTTATTGCTTACATTCTAGGCTTTGCTGTTGGACTGAGTTCAAGAGCTGGGCTGACTTGGGTCCCTACCTGTGTCTAATCCCCTTCCATTGCAGAGCCTGTGGATACCCTAACTGAGTACAGTGTGGCTTCCATGTGTTGTATATATTGATACTTTGCTAATCACTTTACATCAACAACGGCCAAACCAAAACAAAAACCCAAAAAGGAAGAAGCAATGGTATCCCTTTTACAGATGAGGATTCTGAGGCTCAGACTGGTCAGGAGATTTGCCTAAAGTTGCACAGCTAATAAATGACAGGATTGGGATTTGAACCCAAGTGATTAAAGCCCATGTCTTTGCTCACCAAATAGCAGGGCCTCCTAGGAGGGATGGCTGGCTGAATCTAATTGTTCCAGTTTGGAAAGTACCTGCTTAACTGGCCAGACTGGTGTTGGCTTCAGAGAGTAGCAGAGTGTCTTGTTGGTCACTGAGCAGAAGCAAAATTCTGGCAGGCCTTGGGGCCTCCTGCCGAGTCTCATTTCAGGTCAGTGGGCAGAGGAGGCCCTGAGAATGGCCGTGTGCAGTGGCTTCCTGGATCTGCTTCAAGGTAGTGGTCAGCCCCCTAGAGCCACAAGAAACTAACCAGCCAAAGTGCGGACCAGACATGTAGAGTGGGAGGAAATTGTTAGGAGAAGAAAAAACAATCTCTGCTCTAAGTGATTAATCAGCAGCTTTTAGTCTGGTGAAGTGAAAGGGGAAAGAGAAGTTGGCCCAGATGTGCACATAGGGAGAGAAGAAAGGGAGGGAAACTGCCTGTATTCAGACTCTCCCTTGGGCCAGGTGCTGCCCAAAGGATGAGCTCCCCATCCCCATCCCCATTCCAGCCTGCAAGATGTGGGTATTGTTATTCCCGTTTTATAGACGAGGAGCAGGATCAGAGAGGTTAAACAGCTCATTCAAGTCACACAGCTACCAAGTGGCAGAACTGGAGTTTGAGCCCTTTGGAGTACCTGTTCTCAGTTTAGTAACTCTGCTCTTCCTGTCGATGTCACCTTAGCCTGGGCTTTCCAGGTATGTGTGAATGAGGTGTGGGCAAGTGTGCATCTGGAGGCTTGTGAGCAGAGACTGAAAGGGAATTGGGACTCTTGGTACCCGTCCTGTTCCCAACATGGGCCCTACACAGACCAGCAGGACTTACTGTGCCCAAACCAGAAGTGGCATGTTTTTCTCCTTTCTTGTACCTTGTCATCCTCGGTTTATTTTTAGAGAGCCTTTTCTATTTCGGTTCCCATTTCCTGACTTGGTGACAGGGGCTGGGGTGCAGGGATGGCATTGGGAATCAGAAGAGGCAGGCATAGGTGGCATCTCAGTGGTGGCCTTGGCTGGTCTCTGGGGACTGGGCCCACCTGCCTGCCTCGCTGGCTCCTCCTCACCAGCTGTAGGCCCTGGGGATCCCGGAGCTCTGGTAGCCAGAGGCTGGTAGGACAGCCAAGACGGAGACAGCCACACTCCTCATTTCTTTGGCTTCTCAGAAGGGAATGAGCTTTCCACTGGAGCGGAGCAAAAAATAGCCTGTGGCCCTCTTTGTAACTCTGGCTCACTACCTGTTTCTGAGGGTAAGAACTTCGAGGGAATATGGAGTAGTGGTTAAGAGCCAGGCTGTGTGGGACTAAATTCTGGCTCTGAGAGTTGCTGGCTGAGTGGCGTTGGCAAGTCACTTTGCCCCTACATGGGGTAATAACTGTAGACCCTACAGCCCTGAGGATTAAATAAACTCCCGCATGGAAAGGCACTGAGGATGCACTCACTGAATTATTTTTTCTTTATTTCAACAATAGGATATTGTTTAGCATTCCATTTTGTGACTTGCTCTTCCCATTTTTCAAGTGGTTTAATTATGTCTCTGTCTGCCCTCTGACCTCCCTCCCCTTAGTAGGAAAAGCATTTGGCCCACAGGGAGACAATTGGGAAGCGCTGTCTTGGTTGTTCCTTGTTGTCGCCTAAACAGTGGGGAGCAGAGAGGTGCGTGAAGTCTGAGTCTGCCTCTCCCCATCTGTGTCTCTCCCTGTCTCTGTCTCCTCTCCCCGTCATCTGCTCTGCCTACTCACCACTCCTGCCTTTTTTTTCCTTCCATACACATCCAGAAAAGGATAACAGCTCCAGTCTGAAGGTTTCCTTCCATGGCTTTAAGGGAGAAATCTCTCAGGAGCTCAGACAAAAGATGCACGGAGAAGAGATGGGGAGGGGGATGCCTGAGTTGGGGATGGGGTCTTGGGAAGCATGTCCAAGAGGAGGGCCTGGGTCCCTGGCTCTATCTTGAATCAGTGAGAAGAAGAAACAGGGTGATAGATTGGGGTGGGACAGGCAGCAGGTGGCTGTGGGGACTTCTTGCTGAGACAGCAAGCAAACGGGCCAGGAAGATGCCTGGAGAATAAGGGGCCTAGATATGGGCCAAGAATAGGGGAGAAGAAAATACGTCTCGATGGGACCTGTTCCTCCACCCGGCCCTACTCTTTCCATGATTCTCTCTCCTTCCACCTGATCTACTTTCCCCACCTGGCAGCGCCCCGGCCTGGTAGTTTGACAAGTTGGGTATATCAGGCTTCTGTGCCTTATTGACGCCTGTGTGGCAGCAGCTGGCACTTCCCTAGGCAGTAGGCAGGGATCTGAGCAGAGTAGTCAGGCATGGGGAACAGGCTCCATGCGGCAACAGCTCCGATTCCATTGCAGAAAAACATCTGAGAGCCAGGGAGAAAATTGAAGATGAGGTGTTTTGTGGGGAACAAGCTATGTCTCTTCACTTCCTAGAGAATAAAATGGTGTGTCTGGCAGGAGGCAAGGAGACGACCTCTCTGAGCCCTGAGCGTGAGTAAGAGTTGACTTCTCAGGTTTTTTCTGGGCCACTTTGGCTTGCACACAGGTTGGGCCAGGAATTCACACTTAAGAGCAGGCCGATTTCCATAAGCCGTGTGTTCCTGTGAGCCCGCCTGAGTCATGCCTGCTCTCCTGTGATCCCAAGTCTGGTGAGACCGGCAGATGCCCTCTGAGCTGCAGGGCAGGATAGCTTCCTGTATGTCCCCTCATAGCCTGCACCACCCCTCTCCCTTCACTACTCTGGAGCTATAATTAAGTTCCCATGTGAAACTGTATCCCTCAGCTGACACACGCCTGTAACCGCAGCCCTGGTCATTGGGCAGCTCATCTGGGGTGACTTCTGGGCCTGTGCCTCGGTCTTCACGTGGTCTCGGGTGGATCTGAGTAGGTGGTGCAGACCCACCAGGAAAGGGAGGGGTCCGGTGAGGCAGGGGCCGGGCCTTACCCAAAGGCCAGGGGACACAAAGATGGAGGAGACAGACGGCAGCCTTGCAGGGTGGGAGTGGAGTACCACAAGACAGAATGTGAGCTGTTTATTTTACTTTATATTCTATA
>NW_012148041.1:1288883-1298749 GCF_000956105.1 Propithecus coquereli
ACGGCACTCTAGCCCAGGCAACACAGTGAGACTCTGTCTCAAAAAAAAAAAAAAGAAAGAAAGAAAATTATTCATGACACTTTTAAAGATGGAGAGGATCTCTGTCACCAGTTTAAGAGATTCTGTTATGTGCAAAATACTCCACTGTATTCTTTTCTGCTGCTGTTGTTAAATAAAAATTATAGGACATGTTGGAGCTCAAAAACTTTGACATATTGAACTGAAGAAGTCTCAAGGTCTCTCTCACCTTCCCTCAACACATCATCCCTCCCAAAGAAGTTGAAGTTCATTTCTGCCTTAGATCCAGACCCACTGAAGAACAATTGATTTTTCTTCCTCTCTCTATAAGACCAAGAAAGTAACCACACCTGAACAGACCCTTTCACTGCCAAAGAGAACTGTTTACAAATTAATTTCTCTGTTCCCGGATGCGTTCATCCTCCCTAATTATCCTTTATTGCCCCTCGACGAAATTCCTCTTCTCCGGCCTCCCATAACCCTTTTTGCCAGGATGGTATATAAGCTGCTGAACCCTGTTGAGGAGTAGGTAATCACTCTGCGATTCTCCCCATGTATATATGTGAAATAAATTTCTATGCCTTTTCTCAAAAAACAAAACAAAAGAAACACGATACCTATTAGTGGTCCCAGTACCTTCTCCACCTCTTCCGTGTTCTCGAAACCACTAATCTGCTTCCTTTCTTTATGGATTTTCCTCTTCTGGCCATTTTCTATAAATGGAATCATATAATATGTGGCCTTTTTTGTGTCTGGATTTTTTCACTTAGCATGATGTTTTCAAGGTTCATCCATGTTGTAGCATGCAACAGTACTTCATTCCTTTGTATGGCTGAATAATATTCCATTGTACATCTGTATCACATTTTGTTTATCCATTTATCAGTTTGTAGGTATTTGGGGTATTTCCCTTTTTTGGCTGCTCTGAACATTCATGTACAAGTTTTTTTTTGTTTTTTTTTTTGAGACAGAGTCTCACTGTGTTGCCCCGGCTAAAGTGCTGTGGCATCAGCCTAGCTCACAGCAACCTCAAACTCCTGGGCTCAAGCGATCCTCCCGCCTCAGCCTCCCAAGTAGCTGGGACTACAGGTATGTGCCACCGTGCCCGGCTAATTTTTTCTATATATTTTTAGTTGTCCGATTAATTTCTTTCTGTTTTTAATAGAGACGGGGTCTCACTCTTGCTCAGGCTGGTTTCGAACTCCTGAGCTCAAACAATCTGCCCGCCTCAGCCTCCCAGAGTGCTAGGATTACAGGTGTGAGCCACCGCACCCGGCCGTGTACAAGTTTTTGTGTGGACATGTGCTTGGTCTTTTCTTGGGCATATATGTAGTGAAATTGCAGGGTCATATGGTAGCTCCATGTTTCACATCTTGAGGAACCACCAAACTGTTTTCCAAAGTGGCTGCACCATGCCCTCAATCACTCTTTTATTTATTTATTTATACAGTTTATTGGCTGTTTTATTTATTATTAATTATGGGTGTAATTTAAAAATATACATAACATAGAATTTACTGTTTTAACTATTTTTTTAAGTGTTATAGTTCTGTGGCAGTAAGTGTATTCACATCGTTGTGCAACCATCACTACCATCCGTCTCCAGAACATTTTTGTGATTGTAAAACTGAAACTGTCTACCCATTAAGTAATTCTCATTCCCTGCTCTGCCCAGCCCCTAACAACCTCCATTCTACTTTCTGTCTTTGTGAATTTGACTACTCTAAATACCTCGTATGAATGGAAGTACGCACTATTTGCATTTTTATGACACTTAATTCACTTAAGGTCTTCAGTTGCATCCATGTTGTATCATGTATCAGAATTTCCTTCCTTTTTAAGGCTGAATAATATTCCATTGTCTGCATACACCACATTCTGTGTAACCATTCATCCATCAGTGGGCACTTGGATTGCTTTGTCCTTACAGCTGTTGCTGCTCTAAACATGGATATACAGATGTCTGTTCATATCCCTGCTTTCAGTTATTTTGGCTATATACCCAAAAGTGGAATTGCTGGGTCATATGGTAACTCTATTTTTAAATTTTTGAGGAAACACCATACTGTTTTCTATAGTGGCACCATTTTATGTTCCCACCAGCAGTGCACAAGAGTCCCCATCCCCACTTTTGATTGATGGTTTGATTGAATATAGGATCCAGTACCAGTCCACAGCCTGGGGGTTGGGGACCGCAGACTTATTATATCTTGGCCATCTTTGCATACTAGACATGTAGAGCTTCCTCATTCTTTTTTATAGCTGCCTCATTCATTGTGCGGATGTGCCATTCACTTACTTATTGATCATGCAGGTGATTTCCAGTCTTTCGCATCAATGAATAACCTTGTCATCTTGTACACAAATAAGCGGATTGACAGTGCCACAGTAAGATAAGTGTGGTGATGGTGATACACACTGTGGGAGAAGGGAAGGCTTCCAGAGGAGACTCTGGTTGGCGGAGCCTGCAGAAAGGCTCAGGGTGAGCACTGGCATCTGAGTGGGCCTTGCAGACGGGGCAGAATTGCAGCAGGATGAGATGCTGTGGGAAGGGCAAGTGTGAGTAAAGGAGCAGCTCAGGTGTGACTGGGGAAGTGAAGAGTATTAGTTATCTATTGACATGTAACAAAGTACCCCGAAACATAGTGGCTTAACACAACACTTATTATCTTGCAGTTTCTGTGGGTTAGGAGAGGTTTATACAGGGATGTGAATACCAGGAGACAGGGATTGTTGCTAGCCGTTTTAGAAGGCTGACTCTAATAGCATGTTGCAGTGAGCAGGATGGAGCCATTATTGTAGACTATCTTACATGCTTGGCTGGTCTGAGAACAGTGGGAGCCGTGGAAGGTCTTTGAGCAGGAGAATGATGTGATAGCTGTCATCTGGGACAATTAATCTGCTAGTGTAGTGCTAGAGGGATCAAAATGGAGAGAGACATACAGGTAGAGACCTAGTTTAGGAAATGATTTAGTAGCCTAGATGAGAAGTTTCTGGCCTGGAGTAACATTTACTATGTATAGAGCACCTTCTCTGTACTAAGTACTTCAGCTGCATTTTCTCTCATCCCGGAAACAACCACAAAAGGAAGGTATTACTGATTTATATTCAGCTTGCAGCTGAGGAAACAGCCTCAGAGAATTTAAGAAGCTTGGGTATGTGACACAGCTGGTAAGTTGCAGGACAGCACTCAGGTCTACCTGGCTTTCACCAATGTGCCTTTGGCAGCAGTGGGAGCGGACAGGTGGGGGTGACTGGGGAGACGAGGTCTTGGCCGCTCCCTGGATGCCGAAGGAAATGGAGGAGTCTGGGAGGTTGCATCTTTGAACCTGAGTGGCTGGGACAAAGATGATGCTATAATAGGAAGAAGAGAGGCCATAGGGAACGCTGCTGTGGTGGGGGAGATGAGCCGTCTCGGAACATGGGACACATGAGCCGTCTCGGAACATGGGACACTTGTTGAGCGTTCCTCCCAATTATAGGGGAGCGTAGATAGTTCCTGTGCTTTGTATATGAAGATGTACGCCTAGCCAAAAGGCCTCTAAACGTGGGAGCTTGTTGTGAAAGGATGTGGCAGGGGTGTTTAAACGCTGGATTTACAGGTTCCCTCAGCAGCCGGTACACCACGTGGCGGGACCGCCGGTCCCACTTTTGTGCAGCACAAGTCTGTGCAGATAGTGGCAGTAACTGGCGCTGGACTGTGCTTGGACTTTCAAGGTCCTTTACTTCTTTTGAGCCTCACAGCATCCCTGTTTAGGATATTGTCATTCCCTATTCGATTAATGAGGAAACCAAGGCTCAGGAAAATTGACTTGTGTAAGGAGAAACAGTGTTTCAGTTATCTACTGCTGAGTTAAAAATGATCACAGAACTCACCAGCTTAAAACAACCCCCATTTATCCTTTCTCCTGATTCCGTGAGTTGCCTGAGTCCACATGATGTAGGCTGAGCTTGCCCATTTGGCTGCGTTCTGCTGGACTGTAATGTCCAAGGTGGCTTCTCTTTGCATGGCCTCTAATCCTTCTAGACTTCTTATGGCATCTGGGGACGAAGAGGATGGAAGCCAGTCCTCTCGAGCCTGGGCTCAGGTCCCAGAGCATCACCTCAGCCACATTTTACCAGTCACAGCCATCACTGGGCCAGCCGAGATTCTAGGACGGGAACTAGAGTCCACCTCTTGATGGGAAGCGTGCCAAAGGGTTTGTAGCTATCTTTAATCCACAAACAGCCAATAATGGAGAGCCAAATTTGAACCCAGGTCTGTGTGATTCAGACCCAGGGTTCTTTCTGCCACCCCACACCGCGTCCCTTTCTGCTTCTGTCTCCTTGGGAGCTGCAAAGCTTGCTGGCTCTTGTGTGTTGTTGGAGGGAGCTGATTTTTCTTTTGGCCTCCCAAAGGGGAAGTTGCACTAATCACCTCCCTTTTCACAGATTAGCATCCAAGATCACTGGGCCAGAGGGAACCTTCCAAAAATAGGCTTTGCCCTAGGGATTTGCTAGCTGCCCCTCAAGTTTCAGGACTGATTGCCAGACATGCATGGAATTTCCCTGTGGAGTTTCCCCTTTCTGCACTTAATGGCCTTCTGACCCACAGTACGGGCTGGGTGGGATACTTGCTGCATTGCAGCCAGATGCGCAGGCTGGCCCTGTTTCAAGTCATCCCAGGTGGTGTCCAGTCCAGTGATTCCCAGGCTTGGCTCAGCTGGTATATTCACCAAGGAGTTTTGGAAAAAATATCGATTCCTGGGCATTGCCTTAGGCCTGTTGAATTAGAATTTCCAGGGATGGAGTACGGGAATCTGCATTTTTTTTTTTTTTAAAGAGTTGGGATCTCACCCTGTTGTCCAGGCAGGAGTCCAGTGGTGCAGTCATAGTTCACTGTAACCTTTAACTCCTGGACTCAAGCAGTCCTCCCACCTCAGCCTCCCAAAGTGCTGGGATTACAGGCATGAGCCACTGTACCTGGCCAGAATCTGCATTTTAAAGCTCCCCATTGATTTGGGGTTGCAGCCCAGTTGGGGAACCGCTGACTTCCAGTTTGTGCCACCCTCCCTTAGCCCAGTCATCTCAGAAAGATGCCTTCGAAGTCACTAATCAGAGGAGGCCATGTGGGAGAGATTGATTTGTCCAGAGGGCCTCACTCTTCACCAACCAGGAAGTGATTTCTCAAAGTGTCTAGGAAGGTTTTTCTGAAGCTGCTCAACTCTTGATATTCTTTTGTATTCTTTGATAGTATCTGAACTTCATGGTGGCCGCTGATTTTCTTTTAAAGTGTTTGTAGAGGGGAGCAAGGTCTTCCCTCCTTAACCAAGACCTACTTGGTCTGATTTATCTGGAATATGAAATTCCTTTGCTTAGCTATCTGGTTGGTATCTTTGGTGTGAAGAGTATGACAACCCTAGCGATATCGAAGTTAGCACAACAATCAGACATTTCTTGTCTTGTACCTTGTACATACTTGTTACATTTGTAGAGGGAGATTTTATTATGAAAGCCTGGATAATTGTCAGTCAAAAACTAACTTCTACATTTTAGAATATTTGGAAAATACAGAGAAATATAAAGAAGAACATAACAATCACCGAGAAGCCTCCCAGAGAATCACCAGAGTTAATACTTTGATGGCTACTTTTTGTGCCTCCCCTCACCACATACCCCTTCATACACCCTTTTGGAAAACCATATTGAAGTCATATTGTGATGCTGTTTTTTAACAGCTTCATTAAGATATAATTCATAAAGTTCACCTGTCTACAGTGTACAATTTGATGGTTTTTAGTATTTTTTTTAGTATTTTTTAGTATTTTTTTAAGTATTTTTAGTATTTTGATGGTATTTAGTATTTTGATGGTTTTTAGTATTTTAGTTGTGCAGTCACCAGCATAACCTAGTTGTAGCACATTTTCTTAGCCTCAAGAAGAAATCTTGTAATCCATTAGCATTCATTTCCCATCCAGTACCCCAGCCCTACCCTGCCCCAGCCCTAGGCAACCTCTAATCACTTTCTATCCCCACAGATTTGCCTATTCTGGACATTTCATAAAAATGGGATCCTATAATATGTGGTCTCTTGTGACTGGCTTCTTTCACTGAACATAGTTGTTGTGATACTGTTTTGAAACCTGTTTTGAACATTTATATCACAAGCAATTGGAATATAGTTTTCAAGAATGCATTTTTCAGGCCGGGCACGGTGGCTCATGCCTGTAATCCTAGTACTTTGGGAGGCCGAGGCGGGCGGATTGTTTGAGCTCAGGAGTTCGAGACCAGCCTGAGCAAGAGCGAGACCCCGTCTCTACTGAAAATAGAAAGAAATTGATCGGACAACTAAAAATACATAGAAAAAAAAATTAGCCGGGCATGGTGGCATATGCCTGTAGTCCCAGCTACTTGGGAGGCTGAGGCAGAAAGATCGCTTGAGCCCAGGAGTTTGAGGTTGCTGTGAGCTAGGATGACCACGGCACTCACTCTAGCCCTGGCAACACAGTGAGACTCCGTCTCAAAAAAAAAAAAAAAAGAATGCATTTTTCAGCCTGGGCCACACGGAGAGACCCTGTCTCTACAAAAAAACAAAACAAAAAAAACACAAAAAGCCAGCTGCGTGGGATGGCACACATGCCTGTAGTCCCAGCTACTCACTAGGCGGAGGCAGCAGGATGGCCTGAGCCCAGAAGTTCGAGGCTGCAGTGAGCTGTGATGGTGCCTCTGCACTCCAGCCTGGGCGACAGAGCAAGACCCTGTCTCAAAAACAAACAAACAAAAAAAGAATGTGTTTTTAACATCAGAGCAGTATTCAGTCTTATGAGAGTATCTGATCTTATTTTACCAGTCCTGCTGAGGGATGTGTAGGTAATTTCTCATGCTCCCTGTGCTCAGAAATCATTTTGTCTGTTGATTTATTGGTTAATTGTCTGAATCCCTGACTAGACCAGAAGCTCTTAGAGTGCAGCCACCACATCTTGTTAAGATTGTCTCCCCCACTGCCTGGCATAGTTCCTGGCACTTGGTAGGTATTTGGTTTTTTAAAGTGTGTGTGTGAGGGTTGTAATTGTGAATGAATCAAAATGTAAGGATATTATAAATTTTGCCATATTGCCAAATTCCAGAAAATTGACTGATTTACCCTCTCACTGCAGTAGGAAAGTACTCGACTCCCTGCTCCTTTGAATCTGGGTTAATTTAAACAGGAAGTCCTGTGACCTTTTGAATTGTAACATTCCCTGACCTGTTAACCCGTCGGTTTGGGAATCGATGCTTGTGCCCTTGTCCGTGGGTCACGGAAGGCCTGGCTGTTCGGTGAGAAGGTGGTGTCTGGGAGCTTGGGGCTCCTGGATCCTCACTATGGCCCCCTGGTCTCGCGTCATTTCCTGTTGTCCTTAGAAAGGCTGCGTCGTGTTCTCTCACCACTTCCCCTATTGTGTGTGGGCATGTTGGGGAGAGAGTAGAGTTGGGTTGGCAAAGTGTGTATAAGAAGATGTTGGTTCCGTCTGCTGATTTGAAATGGCTTTTGAAGTCACCAGGAGAGATTTCGCTCTGGAAGTTGTGTGTCTGCAAAAATAGAAATGCAGAAACGCTTCCAGGAAGTCTGATGCAACCAGCCCAGTCTGCCCCCTCTGAAGGTGGTGGGCACCCACATGGCTGGTAAACGCTGCCTGAGTCACCCACAGACGCAGTCCTCTCCACACACTTCCTGTCTGGAAAAGCCTTCTGCCCGCCCATGACAGAGCCACCCAGAGAGCTTGCCAGGGATGCGGGGCAGGTCTCCCCAGGTCATAGCAGCAGCCTCCCCCTTGCGGGCTGCACAGCAGTTCTCTCCAAAGATGAGTTGTCGCATCTGTTTTTAGATAAATACATGGAGTGTCCAGTCGGGAGTGAAGGAAGAGCTGGATGGCCAGGCAGCTCCTGCGTGCAGCAGAGAGCTCACGTGCGCCCTGGGGCGGGTCAGTTCAGGCCCTGGAGTTCACCTTCTCCAGCAACAGCTGCCCGGTCGCTCTTGTGTTCCTCTTTCGTGGTTTTCCTCTCGCATTCCCCTACTCCCTCCAACTCTGTCAGAAGACGCTGCCTCTTGTAACTGCCAAGATCTCAAGGGTTACAGATGCTTTTAGCTTCTTTTCTTTGCATCTGAGAAATCTCTTGTATGTTTGGTCTCTCTCACATAACTGTTCGTTGTTTTATTATTACTTTAGCAGTCACCAGTGCTTACTCTATGCCTAGTACCTTGTTAGACTCTGGAAAGATGCAGAAGAAAGAGACTGGCCGCTGCTTTCTAGGAGGTTAAACGTCTCTCTTCTCCCTTGGCCTCCGTCCCCCTCTCTCTAATGGTGCCCTTGCTGCCCTGGTTTCTCTTCCGCTTTCCACTGCCTGAGTGGGAATGTTCTTCAGGCTTCCGCCCTCTCTCCGCTTCTCTCCCCCTCTCCCTGCACATGCGCGTCCCTTCCTGTGGCTGTGACCATCTCCCCTTTTAGATACCAAATACTAAACTTCTTGCCTCGAATCCTTTTCTCCTGACTGTTAGTGGTCCACACGTCCCCCTGCTGCAGTGCTCCGCCTTCAAGGCAGGGCTCACCTCTGTCTCTGCTCTCGGTGCATCTCTTTTCTCTTCATAATCCCTCCTTCTCTGAGTTCCCAGGAGCCTTACTGACAGCTTTGACCCCCCCCACCCCCGCCCACCTTCCTCTGCCACACACAGGTTGTTCCTCCCGTTCTCTCCAGCATTTGTCCCCACTGTTCTGATTTTACTGCCTGTAGTGTGTGGGATGGTGGCCCCTCAAAAGATCTGTCCAAGTCCTAATCCCCAGAACCTGTTAAATGACCTCATTTGGGAAAAGGCTCTACAGGGATTCTTCCCTGTGCTTCGGATGCGTGCGAACCTGTGCTCATTGGCTTCCTCTCTGGACTCTGGGCTTCCTCTCCCTGGCCTGAATGAAATAGTGACAGTGTTTCCAGTCTACACAGTAATTGCATGTTTATTATTACTCTGTTTGATCTTCCCAAGTCCAAAGGCGAGGTTCACTGCCTCCCCTCGTCCCTAACTACTGGGTCAGGAAACATGCAAGGCTGTGTGCACAGCAGCTACAAGTGTGGTCCTTGAGGTGGGTCTGGGTTTGAATCCTGGTTCTGTCACTCATTAGCCAAGGGCCTTTGGCAGATTTTAACCCCTCTGAGCTTCAGTTTCCTCTTGTGGAAATGAGGCTAATGGGTTGTTGTGAGGGTTAGATTACATAGCATTTAGCACTGCGCCAGGCACTGTTACCTTTATAATCGTAGAGATTCAGTGGCCAGGCAGATCGCTCAGCCTACACACGGAAGATCCCAAGCTTGAACGAGCCTAGGAGCTCTGACTTAAATCCAGCCTACCCTTGTGTCATCCTGCCCCAGCTCCCTTCATCCGTCCACAGTTTGTCCTGGAGCTGAGCATGGTGGGGGCTAAAACAGTGTATTGCAGAGCGGGTGGTCTAGGAGGACACATAGAATATGAGCGTGTGTGAGGTGGTATGACAAAGTGCTTGAGAGTGTGGGCTTTGGAGTTAGACCTAGGTTTTTTTTTTTTCCCCCTGAAGTTTTGGAAGAAAGACCTAGGTTTCAAATTCAAGCTCTATGACCCTACGTCAGTGACCTTGGGGATGTTTTTTGCCACTCTGTGCCTCAGTTTCCTCATCCATAAATTGGAAGTAACAATGGTACATACCTGTCTTAGTCCATCTGTGCTGCTGTAACAAAATACCCTGAGATTGAGTAATTTATAAACAAAAGACTCTGGGAGGCCGAGGTAGGCGGATCCTTTGAGCTCAGGAATTCAAGACCAGCTCTGAGCAAGAGTGAGACCCTGTCTCTACTAAAAATAGAAA
>NW_012148041.1:1298879-1317609 GCF_000956105.1 Propithecus coquereli
CAACAGAGTGAGACTCTGTCTCAAAAAAAAATAAAAGAATAAAAATAAAAAAATAAACAAAAGAAATTTGTTTCGCAGTTCTGGAGGCTGAGAAGTTCAAGATCAAGGTGCCAGCAGGACTGGTGTCTGGTGAAGGCTGCTCGCTACTTCCAAGCTGGCGCCTTGCTGCTGTGTCCTCTGGAGGGGTGAACGCTGGTGTCTTCACATGACGAAAGAATAAAAGGGGCCTAGCTAGTTCCTTGGAGCCCTTTTATATGAGCACTAACCTGTTTATGATTGTGGAGTCCTCATGAGTGACCTAATCACCTCCCAAAGGCCGCATCTGCTAATACTGTTGCATTGGGGATTAAGTTTCAACGTGAATTTTGGAGGGGCACAACATTCAAACCATAGCAATACCTTATAGAGCAACTGAGAGAATTAAATGAAAGAATGCCCACAAAACATTCAACACATGCCTTACTCTTTGTAAACACTTAATAAATATTAGATGTCATTGTTATAAGTGACCAGCTTCCACTGTAAAGAATGGTAAGTACACTGATGTCCTGAGCCACTGGGCATACAGCCGCAGGAGTCATGGTACTCCTGGAATCGTGTAACAAGAAGACATAGAGAAAGAATATTTCCAATGCTGCCGCCTCCATGACATCATGATTCTGTCCCTAAACTGCACAGAGGAGCTTTCTGTTCTTTGGACTCCATGGCTCTTGGTTTTTCTCATGCGGGGCGTGTCCTAGTCTTTCTGGTGTTGTGATATCCTTTGCTCTACTGTGTGTTTCCTGAGGTCAGGATTGGGCATTGAGTACTGATGACTTGAATTGAGCCTTGGGATTCAGCTGGTAGGAGTGGTCTACATGCTGACCTCTGACCTCTGCTGCTGGTGGGTCTGCTCTCCTGTGGCTGCACAGACACAGGGCTTGCTGCTTCCAAAGAGGTCTTCCACTCTGTACACGGCCCCCGAAGTGGCTCCAGGAGCCTGAGGCACTGTCACTCTTGGAGTCTGTCACCACCTCTCACGCCACCCCGCAGAAGCAGAACTTAGGTGGGCCAGGCATAGATGGGAAACACAGGTTTACTGCTAAGGTCATGGTTAGTCCTGGGGCTGGGGGTTAGGGGTCTGGTTGCTTTGGGGATTTTTTTTTTTTTTTTAACAAAGAAAAAAATTATGTACGTTGTTAATATCAAGTGTTGTTAAGAATCTTCTCCGGAAAACCCAGGAATAACCCACTGACCTGGTGACTGTACCTATTATACTTACGGGACATTTTCACCTAGGGGTCTCCAGAGCTCCTGAAGCTGTTGTCAACATGCCCCTGCACGACCCCTTTTATTTTCCTGCCAGATCTGCTCTTCTTCCCACGGTCCCCACCTTAATGGGAGCGTCCCCATTTCCTGGCCACCTGACAGTCACCCTCCATTTCTCTCCGCTCCAGTGCCTCTTGTAATCCGTCACCGAGTCTCGTTCATTTTTCCTCCTTAACATCTCCACTGCTTTTGCCTCAGAGTCTAATGGCGATAGTGCTGCCTCAGCCTGTTACTTGCCTCATATTTGCAACCTTTCTGTGTTGTCATGTTTAGGAGTTTCTTTCATAAATGGAATGTGGCTGGATTTTAAAATTTTAAATCAAATCTGACAATCTGTCTTAATTACATTTTTAGAATTTGACTTAAATATATTATTGTATTATGTTTTTAGTATAATACTTTCCATATATCTTCCTTTTTGCCTATTTTTCTCCTCCTTCCTTTGTTGGATTGATTGATTTTTCTTTATTCCCTTTACTCATTTGAAAATTATACATTTTATTTCTGTTCTTACTCCAACACTTTCACTTTCCCCCCATCTTTTTACTTTGAAAAATTCCAAACTTAGGGAAAATGTGAAAATAGTACAATGAACATCTGTATTCTCCTTAATTACATTAATTTAATATATGTCTTTGTCTCTATACACTTTTGTTTAGAAACATTTGAAAGTAAGTGTGGATTTGTTTTTCATTTTCTTGCTCAGGATTTGGTGTGCGGCTTCTAGCTGAAGACTCATTTGTTAAAAAAAAAACAAACTTTTTATTTTAATATGATTTTAGATAAATTTAGATTTAAAGAGAGTTTCTATATCCCTTCACCCAGCTTCCCCTAGTGTTAACCTCTTACATTTAATTCTTTTTTAAATTCTGGAAAATACTCAGGTATCACCTCTTTGGCTGTCTCTGGCCTCTGGAGTTACTTTTAAACATATGTTGACCATTCTACCAACCACGTCTCTATGTTTGTCCATTCTATGCTTCTTTATCTCTAGTCATCCAAATGATCTTATTTTATAGTCTCTTTGAGATTGTCTTATCATTTCTAATTCTTGGGATGATACTTCTCTTTTTGCGTCTGATACTTGTCCCTCTTGGTGGCTTATTTCCTTGTGTTGTTTCTAACTTTGGGTTATAAGCTCATCTTCAGGAGAGATTCAGTTTTTCTTGGTGGGTCCCGTGTCCTGGGTTGTGGAAGTGTACCTCAGAGCGGTTTGTTTGCTTCTGACGGGGCCGTGAATGTTTCAGTGGTCCTGGCTCAGGTTTTATGTTCATTTTTCAGTTTGGCGCCCCTTCTCCACTCTGGTAGTGTGAATTCAGATTCATAGCCTTGGGTAGGACTAGCTTAGTAGTTTAAGAAAGGGTGACCTCCCACCCCGCCCATCCCTCCACAGAGCCTTGGAGAAATAGCTTCTTGCTTTCCTAGACTGGGCAGCCCTTTAAGGCTCTCATCTTGATACTGGGTCTCAAAGCTACAGCCAGGCGTTAAACTACTTGATATGTGGGTACAAAAGTCCATAGGTCATTGTGCTGTCAGTTCCACTCACTGTTCATGTTTCAGTTCTTGTCATTTTGGCAAATAAGACATTTCTCTTTCAGGTTTGGCTGTATGTCTAAGGATATATCATTTGGTGTTTTTTTGGTTGGGTTTTTTTTTTTGTTTGTTTGTTTGTTTTTTTTGCTGACCCCGGTCAACCTCACATTTGGTTTATTTTATCTAGCATTTCTGTGTGACTGTAGTGGGAAGGCGAAGCTCTTTCACATTAATTCACTCCAGTATCCTGCTGAAAGTTCAAGCTCAATTTCTTAGCATGGTGCAATGAAACCCTTCATGATCCAGCCCGTCTACCTCTCCTTTGTAAACTTAGCTCTTAAATTTTACACTTCAGCAGATTGAACTATTTGCATACCATGTACTATGATGTATAAAAGCTCAGATTTTAGAGTCCACCTGTTTGGTTTGGAACCTGTCCTTTTGTAACATGATTTTGGACACATTACTTATCCCCTCTCTGATTCAGTTTTCTTGTCTATAAAATGGCAGCATCTGGCTTATAGTAAACCTCACCCCTGTGGCTCCCTTTGGGTTGTAGTCTCCAGCAGACCACACTCCTGTGCCTCTGCACGTGCTTGTTCTGTCCCTGGAAGTGCTGGTCTCCCCTACTTCCTTCCTTGATCCCTCCCAACAGAGCAGCCTTTCCTCTTTCTGTGCTCAGGGTCTCAGAGTTATCACTGTGTCTGCTGCTGCGTGTTTTCATGACTCCTTTCTTTAGCAGACTCTGAGCCCCCTGAGAACAGGGTCTAGTTTTTCTTGGTGCTTGAAGCTCCTAGCATTCTATCTGTCATTTGACGGCCACTCAGTGTTGTGGGTTGAGTTGAATTGCATTGCATTTCTCTGGCTGAATAAAGGCGAGGACTGGGAGTGGTACGGGGGCATATGCGGGGAGTGAGAGCAGGGAAGTTTGGTTTTTTGGCACGTTTTGTGTCAGGTTAATGGAGGTGTCAATTAGTGTGGCTGGGACACCAGATAACAATTCTTAGTCTAGCTGAGAGTGCAAGAAACTTAAAGCAAGCCAGTGGCCAGAAAAGGCCACTAAAGCCTGCAAATTACAGCGGTTACCAGCCTTAAGAATGCATGCCCCACATTCCATCCCCAAACTTGGCTTCTCTGAGTGCCAGGTGGAGGAATATAAACTAATTATAATCCCTAGTGGGCCCTAAGATTCTTTAATTTTAGAATAAGACTACACTTCTGAAAGGGACAGTTGCTTAAGGAGTAGATGATTCTGCATGCCCGGGGCCTCCGAGGAGAACAGGGTGTGAAAGCTGAGTACCTGGTGTTTAGAGCTGAGTGTCACCCTCCACTCCCAACCCAGTTAAGGTTTCTGCCCCACTGGGATTTGAACAAATAAAAAGGGAGGATTGGATAGACCCCAGGCAGAGCTAAGCAGCCTGTGTCATCCCGCTCAGCTTCACCTGAACTCTCTGGACTCTTGGGTCTCTATCACAGGAATATTCTCAGAAGAGAAGGGAGTTGAACCTTCAGCATCCCCAGAGTGTCCGTGAGTCAGCAGGCTCATGGGAGTGATGAACAGTGATAGCACCGACTCTCAATCCCCCTGGCTAGAATTTCAGGAATCAGCCTGAACTCAGAGGTGGGCACAGGGGTAGGGCTTGGTGGACAGCTTTGACCAACACACATGAATCCTGTCAGTTCCTTCCCGATGTCTGTGCTCCTGTATTAAGCACCTGTGTTCAGGACTGTGCTGAGTGCTGTTGCTGAAGATACTGAAATAATAATGACACAGTCCCTCTTAGAGAGGAGAACTTGCAGTCTAGTTGGGGAGAATTCCTGGCACACAGGAAGCTGCAGCCAGTGGTGCATGACAGCAATTCTGTGTGATGTTACTGTGTGCAAATCCATCCCTTTGATCTTAGTGCTTTTGCTCAAAAGGAGTATACTCTTTCTGAGGCTTGGACTGTTGGTTTATTTTTATTAAATACTTGGATGACTTGCTGGCACTGTTACGGATTGGTCTAAAATTACTATGACCACCTTTTATCTGTTTCTGAGGAATGGCCCCAGATGTGCTCTCTTGGTCTTTATGAACTTCTCCTTTCTTCCATTTCTTAAATAATGACGTTAACTTTACAGTGTCATGTGCTGATCTCTAAGGTCTCCTAGGGGCAAGTCACCAGCAGTTGGTGCTTTTGAAGGAAAAAGGTTTGTCCTGTGGACTCTCAGATATTTTCCTTGCCTTTTCAATGAGTCTGACCTTCTATTTTTCTAGGAAAATATATTTCAAGGTGACTGTTGAATCAGAATCTCTGGGAATGTGTCTTGGAATCCGTTACTGAAGACTGGAGGGAGATACAGCAAATTAAGATCTGAAGCAGCTGTGGGTGGATTTGTGGATGAGGATTCCAGCTGAGTTGGGTAGTCTGCAGTCCCAGGCAATTGTGGAAAAGCTCCTAGGTCGTGAACAACCCAGGCTGCTTCCAGTTCCCTGCTCTGCCATTCTTAGGGTGTGGCTGCCGTTCTCATGCTCCAAAAGATTGCCATGGTTCCAGCTATCACATCACATTCCAGGCAATAGGTTAGAGAAAGGAAGACAGAAGGATGATGTCTCACCTCTCTTTTGAGGAGACTTGAAGAAACTCTTCTGCCCCTGTCACTTTCTGTGACTGAGGGAAAGTTACTTAAATCTCAGAGCACGAGCTACCTCATTTATGAAATGGGCGTGGTGATACTTACCTCAGGAGGGTGAGCATCAGGGGGAGTACGTGTGGCGTGCCCCGCACGTGATGCCCAGCCTGCAGCCAGTGTCCTCTAAATGACGGCAGTCACGGCTGCGCAGCACACTTCTGCGCCACTCCCTTTCCCGTCGTCTCCGCCCTGCCCCTCGCCCCCACTTTCCTTTGTCCAGTCCTTTGCGCTCTCTTCCTACCTGTACTCCCCCCTCATCTCCGCCCTTCCCTGCCCCCCTTTTCCTGCTCTCAGTCCTGCCTCTGCCCCTCATCTTCTTTCCAGCCTCTCCTTCTCCACCTGGAACAACCTCTTCCGTCTGTTGCTTATGTCCCTCCATCCTCCTGACCTCCCAGTGAACAGTAATTAAGGGCAAAGTATCATTACGTTACAAGGACCAGAAATTGGAGGTAGTGATTGGCCTTGTGAATGATGGTCAAACGATGAGTAATTTAAGAAAACAAAATGTAATCGGTTTATTTTTGAATCAATTAGGGATTAAATTTAGCAGCTAGACCAGAAGTAGCACTGGCTTAGAAACCAGTAGATGTTTACTGTCTACCATGTAAAAGAAATCTGGCGGAGACAGTCTCGGGCTGGTCTCTCTGCCCCGCCATCCTTAGCGTGGGAGCGCCACCCCTCCTGTCAGCTTTCTAGGAAGAAAGCAGGAAGAAGGGAGGGAAGGCAGAAAGGAGACACGATCCCTCTAGAAAGCTTCCCTGCAAGCCCCACCCAGTAGCTTCAGCTTCCCTTCCTTGGCTTCCCTTAGTTGCAAGGGGGCTAAGAAAGTCTTTTAAGTGAGCACATTGCCACCCAAAATAGAACTGGGACTCTGTCACTAAGAAAGAAGGGGGCTAGGCCAGTCCAAGTGCGGTGGTATTTACAACTAATTGATCACAACCAGTTTCAGATTTCTTTGTTCCTTCTTCACTCCCACTGTTTCACTTGACTAGTCTTTAAAAAAAGGAAAGAAAGGAGAGTGGATATTGGATAAACAATTAGCAGGGTCTGCCACCATTCATTCAGCATTAATTTAGCACCTACAGTCTGATAGTTACTAGGAACAGTCACGGTGCCCCCGTTCCAGAGGGAAGACATAAATAAGTAAACAAGGACGGGGCAGAGTGAGGATGGTGGAGGACGCGGGGTAGAGTGGAGAAAGGTATGAGGAAGGTGCCTCTCACACCCGCCAGGGGGCATAGAGCAGCCTTCTGAGTTTAGCAGTTGTTCTCTACAGTTTAGTTCCTCTGTGTCCCTTCTTCTGGGCTCTCCCTTTTGTCATTATTGTCATTATTGTTGGGGTTTGTTTTTGCGCCTCCATTCTGACCTCAGCAACAGCCCCTAGAACCTGAGGAAGTACAACAGTTGGTGGCTTAGTGGGAACCTCTGGGATGGGAGCCATACATTGGAAGAGCCAAATTCCAGGCCAGCAACACACCTAGAGGCCGGTGGCAGGGGAGCAGCCTGTTCCTGGACGTGCCGTGGCACTGCCAGGAGCCTCTGCTCCAGGAAGGGGTGGTCACCAGGAGAGGCGTTCTAACCAGGCGTTCGGCGTCACCTGTGCTGTGCTTTTAGAACAGTAAAATCTTTTTCCAGGTCCCGTAAAATGGGTATAAATGTTTTATCCACATTGATTAATCAGGAGTATTGGTGTGCTATAGTGTTAATCATACGTGGAAAATACAACTTCTACTTACTATAAAATTTATTGACCGTTAAACGTTGGTATTCTGTCTTGGAACTCAAAGGAAATTCTAGGAATAATTTGGGTGGCTCACATTATCTTTCATTTTGATCCCAGGAACATCCATTGCTTTCCTTTGGGATGTCAGAGGGGCAACGGGAAGCCTTGCTGCAGAGGGTACTTAAAAAGGCACACGTCAGCCCCTGAGGATTCAGAGTGTTTCCGAGAAGACTGACGGAGTAAAAGGTGGTTGGTTCTGGCACAGTACACTCCTTCTGAGCTTGGACTGTAGCCCTGGCAAGTTTACCTCCTGTCCTCAGTTTCCTCATCTGTCAGGTTTTGATATGGTGTCCTCCCTGACACGGTTGTTGTGGGGACTAAGAGGCACGTGGGAGCCACTGGTAGGTGTTGTTGTTATTACCACTTTTACCCACTGGGCAGTGGGAAAACATGTGCACCCGTATGTTGGGGCCAGACTGCGAAGGCCTTGGATGCCACATTAAGGAGTTGGATTTTGTGGGCAGGGCTGTGATCATGTCTGGGCAGGGGAATGTCACTGGCAGGAGTGGGGTGGCTGGAATGGAGCAAGGAGTGTCTAGAGGCAGGTCCAGGTGGGGGGTCGGTGAGCATGAGCCGGGACCATGGCAAGGTCAGGGAAAGGGAAGACTGGATAAGCGAGTAGTGAGGGAAGAGCTGCTGATGTTGGACTTCCAGCCTGTGTGACCGGGTGATGGTGTCCCATTGACTGTACAGGGAGCGCTGGAGGCAGAGCAGGTGGGGGTGGCAGGAGAGGAAAGAAGCATATGGTGATCAGTTCAGCAAACGCAAACCGAGCATGTGCTGCCTGCTAGACCCTGTGCTGGGCATGAGAGTCAGCGATGTCTTGGCCTGGCATGAGTAATTGATTGTGTTTTGGACACATTATGAGGCCCCTGTGAGGCCTCCGTGGTAGTCAGTCAGTCAGCGGGACAGCGAGGCCAGATGCAGTCACAGTATGTGAAGTCAGTCATCTGTGGATGGTTTGTGCAGTGAGCAGGAAGCCAGACAAGGACAAAACAGGGAAGGGGACATGGCTGTGGGGAGGGAGGATCATCATTTGACGGGTGAAGGGAGAGCAAGCAGGGTGCCGAGCCCGCAGAGGAGAGGGCTTTGGGAAGGTGGTTGACAGCAGAGAGATGGAGACAGGACCGGGCAGCAGCAAAGGGCCTCTTGTATTGGTGGGCAAGAGGAGGTGGCAGGAACCTCTGACAGAGGGGAGAAGAAGGCAGTGTTTTGCTGGTAACTGTTGTAATACTTGATGTTTGTGTAGCTCTTGACAGTTTTCAAGGCCCTTCACGTTCGCTGTGCCATGCCCATCAGGCGGTGGGGGTGGCCCCATTTACAGCTGAGAAGCTGGAGCAACAGAGCCTAGCCAGCCCCCCCGACCGCCACTGAGCAGGGAAGCCTTGCTTCCTAAAGGAGGGGCTTCCTCAAGGGCAGAATGGACCTGGCCAGAGGAGGAAGGGGGCTGGGTGGAGGGCAGGGCCAAGGCCTGGGGCTGTGTGTGGGGAGCAAGGTGCATTTGACCTGGGAGAGTCGGGGGAGGGAAGGCCGGAGAGAGAGGCAGAGCCTAGATCAAGATGGGCCTTGCACCATCAGGAGTTTGGGTTTTTTTCTGACAGTAGCAAGGAATTTTTGAAGAGTTCTAAGCAAGGAAAGAGATATGATCAGGTTTGTGATCTAGAAGGATCAGTCTGGCTGCAGACTGGGGAGGGGGCAAAGAGTGGAGCAGGGGGCCCTCCCAGAGACTGTCGCAGTAATTCAGGGAAGAAATGATGATGGTGCATCAGGGAGATGTTTAGCACTTGAACAATACTTGGTTCATTTGGTACATGGATTATTTGGATCTTGAGGGATATTGGGGGATGAGGGGCTAGCTTCAAGGTTGAGACCCTTGCCAAGAGTCCACCCAGACATAAACCGAAAGATAACAGAATCTACCTCACTGTTGATTTGGCAATGGGAGTTTGTCAGTTGACCCTGAAGGTCAACTCAGGGTCAAGAGCGCAGGTTCAGAATGGGCTGCCCTGTAGATGGGAGAGAGAGAGACAGACACGGCCTTGCAGAAAGGTTGCTGCAGTCTTTCTCCCGCCACCTCCAGCGCGTGATTGTTTCAGGCCCCAGGAAGCCCTGCCTTGTGCTTTGTGGCGCCCTTAGTGCTGGGAAGACCAGCAGCACCCAGGAGGCCCTTGTCCCTTCGCCTTCTCCCTTGGGATGCTTCTCCCAACCTTGGGTTTGCATATTTGTCAGGAGTCTGGATCAGTTTGGGTCACACAGCAGGTGGGCAGCATGGGCCCACAGGCAGCTCTGCACCCCTTGCTTCCCCTTTGACCCTAAGCTCTGAGTTCCCAGCTTTTGGCCACCAAGCAAAAGGTGGTGTTGCATCGGCTGTTACTCCTAACTGGGCCCCAGCGATTGCTCTAGGTGAGCTCACAGGCTGTTTTCGTTGTTCTGCTTTGGCTGGTGGTGAATTTCTGCCTCCCGGCCTGTTGCAGTGTCTGCCTGGCTTCTGGGGCCCGAGCCCAGGTTTCAGCAGGCTGCCCAAAGTTTACCCTCCAGATGAACTTAGGCAGTTGGGGAGGACTGTGGTGGTGGTACAAGTACAGCCCCTCATTTCAGTTTATTTTTATGTTAAAATGTTTATTAATATACAATAACAGGTAGACAAATTATTAAGTTTATATGACAAAAAGGAACTGACTAGACTCAGCACCCCTGCAGCCCCACTCCTCAGGGGTGAAGGGGAAGGTGACTGGTTTCCTTTGTGTCCTTTCGTAATTTTCCACGCACATCAGTGTTTTATCCTCTCCTGCTCCTGCCCTGTGGCAGTGGGAACACACTAAATTGTTTTGACGCCTAGCTTCTTTCATTTAAATAGATCTTGGGAATCTTTCTATATCAGCACATACAGATCCGCTGCGTTCTTTTTACTTTAGAGACGAGGTCTTGCTCTGTAACACAGGCTGGAGTGCAGTGGCATGACCGTAGCTCACTGTAACCTCGAACTCCTGGCTTCAAGCAGTCCTCCCTCCTCAACCTTCCAAAGTGCTGAGATTATGGGGGGAACCAACCTGAACAACCCGCAATCCTTTTTTAAAACCTTTTTTTTGGTGTGTGCACACAATATATGTATAGTTTAATCAATAATTTTTAAGCAAACACTCATGTAACTAGGCATTAAAATGCCTTAGATTTATTTAGTAAACTGTGGCTTATAAAACCTTGTCACAGCTGTTTTCCAGTGTGATCCTTATAGCTTTGTGGGTAGGATAGACCAGAAGAAATTCTTTATAGCTCAGAATCTTCTGGGAATAGGTTGGGCACAGTGGCTCATGCCTGTAAGGATCGCTTGGGAGTTCAAGGCCAGCCTGGGCAACATAGCGAGACCCCACCTCTACAAAAATTTTAAAAATTAGCCAGGTGTTGTGGTGGCATGTGCCTGTAGTCCCAGCTACTTGAGAGGCTGTGGCAGGAGGATCACTTGAGCCCATGAGTTTGAGGTTGCTTTGAGCTATGATGATGCCATTTGCCACTGCACTCCAGCCTGGGCAACAGAACAAGACCCTGTCTCAAAAAAAAAAAAGGATACTCTGTGAGCAATGAGAAAGTGAAGGGGATTGGTACTGATTTAATGAAGACTTAAAACAAGGTCTCACCTTTGAGCATGGGGAGTAGGCTCTAGATGTGCACGCACATCTACATCTACCCAGAGAGAACACGGGAGGCAGCATCTGCAGAGGGTGGCAGATGTCGTGGGTGCTGGAAGCGGAGAACTTCCCAGAAGGGGATGGAACTTCAGCCAAACTTTTTTTAAAAAGAGGCGAAGGTAGGAATGAGATGAATGGAAAGGGGAGGGCATTTCAGGCAGGGAGCAGCACGGGCACAGAGATGCGACACGCGGTGAAAGATTGGTGTCCCCAGCGCTCATCCGTTCCCTCCGTCTGATCATGCAGTTAGCAGGCTCGTAAACGCCCACTCTGTGCCCAGCACTGTGGGGGGCCAGAGGGTAGCAGGTACCGCCCAGGGCCTGCTCCCCATGGGCTCTCAGACTCCAGCCAGGCAAAACTGTTAAATAATTGATAGTGATGGAGGTCAGAAGAGTGGTTACCTCTCACTGGGGGATTGACTGGGCAGGGACACAAGGAACCTTCTGGGATGCTGAAAATGTTTACTGTCTTCACTTGGGTGATGGTTTTGTAGTAATATAAATGTAAGAATTCATGGAGCTATATACACTTAAGATTGATGCAGACTGCACACTCTAACCGTGAGTATGTTTTATCCCAATTATAAAGCAAACAAGCAAATAAATAAATAAGTAAAATACAATAGCAAGAAGATATGGGAAGAGCTATGACTGGGGAAATACAGGAGCTTTAGGAGCGCGTTACAGGAGGCTTGTCTGAGGAAGTGACATTTAGACTGAGACTGGAAGGACGACGAGATAGGCATAAATCAGGTGAAGAAGGGCGTGAGGTGCCCAGGTGGAGGGAACAGCCTCTACTGGGGTTCAGAGGGAGAGAGAGCCTGGTGCCCTGGGAAATTCAGGTGAACAGAGTATAGGGTTTTGAAGGGATGAGAGGTGAGATTTCAGACCCTCATCCTCTCTCACTGTGTCATTTCTGAAGCCCCTAGTGAGTCTCTGCCTCTCCACTCGTGCAGTCATTGGAACCAAGCACCCCTTTGGTTCTGCCTCCCCCTGGCCTCAGAATTAACTCCATGCTCCTAGGAACTAGGAAGTTCAAGGTCAGCCATGTCCTGGCCCCTTGTCTGTTCTTCAGAGAACTGGACGCTCCAGCCGAAGCAGATGGCTCTCTGTTCCCAGATGCCTGTCTTGCCTGTCTCACCCTGGCCTTCCCTGGGAGCGCCTTTCCCATCTTCTGGCCCAGCTGAAAGAAGGGCCTTAACACCTGCTCCAGAGTCATTCCTGCTGCTTCTGAGTTGGAAACATTTCTTCCTCCGCATCGTCTACCTCTTGCATGTTCTCTGTCGCAGTTACTTGTTTGTACACTTGTCCTCTTCAAGGGCAGGCTGTGTCTTACTCCTTTTGGCACCTCTCCCCCATAGGGGTCTAGGCCAGTGCTTTTGCACATAGGCAGTGCCCAGAGCAATCCCATAATGACTTTTCATTTGAGTAGGGTTCTCTGGCTGGAGGAGGGGGGAAGGTTGCCTGGGAAGTCCTAGCAAAGGTTGGCTGTCAGGACTCTCTGCTGCTTCCAAATTCCAGACAGCTATTAACTTTTTAAGGATTCAGGAACAAGGAATAGAAATTCTGGGAATTCCAGAAATCATAAGTTATTCTGTATCTTCAATAACACTTTATGAGTTTTTAAATAAGAAGGAGTAACCATAATGATAAACTAAATTATTTTTCTGTGATAAAATTTCAGGGGTATTTCTGTAAAAAAAAAAAAATTAAACACATGATTATTATCATTATTATTATGGACCAATATATTGTGACAAGATTGTATGTTAGCATGTAAAAGTGATCTCTACCTGATATAGATATTTGATAGTAGAAAATGTTGAAATTCCTTAACACAAAATGAAGGCCAAATAAAAATTATTTAATGATTTAAGTATAATACCACAAATATTTAATATTTAAAAGTTATTCTTTTTTTTTTCAGGATTTAACTATATTTTCTAATTAAAATTTTACAAAAGGGAGGGGGGTAAGAGGAAACAGAGATTACATTGTGTTGACGTCGAGACTTTAAATTCTAGTCAGAATTAAGACCCCTATTAAATGCCAACTGATAGCTTAAAAGGAAATAACTACATGGAGTCTAATCGAGACATACATGAGTTGAGTCTCATAATTAGCCTCAATAATGTAAGAAAATAATTCACAATAACATTGGAGCCATCGTTTTAAAAGTTATTCTTGAAGGTTAAAGCTAGAGAATTAAAAGAATGATATGGCGACCTTCTGTATTTCCTTCCCTAGGAGCCCCAGTTGCTAACCGTTTGCTACGTTTGCTCGACTACTATGGATCATCCACATTCCCCGTTTGCTGGGTCACTTCCTGATGCTTAGGTTTGGGTGTACGTTTTTGTCAGGAGCCCACACAGATGACGGTGCTTCCTGTTGCTACATCCATCAGGAGGCACCCTGGTGCCGGTTGGCCCATAAAGGGGATGCTGACTCTGTCCACCTGGTTAAGGGGGCAACTGTGAAGGCTCCTGTTGTATTAAGGAAGTGAGCTTTTCAGAAGGAACTTTTCGCTGACTTTTTGACAGCCATTTTATAAAAAAGACTAGTGTTTCTCTGTTAGTTGTAGCTGCTGTTGAGAAACATCCTAGTGAAGTCAGACAAGCTCAGGGAGCCAGTATCCCAGGATTTGGGACCAAACTCTGCAGCCATCTCTCCTCCTGACCATAGGCAAGTTACCTCATCTCGATGAGCTGCATGAGTTCGCACCTATAAGGAAGTAGGCACTCAGAGGAGTGAAGCAGTTTGCCCAAGGCTGCTCAGCTAGTGAGTGGCAGCGCTAGGATTCAAACCCGTTTCTGATTGGGAACAAAGCCCTGCCCTCGTCCTTCCGCCAAGCTGCCTCCTGAGAGGTGTCTGGTCATCAACATGGCGGTACCGGCACTGGGTACTTACTAGTGCTCAGAACCAAGCAGAACACCAACGCTTGTAGACTCTGATGGGCGAGAGGAAGGAGAGAGGCACCTCTCTCCCCTAGGCTCCTCCTTTGCGCGTGGCAGGCTGTCCCGTGGGAGGGCCCGGCACCTCGGGTACTTGGGAGGGGCCACTGGACGCTCCTCAGCCACCTTTGGAACAAATGCTTTTGTGCTTGTGTCACAGGGGTGAGCTCCTGGCACCGTTCCAGCCTCTACCTGCCCAGACAGGGAAGTGCAGGCTGCACACACCTGGCCCTGACTCATGTTAACTCAGGGTTGGTGCCCGGGATCCCCCGTTGGCCTATGAACCGCAGGGACAGTTGAGACGGATGAAGGAAGGCGCTGCCTCAGCCTGCCTAGGTTTCTAGAGGGAGAGGGGGAGACAGGAAGCATTCATGGGGAAAAGGTGTGCTTAGCCTTGCCAAGCAGGGTGCTGTGGGTGGGGAGACACCGCCTGCATACTCAGGACGCCCCAGGATTTGGGTGGAGGTTCCCGAGGAGGCAGCCAGAAAGGAGGGCTGTGACAGTGATTCCAGAGCTGGCCTGCCAGCAGCCTACCAGCCTGCCATCTTCCCGTTAGCAGCAGTCTCCAAGGCAAGTAGCACCTGAGCACTTGGTAAGTAGAAAGACCTAGTGTCTGTTCCTCATGCTACCCCGGTGTCCTTCCCTAGAGCAATTGTTTTGAGGAAAACAGTGGCTTTGGCTGAATCAGAAGATGGTGCTCTTTGTCTAGGTCATGTTGTCTTGTTGCCGTAGAGCTGAGGGAGTCTGAGCTGAGAGTCAGCTCTCTCGAGTTCCAGCTGCCTCTTCCTGCACTGTTCATCTTTGCAGGCCTCCCGGGAAGGGGCCAAATTCTGGACCAGGGCCAGAGTGGCCTGGCAAGGAGCAGGTTGTGCTGTGTGGGCCCTGGGGGAGCTCTGGGAAGTTCTTTTTCCATTGGCTCCTGGCCACCTCAGACCCTGCATCTTGGAAATGTCCTCAGGGCTCTGGCAGCCAGGTAGGAGCAGAGGGGCCCTTGGGAAGGAGAAGCCCAGAGGGAAACAGTGTTTAAAGACAGACTCCCGATCGTCACAGCCATCACTGGTTGTAACGCTTGGTGAACAGAGGCAGTGCTTCACCTGATTCTTTGAAGGGAACCCCTTCTCCCTCCGGCCGGATGGGGCTGAGATCTGAGCTGGTTAGCAGTCTAACGTGACCTGACATGAGAGGCCTTCCACTCTCCGAATGAATTCCCCCAGTGTCATCACTAAGTCCCTCCAGTTCTGGCATTTCCCCATCTCGTCCCACACACTCCTCCTCCTGCCTGAGTCCTGAGGAGTGAGGTTGCGGTTTCTGACCAGCTTTCTTACTGAGAGCTCTTGCAGGCTGTCATGCAGGCATAAAATCCAGAGGCTGCAGTCAGAGTGATAGGAGAATCGGGAGGTGACAGCATGGGCCAGTTTCCTGAATCTCTAGGGTGCTTTGGTGTTTAAAGTCTTCCTGGGCTCCCTGAGATTTCAATCCTCTTGTTGTATTTGTTCTTTCCCTCTGTTTCTCCCTTTTCTCTCTTGGGGTCTTGATGGTTTTCAAATATTTGTTATGTAGGCCCTCATCTGAGACCTTAGAAAGCACTCGGCTGGGGGTACACTTGGAAAGGAAAGAGAGGCTAGAGAAGACCAAACGTGTCTTTGAGATTCAGTACCAGGAGAGCCTTGCTTCTCTCCCGGTGTTCGTGTTTGCCCTTAGTTCCTGGGCTGCTTTCACTCAAGTGAGATCAGGAATTTTTATTAGGGAAAAGGCAAGAAGTTTTACAAAACTCCTGGCTCTTCTCCTACTCAGCTTTATTACAAAAGACACTGATGCTTGTTTTAAAAACAATTTAAGCTACAGACATGTACAAAGGTAAAAGATATTTATCTCCTGCCAGTCTCTCCCCTTCCCTCTTGTTCTCAGGCTGTTTTTCATTCACAGTAGTTTCTGTTGTGGGACAAGTGTGTGTGGCTCTTTGTGGATGTTTTTAACAAAATAGGCAAGTGGCAGATATGCAGCTCGGTCACTCGCTGTTTCCTCTGGCTGTGCGTCATGGCCATCTTGCCAGGGGACCACATCTGGGCCACCCGTTGCTCTGGGCATCTGACATTGATGGGCCAGAATGCTGCATCTCGAGATAGACTTCTTCAACTTTTTCTGCTTTATCTTGTTCTCTAAAATCATTTTTATCATGCTTTTAAAATCTTTTTTTTAAAAATTTGCTTTCTAAACATAGCATGTGTTCATTTTAGAAAACTTAGAGGCCAGGCATGGTGGCTCATGCCTATAGTTCTAGCCCTTTGGGAGGCTGAAGTGGGAAGATTGCTTGAGGCCAGGAGTTCAAGACCAGCCTGAGCAACATAGCAAGACCCCATCTTTACAAAAAATTAAAAAATTAGCCAGGCATTGTGGCACACACCTGTAGTCTCGGCTTCTTGGGAGGCTGAGGTAGGAGGATCACTTGAGCCCAGGAGGTTGCGGTGAGCTATGATCAAGCCACTACACTTCAGCCTGGGCAACAGAACAAGACTCTGTCTCAAAAAGAAAAGAAAAGAAAATTTAGAAAAATCAGATAGGCAATAAAAGAAGATACAAATTTTACCCCTAAGAGATAACATTTCGGTGTGTAAATTGTGTAATACAAATGTCTTTCACATTTACTGTCTCATCTAAGCCATATCTCCTCCATTAAGGAAGGCAGGTGATGGGAAAGAGGTTAGTTAGAAGGTTGTGCAGAGGCACACAGCGTAGTAAAGCCAGAGCTGGGGGTGTACTCGTCAGAACACCCAGCACTCCCCACTGTATCCCACTGTCTTCTCACCTCCAGATAGCGAGGGAGATGCTGGGTATCAGATCTCAGTTTTGTTAAACTGCCTTATCTTCAAGCGTTAATAAACAGACAACTGCTAGAGGAAAGCCCGTCACTAACTTGGGAGAAAAGGTAGAAGACACGTTCCTCAGATTCACAGATGGTATGAGGTAAGAGACTGTTTGCCCTTTGGAAAACAGGATCAGGCTTAGAAAACTCCAAGGGCTCTAACAACAGGTCAGAGGCAACAGGATAACATTTGAAGGAGGTGGATTTAAAGAGCCACCTTCCATTTCCATCAGCAGCACAGGGAGGCCTGACTTGCTGTGTAGGCAGTGACGGCTGGCCCACCTGGGAGTCCTAGTGGACCACGAGTGGGACAGGTCATTTCAACACTTCAACTTCATCTTGATAATTGGGAGTTTTAGGAGCTACACATTGAGAGGGCGTGATAAACTAAGGAAGAGGAGGGGTCGGCAAACTGTCAAATGACAAAATGCAGCGACAGAGGTTTCAGGTAGAGAAGATGGGTTTGGGGAGGAGAAGGTGCAGGCTGAGACTTGGTGACCGGGGCCAGGCAGCATACGCCCAAGAATGGTAGGTAGTTGGAGGGAGAATCCAACTGGTCAGGATGTGGAAGAACTTTCTAGCATTAGAGGAATTGGGGAATGGAAGCGAGAAGCGTACAGTGGGTGGTTAAGAGCCTCTGCCCTGATGGCTGACTGGCGCCTGGCTGCTGCGCGGTCTTGGCAGTTCCTCACTCTGCGTGCTCTGATGTTCTCGTCTGTAAAGGATGATAGTAGCACCTGCCGTACAGTTCACCTGTGAGGCCCAAGTGAGCTAATGTGCTTAAGGAGCTTGGAATAGTGCCTGGCAGGGAAGTGCTGTGTGCTGCGTGACCCAAGCAGGAGGTGGGTGAGCTCCACATGCAGAGCTGTAGGTTTTCTCGCGCATCTGGCTAAGACCTGCTTCCCCAGCCTTTCCCAATTCCTGCCACCCTGACCTGTTTCTCTCTCCGTCTCCCTCTCTCGGGCCTAGGAGCCTACATTTCCCCTACCTAGAACACCCTGCCCCTCAATCTTTATTTTTAAAAATCTTCCCCTTCCTTGATTTTATTTTCTTCTCTGAACTCTTAAGTATCTTCTGTAATGAACATATTTACTTTTAAGATTATCTTGGTGACCCAACTCTCCTCGACCTTGAACCTTCCCTGAGGCTTCCAGCAGAGGCAGTTTCCTCCTGGTAACTCAGCTGCCCTCCCCTCCTCCCTCGTTGTGTGCAGCCTTCCACGTGAGTGGTTGCTGGTACTGGGCTTATCTTCCTCCTTGAGAATATACAGACGCTTTAAAGCCACCTGAGGATTTGTCACCAGCTCCCCACCCCGACCTTGAGACTGAGCTAAGGACTGTGCGTCACCTGCCTCCATCGAGTGGTGGTACTCTTGGGGTCTGCTCAGTGAGAGAGTTTTAGAGTCAGAAGGGGGAAAGAAGCACCCAACACTCCCTCCCCATGGGGAAAATGAAGGCCCTCCCAAAAAGAGAACCACCTCCCCCAAGGTCACAAGGCAGATTAGCAAAAGAACTGGCTGGACTACAAGTATGCCCCTTCAGCCAGCCATGTCTGGACTCTGTTTTGCCCTCCACTGCGTTTCTACCCATTTATTGTAACCTTGATGAGCTCTTCCTTTGAACAATCTGGAATGGTCTGCAGAACAAGGTCAGATGTCCCTGGAAAACTGAAGCCAGTGGAGGACAGGGCTGCTTCAGGCTAGATGGCGAATGGACATCTTGTTTTCCAATTATAAAATGTTGTTCATTGGCCGGGCCCGATGGCTCACGCCTGTAATCCTAGCACTCTGGGAGGCCAAGGTGGGCGGGTCCTTTGAGCTCAGGAGTTCGAGCAAGAGCTCGAACCAGCCTGAGCAAGAGCGAGACCCCGTCTCTATAAAAAAATAGAAAGAAATTAGCTGGACGATTAAAAGTATATATATTTAAAAAAAGAAA
>NW_012148041.1:1317659-1352352 GCF_000956105.1 Propithecus coquereli
GAGACCAGCCTGAGCAAGAGTGAGACCCCGTCTCTACTAAAAAAATAGAAATTAATCGGACAACTAAAAATATATAGAAAAAATTAGTCGAGCATGGTGGCGCATGCCTGTAGTCCCAGCTACTCGGGGGGCTGAGGCAGTAGGATCGCTTGAGCCCAGGAGTTTGAGGTTGCTGTGAGCTAGGCTGATGCCACAGCACTCACTTTAGCCAGGGCAACAAAGCGAGACTGTGTCTCAAAAGAAAAAAAAAAAAAGTTGTTCATTTATTCAGCAAGTATTTATTGAGCAATTACTATCTGCCAGTCACTCCTCTAAGACTTGAGATTAGTGTGAATCTAACAGATAAAAATCTCTGGCTCATGGGGCTGACATTCTTTTGGGAAGAGACAAGCACTAAGCAAATGAGAAAATATATGTGCACTGTGCCAGGCAGTGGTGAAAGCTAAGGAGAAAACTGAAGCGAGGGCGTGGGGTGGAAGTACCCGAGGGTAGGCTGGGCTGGTTTTAAATAGGGGGTCTGGAAGGCCTCACGGAGATGGTCACATTTGAGGAGAGACCTGAAGGAGGTGAGGCAGTGAGCTGGGGAGGTAGGTAACTGGGGGAAGAACTTCGGCTAGGGAGAAGAGCAGCTAGAAGGCCTCGAGGCAGGGTGGCCTGCTGGGTTCAGGAGGAGGCCAAGTTCTGTGCATAGTACACTAGAAGGAATGTAACATAGTAGGGGCACCGGTTCCCGAAGACCTAGTTGGCCAGTGTGAAATGGGCTTTTTCTCTGACATGGGAAGCTCTTGGAGGGATTTGATCACAGGAGGGACAGAATCTGACTTACATTTTAAAAGGATCACTCTGACTGGTGTATGGAAAGAAGGCGGTGGATTGAGAGCTAGACGCAGCGAAGGCAGTTAGGAGGCCACTACAATAATCCAGGCAAGGATGATGTTGGCTTGGCCCAGGGTCATAGCAATGGAGGTGGTGAGAGGTGATTAGATTATGATTATTTGCTAAAGACAGAACCAACAGGATTTGCTGACTCTAATGTTTTGGCCTGACCAACTGGAAGGTTGGAGTTTTCATCTACTGAGCTGGGAAAGACCATGGGGGAAGGTGAAGGGCTCAGTTTGGATGTGTTAGGCTTGTAATACCATTGAACATCCACGTGGAGATGTCAGAGAAGCTGGGCTGGAGAAATGAATTTGGGAGTTCTCAGTATATAGAGGTATTGAAAGGCACAGCCAGCATAAGATCGTAAAGGGAGGCTGGGCGCATTGGCTCTCCCTATAATGCCTGTACTTTGGGAAGTGGAGGCGGGAGGATCGCTTGAGCCCAGGAGTTCGAGGCTGCAGTGAGCTATGATTGTGCCACTGCACTCCAGCCTGGGCAATGGAGCAAGACCCTGTCTCTGGAAAAAAAAAAAAAAAAGTGCTACCCATTCTCTTCATAACCGCCCTGGGTCCTGGGCTGTCTGTTGCCCCTAGGGTAAACACCCACATCCTTATCCTTTGATACTCTGATACCCCGTGTGATCTGCAGCCACAGACCTGGGCTTGCGTCCCCGTGCTCTGGGCACTCAGCTGCACAGCTGTTCTCTCCACCCCTCAGACAGTCCATGTCCCCGTCCTCCCTCCATGGGCCTTTTCACATCTCTGTCCCCCATTGCCCTGGAACCCCACTCAACCTGCCTCTTGGTCAAAGGCCACATAACGTCCTCAGGAAGACGACTGCCCACACTAGACTTGTGCGTTCTGAGTGTGCCCCCACGTGGTGTGCCACCACGCCCATCACGTGTCCTTTCTAGAGCCCTGGTCATCGTTCATAGTGTTTGTGTCAGTGATGTGACTAATGTAGCCTGGCACATGAGGGCAGGTGCTTCACAAATATTTGTTGAACAGGGAATGAAAGCAGCTGGCAGGGACCAGAAGAAGGGCAGAGAGTCAGCGATGGTGCCCTCGCGCACAGCCCCTGGGGTCCTAGTGAGAAGGGCTCTGGCAAGGTCCCCAGCTGCCCCTCTGCCCGCTGGCAGAACCGCCTGTCCTCAGAGGCCTCTCCACGCAGTGCAGGGTCCTCAGCTCTGTGAAAGCTTCAGTGAGAAAGGTCTGGGTCTCTCCTGGGACCTGGGCAGGCCCTTCCTTTACTTCGTTGGCATCTCTCAGCATATTATTTGGTTTTCTTTGTGCAAAGCACTCTTAAAAATGTCTCTCCTTTCCCCTCAATCACAAAGGTATGCCTAGGCTCACTGTAAAGGATTTGGAGAACACAGAAAAATGTAATTAAGAAAATAAGAATCACCTACAACTCCATCCCTCAGAGAAAAGTAGGGTTAACATTTTGGGCCCTGTCTTTCTAGTTTTGTTTCTGTACTTGTGTACGTGTTTTGACGTCACCGAGCCTCTCGTTTGCGAAAGCCGTAGGTTTATATACTATCTTCGCAGTCTTCCGTGGCTGCAGGCAGAGGTGGTCGGCACCTTAGCCCTCCCAGCTGAGGGCCGATGGCAGAGAGCCAGGTGCCCCTCGCTCTGCGGCGTGCAGGTGGCAGCGCGCCTGAGGCCCCTCACTGCAGCAGCTTTCCACGTCCTGGGTGAAGAGCACCCTTCCCTCTCTGCCTCTTCTCCAGGACATTCTCTGGCTCTCGGAGGCTGGTTGTTCCTAAGGGCCGACGCTTGGGGCAGTTGGAAGAACTGTGGAATGCAGGGTGGCCTCCTGGCTGTCCTTTCTCAGTCCAGCATGCTCTGAGCCAAACCAGCCCAGGCCATTCCTATGGGTTGGCCTCAGGTGACCCACTGGGGTGATCCTAGCAACCTAGAAGGCCACACAGGCCTCTCCTGTGCTCCGAGAGGGATAGGGTGACCTGGATTGGCAAACGGGAAGCAGAGAGCACCAGGGAGTGCTGGCCTGGAAAACCAGGGCAGTGGGTCAGCGCCCGCATTAATGATTGACAGGGAAGGTTGGGAGGGAGTCAGCCGGCCCCATTCTTCCGTGGCCTCCCTCACTGCTGATCCTGAAAGCGCTTGCCAGGGACACAGGGCAACTGCTGTCCTTAATCCAGAGGCTGCTGACCCTCATGCCCCCTGCAGGGTAGGGGGAAGGAGGAAATGGCAGCAACTGGGTCAAGGGCACGGGGGGTAAGAGGTGGACGAAGGTTTGCGCCTTCTCTGAACAGAAAAGCCTGTGTCCGGAGTCGGGAGCTCCCTGCCAGTTCTGTCTCTTCACAGTGAGGGTGGGGCAGGGAATTAAGAGAGTCTCCGTGAAGGTCCCGGGGCCTCTGTACTGGCACATTTCCAGAGCTGGGGTATCGCTAGCTCCACGTAGTCCCGTAAGACAAGCCAACAGTGATAACGGCGGTCACAGCCCCTATTCGTTGGACACTTACCGTGTACCCAGCACTGGTAAGCAATCACTCGTGGTTGTTTAATCCACACAACAGCCTTTCAAGGTAGGTGGTAGTATCCCAGTTTTAGGGCTGAGAACCTCATTAGTGTCTTCCGCCAGTCACAGAGAGGGAGGGACAGAGCCAGGGTTTGAACCCAGGCCTGGCACAGAAGCTGGAGAATTAACTTCTATGGGGTGTTGCATCTCAGTGACAATGATACATGAAAACGGATACAGTGGCAAATGCTACAGCTAAAAACAATGTGACTAAGGTTAGTATTTTTAGTGTATTCATTCAGTGAGTGTATGTTGAGCATCCACTAAATGCCAAGCACTGTGGCCAGGTGCTAGGAACCTACCTCAGCGAGATAGAGGGCATTCTCTGGGAAACCAATAACGTGGCGAGGCCAGAGTTGTCAGCCTCACCTGGTAACTGACGTTGCAACAGACATTGCAGTTTGGCGTAGTAACTGCAGATGTGGAGGGCTTGGGTCAGGGTTGCAGTGAGAAGGAACAGAACGGGGCTAGTCCAGGAGAGCTTCCTGAAAGAGGAGGTGCAGGTAGGTCTTGAAGGAGAATAGGCTTTTAGCCAGTGGAAGGGGCAGCATTCCAGGCTCAGCCAGCGTGAGCCTCGCTGTTGAGGAAGTGATGCTGGAACGTGGCGTGAGTGGGGACTGAGCAAGAGGAGGGGCTGGAGAGGGAGACAGGAAACAGCCCGTGGCTGTCTTCACACAGGGGTCATTGTCTGGCAGGAATATCCAGAAGGGCTTTGACCAGGGTGTTCTTGACAGAAACAGCTGGAGACTGGCAGCCAGAGGATTCAGGAGTGATGGCTCCAGACTGACACTAAGAGCAGCTTCCAGGATGTGAAGGCATCTGGCTGCGACATCTGTCACCCCATCAGTCGCCAGGGTTGATGCGGGTGATCTGGCTGGTGGGCTGGTGTCCCCTTCCTCCCTCAGTGCTCCAGGTGCGTCGCTCCCAAAGCTGCACGCTCAGTTAGGAGGACGACCTTCCCTGACAAAGGACCATTCTTTAGTCAGGGGTATGTGAGTAGCTGCACTCGCCTGCCAGAACCTCCAAACGAGCTCTCAAGAGCAGCTTCCAGGCCTCTGCGGTCCCAGCTGGGCAAGGGCATGCCAGCTGCCGGTTCTGTCTTGCCCAGCACCATAGGGGAGGCACTCAGCACAGTGGCTCAGACTTCAGTCAGTCTGCCTGGATTCAGGTCCTGCTTATCCAGTTGCTCTGTGACCTTGAGCCAGGTAACTTTCCCTTTCTGGGCTGCAGTTTCCTCATCAGTTAAATGGGGATAATAACAGAACTTGACTCAGGGTTGTGAGGATTAGATGTGTCAATATACACAGACCTGGTGTGTAGTAAGCCCTCAGTGACAGAAGCTGGTACCGTCGTGATGGAGGTGGTGACCCCGCTCAGGCTCTGGTACAGGACGAAGGCCCATCAGGCTGTGCCATGTGGTGGGTGGAGCCCATGGAGGCCCCAGCAGCCCCTGGCACACCAACTGCCCCCGCTCATACCTTGGGCATATGGCCTGCCAGCAGGCATCGGGGAAACTCCTGAGTCACCACAAGGAGCACAAGGCACTTGGGGGTTGCCCTGCTGGGCTGGAGGCCAGAGGACTGCTTTGAAAAGGAGCCCCTCCCTGCTCCTACCAGAGAGGTGGGCGGGGAACAACAAACTTGGGGGGAAGGACTAAGGCCCCAGGAGGCTTGGTTGCTCTGGCCCCAGACCAGGCCTCTCTAGAGCTTTGGGTCATTTGGGTTAAGGTCCTAACTACCTCTGCCCATGAAATTCCCCCGCCAATGGGAATGGATGAAGTCGTGCCCTGCCCTGCACCTGAGCCCCCCACGGAGGAGCTGAGTTTCTTCTTGGGGCAAGACGGGGGTGTTAGAGTGGGAGCCCTGGGGCTGCAGTGCACCGTGGGCTTGTGTGTGTATACACACGCGTGCGTGCACACCGGAATCTGAGCCGTCCAGGGGTTGGTTTTACAAGAAATTCTTTCGATACTTTGTCCAAGGGTGTAAAGCTCCAGCCTCTTAAGTAGGGCAAAGCTGTGGCGTGATCAGAGCTCTGGTCTCTGGCACAGTGCTGGGGGTGGAGAGGGGAGACAGCCAACACTGGGACGATAGCAAAAACCAGGGTTTTCACCCACATACAAGTTAAACCTAGTGCCAGGCTGTGTTATTTTTAGTGCCAGAGCTGAAAAAAGAAAGCAGAGAATAGGGTTCACTGCAGGGTTGATGGTGGGTGGGGTGGCAGGAACTTGCGAAAATCCACCTGCGGGCCTGGGTCCAGGGTGCTAGGGGAGAGCCTAGGTTGTTCCCAGCTGTGCGATCTGAGAACCGTGGTGGAGTGGGGACAGCCTTGGCTGCTGGGTAGATGGCAGACCTCAGTTGTAGATGGAATAATCAGGGCTGGGTGAACGTGGATGGCTTCTGGCAAAATACAGGAATGGTCCACAGCACCGACGTTAAATCTAAACAGGAAGCATCCCACAGGACGTGGGTGGGCTTGAGAACAGCCAGACCACAGCTCCCTCCCCTTTAACTGGTGTCCTTAAGAGGTTGCAACCAGAAGAGACCACTCTGGGCTGGGGAGAAATGTCAGCATGGGAACCAGGCACTGGTCCCAAATCCTCCACTCCAGCAAGAGCCCAGAACTGCGTCTGATCCTAAGAGACAGCCATGTGCCCTCCCTAAAAACTAACAGCAGTTCTCCTGGTCCTGCTAGAAGAAACCTACTACCAGCCGGCGTGTGGGAGTGGGGGCTGAGGCTCGGGGTGAGGAACCTGGCCCAGGGCACACAGCTGTCAGAGGCCTGGCCAGCCTCCAGCCCCGCTGTGCTGTGTCCAGAGCTCTATCCTCTGCTTCACCCTGCGGCGTGTTCTCTGAGGGACACCGTGTCCGGATCCCCAGGCTTGTCCCCGCCCTCACCTGCCGGGGGAGCCAAGGAGGGCCGCCCTATGGGGCTCATGAGGACTGAGTGGGAGCTTGTCCTGCCCCAGCAGGCGCCTGATGCGTGGTGGGCTCCCAGTCGTGGGCACTCACCCACGCCGCGCTCCAGGATTCAGTCATGACAGTGAACTCCGTCCCTCCTCCTCAGGGTCACTCAGAGGATCAGAGGGTGAGGAGATGTGTGAGAGAACATTGTGTCGCTGTATATACAAGGCAGTGTTGCAGTGTTTCCTCCTCTATTACTACCTGCTGGGGGACCCCAAACCTTCACGTCTCCCTCTTCCTGGCTCTTGTCACCACAGCCTTTGCGTTCAGCCCAGCGTGCATTTCCTGTGTCCACCGACACACAGGCTGCATGGATCCGAAACCAGTTTGTTCTCATCAGCCTCTCCCCACCCACCCGGCCAGTGCCCACTGTGCCGTGGTTCCTGGGAGTCTCGTCGTCCGACCCTTGTCACCAGTGCTGCTCGTGACGCTGCTCCTCAGAAGCCTCTTGTGGCCCCTCAGCCATACGCCTGGTTGAGAAGGGTCTCTCACCTGCCCTGCCCCTGCCCCCCCACCTGCCAGCCTTTCAGTAGCGTCTCTGGTACTTGTTGGCGCTTACCAGTGCCACAGCAGTCACAGACTGCTCTTGGTGAGTGCAGGTCCCTTTTCCATGTTGTTGCCAACCTCCACCCTGCACCCCACTCTCCTCTTTATCTAAGTGTCTTTATATCTCCTGTTTCGGTTAGGGTTCTGTTGAGTTGCATGCAAGAGAAATCTGGCAAACAGTTTAACTTTTTCCCCTAACACGTAGTCTAGAGGTAGGCATTCCAGGGCTAGTCCAGCAGCTCCTTCTAACTTCTGTCTTCCATGCTCCGAAGGTAGCTACTACGCCTCTAGGCATAGTATTCCTGTTCCAGGTGGGAAGACAGGAAGGGCGGAAGTTTGTCTCTCTCAACAGGAAAGAATAGCTTTTTCAGAAGCCCCTCTCAATAGATTTCTGTTTACATATTGTTGGTCAGAATTATGCCACGTGAACACCGTAGCTACGAGAGAGCTTGGGAAATCGCTAGCTGGGCACATTGCTAATCCGAACACTAGGACTCGGTAGGGAAGAAGGGGAATGGGATTGGAGAGACTGGGAGTGGCTGCCCTTGCAGAGACAGCCATGTGGCAGGACGGCGCCTCTGACCATTTCCTGTGCTCTAGTCTGGTGATTCCCAAGTTTAACACCCGGGGGTGAGCGATCAGGGATCGATCCTTGAGGAACTGATTTACACTAAAACTCTCCAGTCCCTGCAGTGCAGTGTAAATGAGTGAAGTGGCTACAACCAGTAGTGGAGATGATGGCAGTGGCCACAAGTGGACGGCCATTGCTCGGCCTGGGGGTGGTGCCAGGGGCATGCAGGTGCCCAGTGGCCCGGTCTGCCCAATTTTCAAGAGAAGCCAGAAAGCCAGGTTTGTTTAAGCTTTGTTTTTTAAACTCTATTTTGAAAAAAGATGAGTGTTACACAAAAGTTGCAGAGTCCCCACACACCCTTCACCCGGCTAACATTAGCGTCTCACGTAAATGAGCACCGGCAGGTGCTGTTAACAAAGCTAAACAGACTATTCGGAACTTACCAGTGATTCCACGACTGTCCTCCTTTCTGCTGCGGGATCCGGTCTGGGATCCCGCGGTGCATGTAGTCACGTCTTTGCAGTCTGCTCTGCTGTCTGTGAGGCGTTCGCAGTCAGAAAGCTCGAGTTTTGCGTGGCCTTCCCTACGTGTTCCCACCCTACTGCAATAATTTGGAAATTATACGTTCTGCCTATGGTATCTTGGTCATTACCTTTGAATTTTTTCCATATGCATATTTGACTGAAGTGAATAAAGTTAATTAGCATCTCAGGCCATCTTCAGAAAAATACAGGGACCTGAACAGTTGAACGCTCATCACTCCCTCTCATCTTCCACATTGTTGTTTGTGAGTTTTGCTTTTTTATTTTATTCCAGTTGAAATCATTTTTAGAAGAGCTAACATTCCTGTAGCTCAACTTTTAAAAGGTGTAAAAGATATAGTGAAAATAATCTCTCTCCCATAGTGACCCAGATACTCAGTCCCCTCCTCAGAGGCACCTGGTGTCCCCAGGTTCTCTTGTGGCCTTCCAGAGCTGTCTCACACATATACAGGCAAATACAGCTTCAGTACGTCTTTTTAGCTCTTCATCCTGCAAATAGTTCTCTTCACTTATCAATATATCTTAGAAGTACTTCTATCAGTTTGTAAACTACTTCATTCTTCTCTGTTGCTACATACAATTCCATGTTATCATATATTTATTTTAAAAGTCCCCTGTTAATGGGCATTTAGCTTATTCTCCACCTCTTACAGTCAAATAATACTGTAATTAATAACCTTGTACTAATACTTCATCATCTTGCTTGTGTAGAAGTATAGATGTAGGATACAACCTGGAAGTAGTATTTCTGGGTCAAAGGATACGTGCACTTGTGATTTAGATAGATCGGCTAAATTTCCCTCTGTAGGGACTGTTCCAATTTACCTTCCTACCAGGGATGTGCGAGAATATATTTCTCTGCATGCTCAGCAACAATGTGTTAGCTAGCATCTGTTTTTAATCTGATTATAAAAAGGTATTTCAATGTTGTTTTACTTTGCATTGCTCTTTTTTATGGGTAATGTTAAACATCTTTTTATATGTTTAAGAGGCAAATTTATACCTTTTCTATGAACTGTTCATATCAGGGGCCCATTTTTCTATTGGACTGCTAGTCTTTTCTTACTAATTTGTAGAAACGATTTTAGAGAAATTAGCCCTAAATTGTCTGATGAGAGTTGCAAATATTTTTCTCAGCTTGTCTTTTTTTTCTTATGGTTCTTAACATGTAGAAAGATTATATTTTTATGTAATCAAACTTATTAAATTTTTTCTTTAAGAGACAGAGTCTCGCTCTGTCACCCAGGCTAGAGTACAGTGGCATGATCATAGCTCATTGCAACCTTGAATTCCTGGCCTCAAGCGATCTCCCAAGTAGCTGGGATTATAGACATGTGCCATGGCACCTGCCTCCCAGATGATTTATTTTTTCCTCCTTTAACATGTTGCTCTCTCCTTCAGTGAACTGCATCCCTTCCTGTGGCTATCACATCCAGAAGAATTCCTCCCAAATCTACATCTGGGGCTCCCTAGCTTTCTATCTCTTAGACTCTAGGACTGAATTTCCAAACTGCCTTTAGGAGACCAACTAGGACGGAAGGGAGTTAAAATGTGTTGAGAGGGAATGGTTTACTACCAGTTGAAAGTTGCTTTGCTGTGGAACAGTGGTTCTCAAGCTTGGCTGCACCTTGCAATCACCAGAGGAATTAAAAAATAAAAACCCCAGTGCCCAGGCTGCTCCCCAAACCAATCAAATGAGACTCTCTGGGGATGGGCCCAGACATCTGTATTTTTTTAAAAACCCCAGTGATTCCGACATCCGGCCAAGTTGGCAGCCCTAGAGAAGGGGCAGAGAGGAAGGAGTCTCATCACTCCCAGGCTTTGGTGAGTGGGTGCGTGGGTGGTGGTGGGGTTACTGGAGTAGGGATTACCAGAGGAAGAGCACGTTTGGGAGAAGATGGTGGGTTCTGTTGGACAGCTCGAGTTTGAGCTGCCTGTGGGATATCCAGGAGAAGGGGTCCCACAGATGCTCAGATCTCCCTAAAGCAGACCTTTTCTTCCACAATCCTTCCCAATCCTTCTACAAGGCCCGTATTGCTGCGGGCATCTCCCTGCTGTTTCCCATAGCACCTCATGATCTTACCATCTCTGACTGTGGCATTAGTGGACAATGTTTTACTTGCTGGAGGTTGGAACTGCCTTCCCTTGTATGATGTGGACATGGGGTCACCACCCAATAACCCACCTTGGAAGATTCCAGGACAAAGCACATCTCCCCTTGCCTGATGGCTCTGCCATTGATTGCAGATCTGCTGTCAATGTGAGCCAAGCACAGCTAGGGTCCATGTCTTTTTCCACACCCAACACAGGAAGAATGGGACCCACCCTCTTCAAGAACAGTGGCCCAGGAGAGCTGTGATTCTTGGGCCTGAGTGCTGGTCGGGACAGGGTGGAGGTTGGGAGGCACGGTGCATATCTGGATCTCCAAGGGGGCTGGAGAGTTGGGAAAAGCCACTCAAGTCATTCTGACGTGGCTTCTGGAGACTCAGGGAGGCTCAAAGAACAGGATGCAGCAGAGGAGGCAGGGAAAGGTGGCACAGCAGTGTGTCACCCTCTCTGGCTAATGGAGCCTGCTCTGAACCCCACAAACCCGTCACAAGAGCCAGGTGGGCATAGGCAGAAGGGCAGGTGATTTGTGATACAAGGAGAAGGGACAATGTAGTAGCACAGCAGGGACTGAGGAAGGAGCAAGAGCAGAGGAACCCCTTCCACGGTGATAGCCCCCAAGTGTACCCCACTCCTGCCACCCTCTCTCCCTTGTTACCGCCTCCCCCAACTTCTTCCTGTCTTCCCTCTGTCCAGGCTGATTGGAACCGCCCTGTAGAGGTCCCTCTGCGTTCAGACCCAGATGATGCCAGAGCTATGACCGGGCCTGCAGGCGTGGCGCCGAGGGGAGATCAGCCATGGAGCAGCCACAGGAGGAGGCCCCTGAGGTCCGGGAAGAGGAGGAGAAAGAGGAAGTGGCAGAGGCAGAAGGAGCCCCAGAGCTCAATGGGGGACCAGAGCATACACTTCCTTCCAGCAGCTACACAGGTGAGAAGGGGCAGAGGAGGCCGAGCTGGGTGGAACTGGGATCCTGCCCCTCTGCGAGCAGCAGCATGTGGAGTGCAGAGTGGTTAAGGACTGGAGCCAGGCAGCCACTCATCAGCTGCAGGGCCTTGGGCAAGTTGCACCTCTTCTTTCTGTAACGCAGGCTGGGATAGTAGGTGACATGGATGTGGGCTTCGTGAGAAGTGAATGAGTGGACATTTGGAATGCATGTTGTCTTCATCATTGTGATTGCCACACTGCTGTCACAAGGCATCCGGAGCCAATCTGCACTGACAGCACTCTGGAAAGATCAGCTGTGCCTGTGATTGTTAGGTCAGTTGAAACACACAGCTCAGTTGATCTGGTGCGAATTATACACGTCATTATTGAGCTGCATTGTAATTAGGTAGAAACGCTAAATAGTTAGTATGAACATAATTAATATGACTTTTGCGCAGCCAAACAGCTTGAGTAGTCTCACTTTTTGGCTCTACTTTGTCTGCCGTCAGCAGCAGTATAGACAGTTCTCTCTGGTACCCCATACTGCTGTGTCCACTTTCGGGGCACCTAGAACGCCCCCTCTACCCTGGCTTTTCATGCTGCTAATGCTGCCCTTCCCTGCTCTCCGTCCATGCACTCAGCTTCTCCCCTTCTCCCTCCACTTCTCTCCAAACCTGGGGGCCGCAGGACCAGCACATCTGCTGATCCTCGCTCCCTTCCCTCAGAGGGAACTCAGGGTCACGAGAGGACGTACTGCCAGGAGTACACACCCTGATCTTGCTGCTGGTGTCAGCTGAAGGAAAGAGACGCAGGCCACAGGTGGTAATTCAGGGCGGAGATGGGCTCTGGAACCCTGTGTCTGCATGGGGCAAAAGGAGGCAGTGGCGTCCGAGTTAAGGCAGGGTGGAGGATGTGGAGGTAGCTCGGCGCCTGCCTGGGTCTGCAGCTAAGAGGGGCCTGAATGAATTCTTGAGCCGCATCACCTTGAACCTGCAAAGCAAGGCCTGGGATTTTGCAGAGGTTCTTCTCTTCAGGAGAAGGGGTGGAATAGGGGAGGAAAAGTCATCCATCCGGTCCTTCTGATCCCACTGAGACACGCAGGAATGACTGAAGTAGAATTGGTGTGATCCAGGGCCAAAGCAAAGGTGTCCCCCATCCCCAGAATAAGCTACTCCCTGTAGGCTGGTGGCTCAGCAGAGAGGAATGGCTGACCAGCAGTGGTAATTCACTCAGTGCTAATACCACATACTGTTCTGAACCTGAGGAAGGCAAGGAGGGTTAGAAAGCACAGGGGAAGACACCTGGTTCTAAGAATGAGCACGAGATGTCACAGGACGCCAAGACAGAATGAGTGGGGAAAAGAAGGCCACAGCGCCTGCCCTAGCCCACCTCATCCCCACATCTGGGCCTTGGCAGATAGAAGTCACCTGCAGAGCGCCGTCCTGTCCTGGGGTTCCCACACACCCCTTGTCGGGACCAATGCTGTATGCCCAAGTCGCACTGCTGTTCCCGTGCAGGCCACGGTGTGGTGCCCGGGAGCAGAGGCAGGGGTAGGCAGGCATGACGATGACACCTCAGGCAGCTTTATCGGTGGAACTTAGGGCATGGGTTGGGGGTGGGGGCAGTGTCCAGGGCAGAATTTGTCTAGCCACTCACACAGTGCCGGGTATGAGGTGGTGTTTCATAGATTCCGTTTATCAGTGAATGGATGAAATGGAGGTAGAAGGACTTCCTTGTTCAGTAATTGAAATAGGACTGTTGAACGTAATCACTATGTGTTAAAGCCGTAGTATGTAAGGAGTCCCCACAAATTCTGCAAGACAAGCCGCCTAACAGAAAAATCTACACAGTTCACAGTAGGACAGATACAAATGGCCAGGTAATACAGCAGGCTTCTCAGTCTAACCTGGAGTTCAGAGAGGGCGTCTCAAGATGCATTGTCCTTTCCCCTGTCAGACCGGCAGAGAGGACCACGTGGTCATTGTTGGCCAGAGACGAGGACTTGGTCCTCCCACCAGCCAGGGTGGAAGGGCAGCGCCAACCGACACTTCTTAGTGTGCGTGGTTCATACCCTGCAGCTCCACTCCTGGGACCGTGTCCTGTGTAAATACTGGCTCGGCATGCACAGAGATTTCCGCACCAGCTCGTTACCGCAGCACTGCTCGTAAGAGCAAAAAATAGGAAAGCGCCCGCCCGTGGGAGCTGGCTATGTAAACTGTGGTAAAGCCACGCAGTGGAACACTCTGAGTCACCGAGGATGAGGCTGGTCTGTGGGTATTAAATACGTTCCTGACAAACTGGGGGTCCCGTTGTTTACACATCCTTATGTATCATGGAAGGTGCCAGAAGGTCTTACAGCAAAGGACTAGTGGGGCTAACTCTGAGGAGCAGATCATGGAAAAGGAAGATCTGTCATAAGATGCTGCACACTCTTAGGTATTTTTCTCAGCAAGCCTGTACTACTTTAATAATCTAACCCATTAACTGCCACGTGAGTTGTATTTAACTCATGCTAGTTTTGAGCCCGGGGCCCCATAAAGCATATGTAACTCACACATCTCTTCACTTTGGGAGCCACAAGAACTATTTTTCAAGTTGCATAGAACTCATGCACAGAAAACAAAAAATAACAAGTTTTTCACTAAATTGGAAAGGATTGTTTTAGTTTTTGAAGTTTTTATTCTATTTTCATAATAAAACACCATGGCCCCAAGGAAAAAAATTTTTTTTCTAATGTGGCAGTCAGTGTATAAAAAGCAACTGCACTGCTTTTTCTTTTTTTTTTTTTTTTTTTTGAGACAGAGTCTCACTGTGTTGCCCGGGCTAGAGTGCCGTGGCATCATCCTAGCTCACAGCAACCTCAGACTCCTGGGCTCAAGCAAACCTTCTGCCTCAGCCTCCCGAGTAGCTGGGACTACAGGCATGTGCCACCATACCTGGCTAATTTTTTATATATATTTTTAGTTGTTCGATTAATTTCTTTCTATTTTTAGTAGAGACGGGGTCTCGCTCTTGCTCAGGCTGGTTTCGAACTCCTGAGCTCAAACAATCCGCCCACCTCGGCCTCCCAGAGCCCCAGCCTGCACTGCTTTTTCTTAAAGGTTAAAAGAGTTGGAGGAGCTGGCAGGTGAGAGGCTCTGGGGACAGAGCCTCGTCCTGTGTTGGGGGCAGAGGCTTTGAATCACACACACCAGGGCAGGAACCCAGGTCCTCCATTATGAGCGTGGCCCTCGCCAATGCCTTCGGTTCTCCAAGTCTCAGTCTCCTCACCTTTAGGGGCTGTGTCCTGCCCACCTTGGGGGCCAGACAGGTGAGAGTCAATGATGGTGTCTAACACACCACAGATCTGAGCACCTGCTGGTTCCCTGCCTCACCCCCATGAGCTGTGACTTTGGCCTCCAGAGTCTCCTCAGGGACCCATAAGGACAGGGTACAGCCTCGAGCCCCAAAACAGCAAGAAGGCTCCACAGTTGCTGTACCTCTGACCTCCGGCAGTTCTGCACCATCTGTGCCAAGCACCTCCTCCTCACCCGCACGCACACAGGCCTTACCATTAGCTCTCAGCACCTGGGAAACTGAGGTGACAGAAACTCATTTGCCTGGGATCCCCCAGCTAGTTAAAGGAGCAGGGGTAGCTGGAGCCAGGGTTCACACTCCATCCCGTCCTCATTCCCTCCTGCTGTGATGACATCCATCCCAATCACATCTGAGAAAGAGAAAGATACAGTGTCCTTCCTCCTGGCCTCAGTGCCGCCTCTCACTCAGTGAGCACTTGGGGAGCATCTGGGCTGGGCCTGGCACTGGGCCGGGGTCGCTGTTCAGTGGTGGACAAGGCTGAGTTCCTGACCTTGGAGCCCACAGTCCAGGCAAATAGGACCCCAGAAGAAAGGAGGCTGCTTGGTAACCCAGCCCCAGATCCCCACAGAATTTGCCCTGACTTCAGAAGCTTCAGGGTGCCGGTTTGCCGGTGGGCTCTGCCAGTAGAGTAAATAGAGGGGTCTGGCCCCTCCTGGCTGCCCTCGCAGCCATGACAACAGCAGACCTCCAGCATGGAGACCAGATATGCAGCGGAGCTCTCGACCACACGCAAATTATGCAAGAAGGGTCAATAGTGTCTAATTGCTGAACCTGTAATCAAAGATGGTGACACTGATACTTAACTCTCTGGGTGACAGTGCTGGCGTTTACACGAAGTCCAAACATTCGGATAATGACGCAGTGTTCTCCTTAGCAAGACCGTGTCCTGTTGCTGTTTATCATAATAACATCGTTGGTTAGTAGTTATGAGCATGTAGGATATACGTGGGTAGTAGTAGAGCATGGTGGTTAAGAGCTCAGCTCCAGGAGCTGGATGGTTCTAGGCCATAATTCTCACTCTGCCACCATTAGGGTTCTCCAGAGAAACAGAACCAACAAGGGGTGTGTGTGTGTATAGAGAGAGATGTTTTAAGGAATTGGCTCACACAGTTGTAGGGGTGTCGAGTCCAAATTTTGCCAGGCAGGGAAGGTGATGTTGCAGCTAAAATCCAGTGACTGTCTGGGGCTAGAATTCCATCTTCCTCAGGGTGGGGGCTGGAGTGGGGCTCACTCTTTTTTCTTAAGACCTGCAACTATTGGATGAGGCTTACACACATTATGGAGGGTCATCTGCTTTACTGAAAGTCTGATTTAAATGTCATCACATCTAAAAAATACCTTAGCAACATCTAGACTAGTTTGACCGAAAACTGGGTACCGTGGCCTAGTCAAGTTGACACAAAACCATCACAGCCGCTGTCACCAAGTTCCTTACTCCTCTGAGCCTCAGCTTCCTCGCCTGCAAAGTAAGAGAATGAAGACCTCCTTGAAGGTTTCTTTTGAGGTTTACATGAGATTAATGGAGGCAAAGTGCCTGGCGCACAGTGAGCATGCAGTGAAAAGAAGGTGTTATCGGACGAACACGAAGCCTGGTTTAGCTTCAAGTCCCAGTTCCACCGGGTGTCAAGCAGGTGACCTTGGGTGGATCCAGTAACCTCACCGAGCCTCAGTTTCCTTCAGGTGGTGGTAATCACTGTCTTCCAAGGTGATAATGAAATGCTACACATGTAAAGACACTGACATACTTGGCATTCAGTAGGGGCCTAATAAATGCTGGGCCTTTCCCCTTCCCTTCCCGGTGAAGGGAGGCCCTTGGGAGACATTTGGGAGGTCGAGTGGGCAGGCCAGCAGGGTGGGGCTCAAGAGGGCATTGAGAGGCAGGGCTCAGGGCCCAGAGGATGGCCCCTCAGGTGAGCAGTGGCAGGGAGGCAGACGGGAGGAAGGGCTAGGCTTGGAGACAAACCCTGCACCGGGCTGCAGGGAGAGCAGCCATGCAGGGGGACGGCCCTGGGCACTTCTCCCATCAGCATGCCCGAGGGCACCGAGGCAGGGACTGCCGCTGGCAGGAAGGGCCTCTTGGAACCCAGCCTCCCACTCGATCAGGACTCCTGCTTGCTCCCCTTCTGACCAGCAGGTCATGGGGGAGGAGGATGGCACCTTCAGAACCTGGTCTCTAGAATGGGGAGAATTCTGCCATCATTACTTTTGGGTAGGTTGTGATGGGGATTTGGGGATAAACCCTTAAGCCAAGTGGTCAGCCAGGAAGAAACAGAACCTTTATCTTTGGAAAATCCACCCACAAACTACTACCACGTCAGTATCCTCAATATCCACACACCCCAGCTAAAACCTCCCCTGTAGGACACATACTTTCCTGCCCCAGCCCAGCCCACATCTCTCCTGCCTCGCTCTGCCTGTGTGTCAGTCACTGTGGTCTCTTATTCCCCTCAAATAGGGTGAGGGATGCACTTTCCCATTACCCTGCCACTGTGGGTCCTCGCAGAGGCCTCCCTGATGCTCCCAAGTTAGGCAGCTCACACCCGTTTACCACTCAGGGTGGGACTTCCCCAGAGGGCCCTGGCCCTCACTGCCCTGGGCCTGTTTCTTCCCAGCCCACTTAGCAACTCATTCCCAACGGGGACCCTCTGGACACTTGCCGAGTCTCTCTTCACAGTCCACAGCTCTGTGTACCTCGAGTGGCCAGTGGGGTTCAGGCCTCTTGGCTTTTTCCAGGGCTTCCGGAGGTCCCAACACACCTGGGCCATAGGCCAGCAGCAGGACAGGAGAGGCAAGAGGAGAGTAGGTCTTGTTCTAGGGGCTCTCCTGGCCTCACATGCACAGACCACCCCCCACCACCACATTGGGTCTCTGTGAGGCCACTGGCGAAGAGCGGCGCATAACCAGGAGAAGGGGGAAGCATGGCACCTGCCTGTGGGGGCACACAGCTGGGAACTGCAGAATCGCAGCGCCCTAATCAGCAGCACCCTAAATGCTGATGTATTTGCGGCACTTCCAAGTGGGGAGAGCTCTCTCTGTATTAACTCCTCTGCTTTTCACCGTGACTCTCTGAGATACTGCTACCATGTCCACCTTACAGAGGAGGAAGCTGAGGCCCGGAGGCCAGAGCTAGGATTTGAGCACAGGACACATGGCTCTTACCTCAGGACCACTAGCTAGGACATGGTGGAGCCAGGATTTGAACTCAGGCCGCGTAGCTCCTCAGTCATGTTCTCACCCACCGTGCCTGCTGTTTCTAAGCACCTGGAAGCCAACTTGGAAGTCGTCCCGAGTGCTCACCTTTCTTTGAGCTCAGAGAGAGGGTCGGTCACCTTCCCTGACAGCCACTTGCACAGGTGATGGCTCCTTCTAAAACCCTGCACCACTTACCTGCCCCTCCCTGGCGTTGCCACCCTCCATCTTGCATTCTAGTTTTCTTATTTCTTTCTTGTATCAGCTGTTTGAGGGCAGAATTTGGGTCGTGCCCCGCACACAGCAGGTGCTCATCAAATGTCTGTTGAATGAACAGAGAGGCTGGCAGTGCCAGCAGCAACCAAATCACCAGACACCTGCTGACCTTCCAGGGCCGTGAGGGAGAACAAGGAAGACACCCCCAGGGGATACGAATAATCTGAGGTGATGGGTCACTGATGCAGCGGTGGCGGTGGGCCCCAAGATCCAGCCGGAACGTGAGCAGAGATGTGCTGAGTCTAGCAGAGGAAGGAGACATGTAAGCCACAAAAACAACACTGGTTACCAGAAGTGCCACGAAGCGACCATGCGCAGACTGCTGGGGTTAAAGGAGGAAGTGCAGGAAACCTGCGCCCCAGCGTCTGTGCAGGTCTCCACAAAGGGTTTCTCCCAGCAACTGGTGCTGTGGGTTTTCTTGTCCCTGCTATAATGCCTCCAGGAGCGGCAGGTCCTGCCCAGCCCCCCAGCCAGTTGGTGCTGAGGCCAGGACACGCAGGCAGCTTGCGGACTGCTGACTGTGCAGAGCCAGTGCCTGCCGGCTGCGAGCCCAGCACCCCGCACAGCTCTCGGTGCTGGACCACAGCAGTGCCCCGCTGGACACGGTTCCTGCCCTTGTGGCTCTTACGTCTAGTGGATGGCGCCCAGCAATGTGCAGACACACACATAGGATACGTCAGACAGTGACAAAGGCTACTGAGGAGGCCAGAGTGGCTTCACGTTCCCAGGGCACAGCTTTGCCCTGTCAGGCCCAAGAGATCTAGGGAGCCTACTCTCCCGTCTGTGAGCCGAGGGGGCCAGCTTTACTCCCTGGAATGACTGAAGTTGGAGCTAAGGCGCCAGGACAGGACAGGATGTTTTCGGAACCAGGACTTGTATCACCCCTAAACTCTCCAGCCAGGAGGGGAACAGGCCACTGGGTCCTCTGTCACAGTCGGGTGCTACTTGTACCCCCCGCCTCCTGTGGCCAGGATGGCGAAGGGAGGTTTCCTGCTGCTACTCCTGTGACCCAAAGGGGACCTGGAGGAACAGGGGGAGAAAAGTGGGGGAGGGACGGAGTGCACTCTGGACAGTAGTGGTGGTGGTTCCTACCGTGGTGGGGAAGTCAAGGTCATTTGGCCCATGTTGCAGGGAGGTGGCACAGCAGGCAGGGAAAATGCTAGTCTGGGTTCAGTGCCGTGCCCTGCGTCTCCTGAGGTGCCTCCTGTTGGAAGCGGCTGCTTCTCTGGTTTGGGGATCTGGCACCTGCTCAGGCATCAGAGAAGGGCGCGGAGACGGAAGGCCATCACAGCAGAGGCAGGACGGGCAGCACGGGGGGTCGTGAGACTGGCACGGACTGGACGCGTGGAAACCAAGGTTCAGTCAGGTCCCCTTTCCAAGGGGAAGAGCTCGTTTCTGAGTGTCCAAAGGAGAGAGTCACAAGGGAATCCCAGCGGTGCTTTCTAAGTCTTAGCACAGCACGTATGTCCTGGGGTCTTAGCCATAGCCAGCTGCTTTCCTTGCTGATGTCCTCAACACCATGGTTCAAACATCTGATATTTAATAGAAAAAACTTGGAGAAATTCAGTGAATTTGAATATGAATGCATACGACTGACACCTACACTCTTTCTGCTCAAGCAAGAAGTTCCGTGGGGATTCGTGCTGCTTGAGAGTCCTTCGCCGCGTTCCCGGAGTCCACGCAGGAATAGGACTTCCCGGGGGGCGGGCCGCGCAGAGCTCCGCGCCTCTGCAGTTTCCACAGGGCGCGTTTCACACAGCTCCTCTTGGGCTCGCACAGTGGCAGCCTCGAAACCAGGATAGCTGCTTCCCAGGAGTGTCCAGAGATTGTCTGCTCCGGCCCCCTTGCCGCCCTCCTCCCCATGGCTGAGTTCAGCCCAGGTAGTAATGGCTGCCATGTATCGGACGTCTGCTGTGTGTCAGGCTATGAAATGCTTTGGAGACTCTGCCTGTCCTCCCAGAGAAGCTGTCATTTACCACATGTTGTAGGTGAAGAAACTGCTCCTCAGAAAGGTTGACTCCCTGAAGCCACACAGCTCTTAGGTGGCTGAGCCGAGAGCTGTGGGGCTCTTCCCACCCCGGCTCCCAGGCCTAGCAGAGAGTGAAGCCGCCCTCCGTCGTGTGTCCGCAGACCTCTCCCAGAGCTCACCACCCTCGCTGCTGGACCAGCTGCAGATGGGCTGTGACGGGGCCTCGTGTGGCAGCCTCAACATGGAGTGCCGGGTGTGCGGGGACAAGGCCTCAGGCTTCCACTATGGTGTTCATGCGTGTGAGGGGTGCAAGGTACGGACTGTGGGGCGGGGGCTGGCCACTGGAGGTCATGGTCACATGGGGAGTTGACCTGCCACAAAGGCTTTGCCCAGCCAGGGCTGGGGCCCTGACAGTACCCACTGCAGAATTCCTGCCCAGGAGGCAGCCAGGCCCTTGACCCTGTTCGAGGCCTCAGCTCTGGGCCCTGCAGGAGAGGAGGGGTTCCCTTGTCAGACCTGCCCTGCTGGGCACGTGCCGGGCTGACGCAGGCCCTCACTTGGGCTCTGTGGGCGGTGGCGCCCCCTGGGACCAGGCTCTGGAAGGCAGGCAGGACTGAACGAGGGTCTTGGGCTGAGCGTCTTCCTGCCTGAGGCCAGAGTCTCCTGTGTCTCAAGGCTTGAAGCGGACGCTGAGAAAAAAGGAAGCCATGACATTTCCTTTTCCAGTGATCCTTCTAAGCCCTGCCTCCTAACTTCACACCATCCAAATTTCACAAATTATTTTATTAAACCACCACCTGGAAAATACACAGAACCAAATACATTTATGAACAAATCAAGTTAACCATGATACAGTTTTATGTTACCAAACTAACAAGCTTTAAGACTTCTTTAGGCATTGAAATAAATCATTTAAGGATGATTTTAATTATTTTAGAAGTTTTAGAGTTATTTACTTTTCTTCTCCATCTCCCCTCCAGAAACTTTCCCACTATTTCCAAATTTTATGATAATTAGGCCCTTGGGCATGACCCCGCGGGCAGAGCAGGATTCTCAACCTCTCTCCTCGCCTGTCCCCGGTCCCTCAGGGCTTCTTCCGGCGGACGATCCGCATGAAGCTGGAGTACGAGAAGTGTGAGCGGAGCTGCAAGATCCAGAAGAAGAACCGCAACAAGTGCCAGTACTGCCGCTTCCAGAAATGCCTGGCACTGGGCATGTCACACAATGGTGAGAGTGACCAGGGCGAGTCGCATGGGTGCTGGCTTCACGTGGCCTGAAAGCAGGTTCAGGGAGCACCCAGTGCAGCCCGGAGCGGGCAACCTTAGCGCGGTGCCTGGCACCCAGTAAGCACTGGGTGTCTGCTGTTGACTTTGCCGATCTGGACCCCAGGTCTTGGAGCCTGAGACCTGCCGCTTGCCCAGACTGCCCGGCATCCACTGGGGGCCCCAGGCTTGGGGCAGTCACTAGTAAGTGGCCACATGTCAGTTGCCAGGAGCCAGGCAGGAGTTTCTTAGAGACCAGCCACTCCCAGGGGACAGAGCCTTCTCTGCCCTGTGCTCCAGGCCTCCCAGATTCTTGTCTTCAGACCCCTAGGGTAGGATGTTGCAAAGCCCACCCCCCGCCACCTTACCCCTCTGGGTTGGAGCCAGAGAATAGGGAAGAGCCTCCTGTTTAATTATTTCTATGGATGGGTCAGCTGCTTGGCCAAACTTTTACCCAGGGATGCCTTAACTGTCTTGTATCTTAGAGGGTGACAGGACCCAAGCCCCCTTCATCTGTGGCTCTTCCTGGCTGATAGGGACTGACAGGTCTGGGGTTTGATCCTTCCCCTTCAGTCTGTATCTGCCCTAACCCCATTCCCTGGGTGGCTCCAAGGGATTTCCTAGGAAATCTCAGGGCTGACGGAATCCTTCCCCTCGCTCCTACTCTGAGAGAAGCCGCATTCATATCCTGCTAACTGCTGATGACAATTTTGAGTACTTGCTATGTGAGTACTCTTGTATAATTATTCCAACAACACAGTAAGTTCTAAGGAATATTAGCCTCATGTTTCTGATTATAAAAGAAAGGTGAAATAGCCTGTCCAAAGCCACGCAGCTAGTAAGCTGCTGAGCTGGAACTCAGGCACAGGCCTTTGTCACCCAATACTGTCATCCCCACCTCCACACTGCACTGCCTCTCAGCCAGAGTAGCTCAGTCACTTAATTAGGGCCCCATGTGCAGGGCACTGTGGACCAGGCAGACAAATCCGCGCCCTTGTGGAGCTTGCGTTCTCGGGGGCCCGTGCAACAGTCCCACCTTGCCGACTCTAGAGCTTCTGAGGACCCTGGGCTCAGGAAGGATAGATAGGTCCGCTTCTGCCCCTGCACCTGTAGAGGGATGGGGAGTTTAGAGGTGCTGGCCCTGCCTGGGCTCCTTGACTGTCCCTGCTCCCTGTGCAGCCATCCGCTTTGGCCGGATGCCAGAGGCAGAGAAGAGGAAGCTGGTGGCGGGGCTGACGGCAAACGAGGGGAGCCAGCACAACCCCCAGGTGGCTGACCTGAAGGCCTTCTCCAAGCACATCTACAACGCCTACCTGAAAAACTTCAACATGACCAAAAAGAAGGCCCGCAGCATCCTCACTGGCAAAGCCAGCCACACGGCGGTGAGTGTCACTGCTTGGCCTGGCAGCATCCTGGGCTCTGGGCCCTGCTGCTGCCTTGCTGACTCCGGGGAGAGCCAGGCCTCCTCACTCCCCTAACTTCATGGTACAGGCAGGAGCTGTGGGGAGCACAGGGCGGGGGTCCCCTGAGGCCTCACCTCTAACAGGGCCTGATTTTCAGCCCTTTGTGATCCACGACATCGAGACATTGTGGCAGGCAGAGAAGGGCCTTGTGTGGAAGCAGCTGGTGAACGGCCCGCCACCCTACAAGGAGATCAGCGTGCACGTCTTCTACCGCTGCCAGTGCACCACGGTGGAGACCGTGCGGGAGCTCACCGAGTTCGCCAAGAGCATCCCCAGCTTCAGCAGCCTCTTCCTCAACGACCAGGTGACCCTTCTCAAGTACGGCGTGCATGAGGCCATCTTCGCCATGCTGGCCTCCATTGTCAACAAGGATGGGCTGCTGGTGGCCAACGGCAGTGGCTTTGTCACTCGTGAGTTCCTGCGAAGCCTCCGCAAGCCCTTCAGTGACATTATTGAGCCCAAGTTCGAGTTTGCCGTGAAGTTCAATGCCCTGGAACTTGATGACAGTGACCTGGCCCTGTTCATCGCAGCCATCATCCTGTGCGGAGGTGAGTGAGGGAGGGCAGGTGGGCCAGCCCCACACAGCCGGTCCCCTGGGGGTTGGCCTCGCTGCAGGGCATCAGGCCTGAGTTTAGACAGCAGGAGGACGTGTCCACGTGGTGACAGCAGTGGCACACGCAAGGAACTGCCTGAACACGCAGGATAAGCTCCGTCTCGTGACGTCAATAGATGGAGGTAGCGATAGAAAAACACCGCAAAGAAATAGACCCTCTAAAGGGGGCTATTTCTGAATAGTAGAGAAATTTTTGATACTTTCCATGCATTTTTCAAGTTCTGACACTAACAGTGGCACAGGGACTGTTCTAGTTCCTTTTCATGGCTTGTAACTCCTTTGATCCTCACACCACCTTGTAGAAGAGGTGCTTTTACTATCCCGTTTTACAGATGAGGAGACTGGAGCCCAGAGAAGCCAAGTGGCCTGCCCGTAGCCTCACCATAGTCTGTGGCAGACACGGGATTTGAGTCCAGGCATCGAGTCTCTTTCTACTCAGGGGAAGAAACTACTGCCAAAAACAAAAGAAGTGGGCCAAGACCAGGGGCAAAGGGACCAGAAAACTCTGGAGCCATCACTGACAGGACAGGGCTCTGTCACAGCCAAGGAGGCCTGCTGTCCTCTGGGCCAAGTCACCACGCGGGGGGGCAGGGGGAGCTCCTCTGCCTCTCTGAGCCCCTCACGTGCCCTGTGTCCCCGCAGACCGGCCAGGCCTCATGAACGTGCCACAGGTAGAGGCCATCCAGGACACCATCCTGCGAGCCCTTGAGTTCCACCTGCAGGCCAACCACCCCGACGCCCAGTACCTCTTCCCCAAGCTGCTGCAGAAGATGGCCGACCTGCGGCAGCTGGTCACCGAGCACGCCCAGATGATGCAGCGCATCAAGAAGACCGAGACGGAGACCTTGCTGCACCCCCTGCTCCAGGAGATCTACAAGGACATGTACTGAGGGGCGGCGCCCGGGCCTCCCTGCAGGCTCCAGTGGGGCCAGCGTGGAGGGGCCGCATGTGACTTTTCTGTTGACCAGCCCACGAGCACACGGCCTGGCCTGGGGCAGCGGAACCACGGCCTCTGGCTCCCTGTGCTCCTTCTCCCTCTCCCTTCCTCACCCAACTCTTCTGTCTTCGTGGTCTCTCTCTCAGTTCCTCTTTCTCGTCTAATTTCCCTTGTTCTTTTTCTTCCTTTCTCTTCAGGTTTCCCTCTTCCTTCCTCCCTTGCCCTCCCTTTCTCAGTCCCCACTCCCATGTCTGTCCCTCTTTCTCATTCTGTGAAACAGTTTGTATTATTTCACCAGCAGCATAGAACGGGACCTCTGCTTTTGCACACCTTTTCCCCAGGAGCGGAAGGGAGTGGGGCCGCCATCTGCCCTGTCACTGCGCCTGCAGGCTTAGGGCCTCTCTTCTGTCTCCTGTCTGCACAGCAAAAGACTTGAGCCATCCAAAGAAACACTAAGCTCTCTGGGCCTGGCTTCCCCGGGAAGCCGAGCATGGCCTGGACTGATGGCAGCAGCCTAGTCATGGGCCCCTGCCATGGAGGACAGTGGGCAGGGGCCTAGGCTGAGAGCCGACACCTCCCCCAGATTGTCACTGCCCCTCTGAGGCTGCCCCCGTCCCCCGACCCAACCAGCTCTACTGTAGCAGCACCCCCAGCCCTGCTGGCACCCAGCATCCTTCCATTCTTCACACTGGTTTCCCAGGCCAGTGTCGCTGATGGCCCCTGCGCTGGCCGCTGCGGGGCAGCCCCCTGGCCTGGAAGGAGGCAGGGTCCCTCCCGGTGAGGAGACCCCGTGCCCCTGTCGAAGAGGAGCAAGTCTCGAGGGAGGGAGGTGGAGGTTGGTGGTTGGAAGCATCAGACTTAAATCTGCCCCCAGGACTGGGATGGTGAGTCCCGGGGTGACAGGCCAGGGAGAGCTTGGGGCAGGCCCTCCACGCGACCCTCTTTTCTCTAGCCAGCTCAGCTGAAGCTCAGGCCCCCACACACTCCCTGGAGCTGCGCCTCCAGCCCCCACCGCAAGCACTGAAATCACTTTACCTGCAGGTTCTGCGCCCCCCGCTCCCTTCCCCGAGGCAAGTGAGTGCCCAGAGAGAGGCCTGCAGGTGGGCAGGCAGAGCTGCGCCCCTCTGCCCGGGGCCCGGCCGGATCTCTGGGTGGGCATGGGTGTCCTGTTGAGTCGCCCGGCACCCACTCACAGCGGGAGCTGCCAGGGATAAACTGATCCTGTTCCTTCTGACATCCTTTGTCCCCACGGCTCTGCTGCCCTCCCCTTCCCCTGTATTCAGCCCAGCTGGTCACCTGAAACTCGCCTGCATAGCCTCTGGTGACCAGGGACCTTGCCGAGCGCAGTTCCACAGCTCTGGCCCCTGGCCTCCCCGGCTCCCAGGTGGAGGTGCGCTCGCCTCAAAGTAGAGGCTGGTGCACAACCTGGAGTGCCGAGTCTGAGCCTACCCGGGCTGCAGGGTGAGGGACTGGCTGGGGTCTCGGAGCAAGGTGGTGGGAGACCTGGGTCCTGTCTGCTCCTTCCCAAGGAGCCGTCGCGTCTGACTGCGGCTCTGGGGGGAAATGCCCTGCTGCCCCTCCAGCGCCGTGGCCTTCCGTGGCCCAGGATCAAGCTGTCCTGGCGCAGTTCTTCCCTCTGCCCCCACCTGGTTGGGGGTGCTTCCTTTCAGGCCAGGCTGCGAAGGGAGAGCGGCTGTGCCTGCCCTCCCCTCCCCGACCCAGCTCCGGTGCTGAGGATCCAGCTCTTCTCAGTGTCTGAACAATCTCCAAAACTGAAATGTATATTTTTGCTAGGAGCCCCAGCTTCCTGCGTTTTTAATATAAATAGTGTACACAGACTGACGAGACTTTAAATAAACGGGAATTAAATATTTAGGAGTTGACTTTAGACTGACTCAGTCCTTTGCATGTTCTTCCTGGGGCTGACTGGATCCCTCCCCTGCACATCAGTGCACGGAGGGGACCGGGCTGGGCAGGGGGGCGTCTGGGGTCCTGCGGGTCCTTCCCCTCACCTGCTCTGCTCACGGTGTGGCAGCCCGCGGGGCTGCGGAGGACTGAGAAGGCGCTATCCCTCCCCTGCAGAGAGAGTCCCAGGGATGAGGGGAGAGGACACGCGCACTCAGAAGGCTGTGTGGCGCCCTGGCGCTCATGGGGCGGAGTGCGCGGGGGTCTGGGAGGGACACGAAGGCCCCCGGAGGCGGCAGCGCGCCCTGGGCAGGCCTTGCACGGTACGCAGGACTCGATCACCAGAGCCAGACTGTCACCCCCACAAGAGGTCAGGGCTTTCCTCACCTTAGCTAACACCCCGGTGTCCTTTACTGTCAGGGGTGCCATCTTCACAGGCTCCGCCGAGCCCAGCCCCGCAGCAAGGGTTTGTTCGCAGCGTGAGGCCCGGTCAGGGTATGTTACGGGGTGTGTGTTTGCCTAGTCATGAAAACAAAACCTGCTAAATACTTCCAGGTGGGGAACTTACTCCAGGGAATTGTTACGAAAGCGTTGAAAGTACCGAAAGATCAACAGGGGGGAACTGAAGTCAACCGGAGATGATCAAGTGCGGGAGCCCATCTCACTTCCAGGGCTAGACGGGCAAATAGTGTCATTCAGGGGCCACCGTGCTAGAACACGCACTGAAATCACCTGCCGCCTTAACTGCAGAGCCAGAGTTCACAAAGCGACTGCGTAGGGGACTGCTAGAGTGCCCGCGGCCACCGCGCTGCTGCCCCTGGACCCCCGCCGCCCAAGCAAGAAGCCTGCAGCCGGAACTCAGCTGCTCCTGCCAGTTGTGCCATGGAGTTTGGGGTGGGGGTGCAGTCCTTCCTTCTCTTTCAGTCTGTCGCCGAAACCTCCCGTTGGAGGGTGTGGGGACCAACTGTACGGCAGTCCAGGAGGTGCAGTTTGCAGACTCCTCACCCCTGCAGTACAGGGGAGCGTAAGCAAGGGTAGGAAATGAGGCAAGAGCCAGCGGGCAAACCACCTAGCACCAAGTACAAACACCAGCCCCAAGGTGAGGGATCCCAGGCAGGCTTATGGTGATGGTCACACATGACACTTGCCTCTCTGTTTTCTCTCTTTGCTGGTCAGCTGGGCAGAGCAATCTGAACTCCCAGGTCCTATGTGGTTCATCTCAGCCAGACGACTGCCCAGGGGAACAGGAGGAAAAGAGGAGGAGGCACAGAAGGAGTGCTTGGAACAGGGGCCTCTCTGATACTGGGATGATCCTTGTAATGGAATCTGATACTTGTAATGGAATCTTCTGGTTTACTTGGTTTATTTTTCTCATCTCCCTATCCTTTCCCACACTATCAAATGGGAGAAAAATAGTCAAAGGCTATGTCTCAGTTAAAGGCCCATCCTCTCCCCAGCACGGAAGAGGTAAGAATATAGGATATCAAATAACTATTTAATAGATCTCACTCAGTGCAGAGAGCTGAGGCTAAGGACCAGTTTTCAGTTGTTACCTGGCTTCTGCAAAGGGCATCGTGTCACTCTGTGCCTGTTATTACTATCACCAATTGCTATCCTTTATTAAGCAGCCATCGTGTGCCATGCATCACCGCGAATCCTTACCACAACCCTCTAAGGTAAAAATTACCACCTGCCGTTTTACAGGCAAGGAAGCACATGAGAGACCAGGGAGTGTGCCTGCGGTCACTCAGCTAGGAAGAGGCTTGGCCAGAATTCCATCCACAGCCTTAGGATCCCTGCTTTGCCCCCCGTGAGCAAGGCCTTGGGGACAATAGTTGGTCACCTGGCCTCTTTTTAATGATGCTCAGGACAAATGAATCAAGCATAAAAAAGAAGGCAATCTTAAGAGAATGAGAAGATACTATCTTTGCAATAATTCTGTAAGCTTAAAATTATTCTGAGTTTATTTTTAAAAAAGAAAGAAAGGGGGAAAAGAGGGTTGGTAATATCCCTGGGAAGCCTTCCTAGAGGCCACTTACAGCCAGTACAGGATTTCCACAAAATTGCAGACTGGAAGAACAAGCCTGCGTGAAATAAATAGATGTAACCAGTGAAATTGGGGCCCCAGAACTTCGAAAAATATGAAACTATCGACTATTGTATAGGAAGTAAATGTTTTATATTATTAAGAAATATAAACAAGAAATCAAAACATAAGAAAGGAATAGTTTGCTTTGTAAGAGGGAAAAAAACATTTTAAAAGGAGTGCCTGGAACATCTATAAAAAGTAACCCTCAATGAGTTAAAAAACAGAGTAGACACAGGCAGAGATCATTTTCGCACCTCAAGAAGGTTCTGTAGAAGTCCGGAAAATAGCCCAGGGAGGCCACGACATAGAAACCATGGAAAGGAAGAAGGCAGTGAAAATTCTCATACACTGCAGAAGGGAGACGTTGGTACTGTCCAATCAATTTGAAAAACAATTGGGGAAAATCTAGCAAAGATGCCCACACTCTGTTACCCTGCATTTTCCTATTAAGATGCACCTGTGGGTGCTGTGGGGCACGGCCCAGCTGCCACCTCTCAGGACCCAGGCACTCATTGCCACGTCTGGGGAGCTGAGTTCACAGCTGAGTTCCTCTCAGGGCACTGCCCTTGCCAAAGGAGGCTGCCTCACCCAGTGGCATGCACACCCCTCCTCAGGGCAGCCTGCGTCCAATCTGGGAGTATGAAGGCCAAGCCTTCTTGCCCCAGTTTGGGACAACTGGAAGGATCATCCTAGCTTCAGAGCTGAGGCTTCTCTTGTAACTATGTTGCATTTTAACTTCTCCCTCTACTCAATCCTGCTTCCTTCAATTCCTTACAGGTGTTGCTTCAAAGCGCATTCCCCAGGGAGTATCCTACACGTAAACCTCCAAATCTATTTCCTAGAGAACCCAACCTGAGACAATACCCTACAGTGAAACCCACCAAGTTACACCAAGACTTATATACATGTTCATCAACTCACTAGCAGAAACTTGGAAACAACAAAAACATTCATGAACGGGAAAATGGATAAATAAACTTGACATATGTATACAATATAAAGAAAAGGACCTAGAAGAAACACATTAAAAAAAATTTATATAATTTTGGAGTGGATAGACCTTTCTAATATACGTGAACTTAGAGTCTGTAAGATTAAAAAAATGAAAAAATTTCACAACATACATTTTTTAAATTACTGCATGAATAAAACACCATAAAGAAAAAATTTTAAACCGACTGTGCAAAAATTTTTCTGGCATACTCAGACAATGGACTAGTTTCCTTAATATATAAAGAGCACTTATAAATCAATGCATAAAAGGTCAACCCAACAGAAAAATGAGCAAAGAACATGAACATAAAAGGAAATACCTCTTAAACATGTGAAAAGATGCTTAACCCCACTCATAATAAGAAAAATGTAATTTAAAACTACGATGAGATACTGTTTGTTTACTTACCAAATCAAATACTAAAAAGTTTGATAACATTGTGTTGCAAGAGTGTGTAGAAACTGTGGTAGCACCGTAAATTGGCACAGCTTTCATGCAGGGCATACTGGCAATACCTATAAAATACTTTAAAAATAATTTTAATTCAGCAAAAGGAAAATACATAACAAAAATGTCCAGGACTATCGTTTTTCCAATCTACTGTTTCAACTTACCGATAAACATAGAAAGTTGTTAAAATTCAATTTAAAAATCTCTCCTTTAAATTTTAAGTGAATTCCTCTTATTTGGTATTTTTTAACTTTCCCAACTTCCCTCCCCATGGGGCAATGGAGAGAGCACGGGCTTTGGGGGAGTAAGATGGGAATTGAGGGGGCTGGGGGTCTTAGAAGCCATCGTCCCCTTCCCTAACCTCCCATCTCCTCAGGCACATATTGTGTAGAATAGACTGAGGCCCAGGCCCAGGAGTGCCCTGTCCGAGGTCACATCAGGTCCCCTGCTCCCGGCCCATCACCCTTCCCCTGCTGTGAGCTCTCACCGAGCTCCTGTCAGGCCCCGCGCCAAGCAGTCCTCGTCCATGACCTCATTTCGTCCTCACAACTCTATCAGATCATCAGCTTTCTTGGCTGCAAATAATGTAAGACAACAGATTGTTTACCTGGAAAAGGGAGCTATAAAAGCATATCACCAGCTCACAGAACCCCCGGGCAGCGCGGTGGCCACACCTGGAGGCTTATCCGCCAGGAGCAACGTTCCTTTGCCCACGGAACTGCTCAGCGTCTGCACCGCAGCCGGGAGGGAAACCCAAGACCAACACTCCATCAGGGCCCGACCCCAGGACCAGGTGTGGGGGACAGACTCACCACGCGGGGCAGGGTACTCTGGCAAGGGTAAATCTACTCCCTTGTGCCCTGTCAAGCCTGTTTCTTGGGGCCGGGTGGTTCCCACGAACCCCAGGGCTTGCACGGAAGAGGCATCGGCATCTATTTGAGGACCCTCTTCGAGTGCTGCCAAACGGCATTTCCATAGGCCTCCTGAGGGGTAGGACACAGTCTCAGGGTCACTCAAGGTTAGCCCCAGGCCAAGTGACCTGCCTACTCTGAAGACACAAGGAATTTTTACCACCCAAGAAAGAGGCTCTGACTGGCTGATTTGCTGCCATCCCATTTGGACAGAGGCTCAGGGAACCCCCTCCTGGCCACCTCTCACAGTGGCCTTTGCTGGGGCATCAACTCTAGTCTAGTTTCTTGTGACCAGCACAGCAAGCTGGCTTCACTGACAAACACAGACCAGGCAACCGTGACTTTTTGTAGAAAGAATGTCTCTGGCCCGGGACATGTCCCGAGCCTCCTTGACCTGTCCAGTGCGTGGCCAGTTTGGATCAGCCCCCTGTCCCCCGTGCCCAGCTCACAGCACCCCCCGGCCTGCCCTCCGATGTCCCCACCCAACCTCAGTGCCACATGCGGGGTTCACGCAGCTCTGGGGTTGCAGGAGGCTTCTGTGTGGCTTCCTCGGTTATAGATACCCTCAAGCTGGGCACGGTGGCCACTGCCTGTCGTGCCAGCTACTCAGGAAGCTGAGGCGGGAGGATCGCTTGAGCCCAGGAGTTCGAAACTAGCTGGGCAACACGAGATCACACCTCTTAAGAATAAATAAATAAAATTCTAAGATCATTATTGTAGAACAAAAAGTTTAATAAAATAAAATAAATCCCTTTAGACAACATAAATTACTTCTCCAGCCCCAGGACTCCAGCATCCCAGGTCCTTAGACCTGGGTCCCAGGTGCTCGTGGCCCCCTCCCAAGTCACCCTGCCTTCCCAGACCCTCAAGGTCTTATCCATTCCCCACTTCCCTCCAATATCACCCAAGCATCCTTGAAGGCCTTCACACCCCACCTTCATCCCTGGAGCCTGGACTGGACACGTCGATCCCTCAGCCCCCAGCCGTGCCGTCTCCAACCTCCCCGCTCAGGCCAGCAGGCAGGGGCAACGGGAAGGGGCGGGCCGGCTGCGGAGCCCCGCCTCCCCTCGGCCCCGCCCCGGAGCGTGGCATAAAGGAGCACAAGGGCAGCGGGTGTGGTTCTCACTAGGGGCTGCAGCTGGGATGGACCCTGCAGGGCCGGATGGCAGCGGCCGCGGCTGGGAGAGCAGCCCCCACTCCCGGCGGCCATGCAGGTAGGGGCCCGGGGCTCAGGGGAACACAGGGAATCTTTGGGGTTTCGTCTGGCCACTGTAAGCCCAGACTCTTTGAATTTGGGGTGCATCTCGGAGGAGGGGCGTCTTTGCCCCCTGTCCCAAAGTTGGAAAGGCCTAGAGATCATCTCCCACCCTCTCATAGTCTAGAGGGGGACGGAGGCCAGAGAGAGGAAAGGCAGACCACGCTGCCCAGCTGACGCAGGGCTAGCTCAGGGCTGGCCATTTAGCGCAGGGATTCTCCACTCGCCTTCTTTTTCTTCCACCCAGTAAAGGTTTCTGTTGCCCAGAAACACCAAACAGCTCCGTGCAGGTGGGATCTGGTCTCCTGGTCACCTTTGTAGCCCCAGCACTTAGCACAGTGCAAAGTATAAATGTTTGGTCGAAACACTTCAGGTTGAGGGTTTCACCGTTAGAGTCATTCCTCCGGGCACGCTGGGCGCTCATCAGTCACGCTTAGCACAAATCCATTTTGCCAACAGCTGAAAGCGATCGGTTCTCCGGAGCGAACTGAAGCCTGGGTGAAGGAGGGATAATTGCGGAGCTTGGGGTCTCAGTGTGAAGTGGCTTTCCCCAGTTGGGAAGGGAGGCAGCCAGGTAGGAAGAGGGAGGCAAGAAAACAGATGTTTACTAAAGGAGATCTCCAGTTGTTGCTTCCTGAGCTGGGGCAGGAAGGTAGCAGCCTAGACTAAGTTTGGGCTGTTGAGTTGTAAAAACCCTGGTTGAGGGCTCATTTGGCCAGTTGCACCTTGCCTGTCCCCAGCCACACCCTTCTCAGTCCCCCTCCCCGCCCCCCACCCAGTCCTGATTCCCAGGCTCATTGCCCTGGGTCCACTGCCCCACCCCCCTCCTGGGCTCTCCCAGGCCCCAAACCCCTTTGGCTGCCCCCCAGCCCTGCATTACCTGTCACCTCTGGCTGCTTTGTCCCCACCAAAGTTCTCTGGCCTCAGAACTTGGCCTGAGAAATTCCCCAAATCCAGCAGCCCTTACCCCCGACAAGTCAGTCTTTGTTAACTAGAGAGTTACTGGGCTGAGTGAGGACACCTGGGTTATAGTCTTAGCTGCAGTTACTTTAGCTGTCTGAGCCTCAGGTTTTGAAAACAGGAAAAATGACTCCCAGCTTTTAAGACTTGTTTTAAGCTTCAAATGAACTAATTAGACATTTCCCCAAACACGGAATGTGTTTTACTGGTATGTTAAGAGGTGTCTGGGTGGAGGGCCAAAACAGTAACAACAAAAAGGACTAGTTTAAGCAATGCTAGGTTAAGTGAAATTAACCTTTGCAGGACTTAGAGCCTTTCCTGTGTTCATGTATAATAAACACTATACAACAATATGTCTCTAAGAAAATATAAAATGAAGAGTTTCTCAGATTGATTTTTGTTTTTTTTAAAGACAGATCCTTGCTCTGTTACCTGGGCTAGAGTGCCGTGGCATCAGCCTAGCTCACAGCAACCTCAAACTCCTGGGCTCAGGTGATCCTCCTGCCTCAGCCTCCCTAGTAACTGGGACTACAGGCACGTGCCACAACGCCTGGCTAATTTTTCTATTTTTAGTAGAAAAGGGTGTCTCACTCTTGCTCAGGCTGCTCTTGAACTCCTTCCTGGCTCAAGCAATCCTCCCGCCTTGGCCTCCCAGAGTGCTAGGATTACAGGTGTGAGCCACTGTGCCCAGCTGTGGGTGCTTCTCAATTCTTCCAAGCCATGCAGTGAGAACAGTTACAAGGCTGGTGATAGCTGTGGGGTACCACCCACCTGGCGCAGGCCGTAGCCCCGTGTAGAATGTCAATCCGAAGTATCCCAGGCTGCCTGCTTTGTGTCCTGTCAGCAAGCTTGCTGTGCAGGCAGCTGGCCAGAAGTGGCGGGAAAACAGTGGATTGAATAAGAATGTCGCTTTTTTAAAGGTATCCAATGGCATCTAAATACCATGGAGATTTAACATATAATGTCTTCCATTTAAAAAAAATGAACAGATAGTTATAGTTGTACATAATTCACCTTTCTCTTTGAATGACTATTCTACTTCCCCGCAGAGTTTTATCCTAATATAAATATCCTCACAAATCTTTTACTGGTCACAATACATGTTCCTGCAACAAAAATATTTGTGAACCAGAAACATAACTTTTGTTTAGATTTAGTAGTAGTACTCAGTTGATCGAAACAACTTAAATATATTACATGCTTTAGCAGTTAATTATTAAATAATACATTTTTCTTTAGAAAATTTTCTCCTGAGATAGATGGGATGGTTGCCTTTTTTCCCTTTTTCTCCAAAAAGCTCATGTATTTACGAATAGATATTATTTATTGCTAGAATGAGACAGGGTTCAACATCAATTCAACTTCTTTTTGTTTGTTTGTTTGGTTTTTTTTTGAGAGAGAGACAGGGTCTCGCTCTGTTGCCCAGGCTGGAGTGCAGTGGTGTCATCAGAACTCACTGCAACCTTTAACTCCTGGGCTCAAATGATCCTCCTGCCTCAGCTTCCTAGGTAGCTGGGACCATACGCATGCACCACTAGGCCCAGCTAATTTTTTTATTATTTTTTATAGAGACGGTCTCGTTATGTTGCCCAGACTGGTCGATTTTTATTTTTAATCTTTATACATGGAAGCACTTGGAAATCTTGTTCTCATAAAGCAGTGGATGGGAATGAATGAGGCCTTGTTGTAGTAAGGGCACTCAGTTCTTTGACTTTCCTGCCATCAATGCCAAAAATCACACAATTATCACAAATTACTGTTTAATGACCTTACACTGACACCTCTGGGTCTCAACAGCTCTTGTAAAAATAGCAATTATGATGATGATGATTATTATAAGTATATTATTCTATAACATTATTGTAATAATGATTGTTATTGCTAGTACCTCCTCAAAGCCTTCCCTGACCACCTGTCTAAAGTAGGCCCCCATCCAGCCTGAGCAAGAGCGAGATCCCATCTCTACTAAAAATATAAAAAAAATTAGCCGGGCA
>NW_012148041.1:1352832-1359611 GCF_000956105.1 Propithecus coquereli
ATAAATAAAGTAGGCCCCCAGCCTGCCAGCCACTCTCTCACTGTTGCCTGTCTGTTTCCGCCGGCACCCCTGTCACGATCTGCACGCGGCTCAGTTATTTGTGCTCTTGCTGCAGGGCCTGGGCTAGGTAGGACAAGGCAGGTGAGATGAGTCATGCATGGTTGGACCCTGCCTTTCTTTAAAAGTTTGATATTTTGTTCATCACAGATTTTTTGCATTAATTTTGATCTTTTAAAACATTGTTCTAAGATACTATTTCTCTTGTTTACTTAGGAATTTCTTTTTGCATTCCCTAAAATTTTGTGTCCAAGGCAAGAGCCTCCCTCACCTGCCCCTAGTCCTGGCCCTGGTTTCGTGGTTCTCGCCTCCCTCACCAGGGAAAAAGCTCCACAGGCAGGGTCCGGGTCAGCAAGCAGGGGCTCCACACACTGTTATAAACAAAGGACCTGTGACTGACCAGCTGGCACATTCACCAACAAGACTAGGTACCCGTCACCCACCTCCTTTCCTCTGCCTGCTTCTCCGCCAGCGCCTTGCCCTTGGGCGCACTCTGGGGAAGAGGTCTGAGCTGTTCTACAGCAGACCCTCGGCTGGGGCTGGACCAGCCTGTTCTCATGGGACTAGAGTCTGGCTCCTGTCCCTGCCCTGTCCTTGTGGGCTCACTCCCCCTCCAGGCAAGGCAGGGCACGACAAGAGCGGAGTTCCTCTCTACCTTGTAACTGTCCCAGACCCTGTGCCCAGGCCTAGACACTCAGACTCTCACTGAATGTTTGCTGAACTCATCCTCCTCCCACCTTCCCCACTTCCTGCCCCTGCACGATCATGGTGACGGTGACAGGAGTGATAACAGCCGACACGTGTTATGCATTTGCTGGGTGCCAGCTACTTACATTGTCTCATTGCAGTTTTATATTACCCCATGAAGTAGTTACTATTATTATCCCCATTTTACAGATGAGAAAACTAAGGCATGGAAAGGTTAAACAATTTGTCTAAGCTCCCATAACCAAGAAGGAGTGGCAGAACTGGCTGTATAATTTGTGGGACCTGGTGCAAAATGAAAATGAGGGGACCCTTGTTCAAAACTTATGTTTTAAAATTTTATTAGAGACAGGGCCTCGCTCTGTCACCCAAACTGGGGTGTGGTGGCGCAGTCACAGCTCACTGAAACCTCAAATTCTGGCGCTCAAGCAGTCCTCCTGCCTCAGCCTCCCAAAGTGCTGGGACTACCAGTGTGAGCTACTGTGCCCAGCCAAACGTTATTAATCATTTCAAGACAGCAACAGCAGAGCATTAATGCAAGCACGAGGCCCCGGTGTCACTGTACTGCTCCACGCCCGTGAAGCCGGCCCTGATGGTAGAATTTGAACCCAGAATTCTGACTCCAGAAACCGCAGACTCTACGCTTGGAGGGAGTAATAGTAACCACTGTGGTTTACGGAGTGCCAGCTATATGCATTGTGCAAAATCGTAAAAGCCCTTGCAGCAACCCTGTGAGGGGTAGGCATTGTTACCCAATTTTTTAAGAGTGAGGAAACCAAGCTTTCGAGAAGGTGAGTTACTCACCTAAGGCTCCCCAGTGGGATCAGGATTTGAACACGGGACCAATTCCAGAGGCTGTGTTCTTCTCTCTGTACCACACAGCCCCTCTCTGTAAGGATCACAAAGATGGGAAGTGAAACGGGGCTGGACATGACTCAGACAATCTCTTAGGAACACTGCTGTCTTCGGGGCCCGTCACTGGGAGTCGAGCTGCCACTTTGCTCACAACAGAACGATGTCCCAGGTCTGCAGGTACTTCCAGCAAGGCTTTTGCTTCCGTGGAGATTGGTGCAGGTAAGTGCCTGCCAGCTAGGGGGCCGGCGGGGGGAATGCTGGGGAAACCATCCCTTCAGGGACCCTGTGTCTTCCCAGAGCCGCTTCTCCCCACTCAGCTCCAAGTGTAGGCTCCGAGCCCGAGAGCCATCCCTTCCTCCTCCCTGTCTTCTTCCCCCACAGCTATCAGCACCCGAAGCCCCCCAGCCCGCTGGAGCGGGGCCGGCGTCATTCCGAGCCACTGGTCACCCTGCCCAGGCCCCGCCCAGGACTGACCCGCAGGGGATCCGAGCCCACCTGCCTGCCCTCTGCGGCTGTGGGCTGGGCCAGGGTCAGCTGGGGCACGGAGCCCGCCCTTGGGTGGCCAGCCTGCACGGCTGAGGAGGCTGTTGGCAGTTCCTGGAGGTCCCTGTCTCTATCATGTGAGTCATCAGGGGCACTGCAGGTGGGAGCAAGCAGGATCTGAGGCCAGGGTTCCTGCTCTGTCCGAACAGCTTTGTGATTCCTCCCGTTCCTCTGCCGCCTCTGACTCTGTTGCTTTCTGTGTCCTAAAAGCAGAACACCATGGTGCCTGTGGAGTCAAAGCACCTGGTTTCAAATGCTAGCTCCACTGCTTAATAGCTGTGTGATCTTGGACAAGTTACTTAACCTCTCTGAGCATCAGTTTCCTCATCTACAAAAGGGCACTGATAACAGTACTTACCTCACAAGGTCCCTTCAAGGGTGGGATATGCTTAGTACAGTACCGGGCACGGAGTAAACACTAAATAAATGTTAGTGGTTATTTTTTAAAATTATTGCTCTAAATCAGTGTTGTTCAAGTCATATATGTAATTTTATAATGGCTTTATTGAAATATTCACAAAACATTTTCCAATTTAAAGTGTACAAATCAATGTGTTATAATATATTCACAGAGTTGTGCAAACATCACCACTGTGTAATTTTAGAACATTTTTATCACCCCCAAAAAGAAGCCCATTAGCAGTCATTCTTCATCCAGCCATGCCCAGCTCCTGGCAACTACTTATCTGCTTTCTGTCTCTATGGGTGCGCCTGTTCTGGACGTTTCATATAATGGAGTCATTCAATGTGTGGCCTTTTGTGTCGGTTTCTTTCAATGAGCATAATTTCTAGGTTGTAGCATGTGTCGGTACTTCATCCCTTTTTATGGCCAAGTAATATTCCATTGAATGGATAATACTGCCTTTTGTGTATCCATTCATCTACTGATGCATATTTGGGTTGTTTTCTGCTTTTTTATACATTTTATTTTATAGAGATGGGGTCTTGCAATGTTGCCCATATAGCAGCAGAGCAAGACCCCATATTGGCCTTGAACTCCAAGCAATCCCCCCACCTCAGCCTCCTGAGTTGCTTCTGCTTTTTGGCTATTATGAGTAATGCTCCTATGAACATTCATGTAGAAGTTTTTGCGTGGACATATATTTTCACTTCTCTTATGTATTCCTGGGAGTGGAACTGCTGGATCATATAGCAACTCTTTAATATTTTGAGGAACTGACAAACTGTTCTCCAAACAGCTGTACCATTTTACAATTCATATATGCAATTTAAAATTTTCTAGTAGCCACATTTTGAAATGTTAAAAGTGACAGGCAAAATTAATTTTAATGATACATTTTATTTAACCCAGACAGCAAAATTTGTATTTAATATTATTAGTATTATCATTTCAACAGGTAATCCATACAAAAAGTTATCAATGAAATACTTTAGTCTTTCTTTCAAAATCCCGTGCATGTTTTACACACACATCAACTTGGACGGACTAGCCCCACTTCAGGTGCTCAGGAGCCGCGTGTGGCCAGTGGTCACTGTACTGGACAGTGTGGTTTTGACTGGACTCTGGCTACTTGGGGGCAGGACGTGGGGTCACCCCAGGACCTTGCTGCAGTAAACAGTGGAGGCCACACAAGTGAGCGAATAGATCCCATTTTCCCCACAGCCGCTAAGGGGGATCGCAGCCACTCCCAGGAGTGTCAGCCTGAGTCAGACCTTGTCCGGGAGCCGGTGGCCCCGCTTCAGAGCCTGGACCTGGAGGTGCAGCAGGTCGCGGCGGTGGGGGGGTGGGGGGTGGCAGAGGATGGCTCGCTGGGCCTCTGAGACACCCAGACCTGCTGGGGGAGAAGGGGGCTGGGGCGGGCTCTGTAGCTCCCAGGGCTGTGTTTGGGGGTGTGGGGTCGTCTGACCTGCCTGTGGCTGTAGGGGAAGCAGGACAGTCAGGATGTGGTATGTGGCATCTGCATGGACAAAGTGTGGGACAAGCCAGAGGCCGAGCGGGTCTTCGGCATCCTGCCCAACTGCACCCACGCCTACTGCCTGGGCTGCCTGCGCACCTGGCGGAAGAACCGGCAGGACTTCCCGCTGGATGTCATCAAGTCAGTGTCGCAGAGGGCCAGCAAGGGGGGGAAATGCCCCGGGGGGTGTGGGTGAGGGGCCGGCCTGCAGGATTGCGACTAGTCTCCTTTCCACCCCACGCCACTGTGCAGGGCTTGTCCCCAGTGCCGCGTCCATTCCAGCTACATCATCCCCCACAAGTTCTGGGTGAGCAAGGGGGCTGAGAAGGAGCAGCTTATCAGGAACTTCAAGGCTCGGACCAGGTGAGGCTGGCAGGGGGAACGTGACTCAGGGATGGGGAGGAAGGGAAGGTAGCCCATGATCCATCCTGGCTCAGTCATGGTTCCCAGCCCGGGATCCCCAAAACCCTGGAAGTTCAGAGTGGTGAAGACGGCAGGGAAGGGTGTGAGCTGTTGTCACCATTTCAGAGAGCCCGGTCAATAATGATGAGTGTGCCAGGTGTGGTGGCTCACACCTGTAATCCCAGCACTTTGGGAGGCCGAGGTGGGAGGATTGCTTGAGGCCAGGAGTTTGGGACCAGCCTGAGCAAGAGGGAGACCTCGTCTCTTCAAAAAATAGAAAAAAACTTAGCCAGGCATGGTGACACATGTCTGTAGTCCCAGCTACTCAGGAAGCTGAGGCAGGAGGATCGCTTGAGCCCAGGAGTTTGAGGTTGCTGTGAGCAGTGACAGAGCAAGACCCTGTCTCAAAAAAAAAAAAAAAAAGGAGTGGCTGAGACAGCAGAAGGAGCAGCAGGGCCAGTTTTCTCTTCTGACCTGGCTTAGGATCAACACAGGGCAGCTCTGGTTCTCTCGGCGCCACGAGAAGCCCCGATTGGCTTTCACTTCCAAAACATTTTAAGGCAAGAAAGTAAATTGATATAAATATGTGCTGTGCGCTTAGGGGACTGAAAGGCCACCTGTGGAGATGAGGGAAAGCTGCGTAGGTTTTAATCTCTTGAGGAGGGCAAGCCTTTATCCAAAATCTGGAATTTGCTACAATTCCAGCTTCCTCTCTCAGTGGATGTGTGCAGAGTGTATGTGGGTACAGGGAGGCACAAAGAGGACGCTCCTGTCTCTGCCCGGGAGACAGGCAGCCTTGTTCCGGAGACATTTCCAGGGCCACTGCTGGCCCAAGTGAAGACTTCGTGAGGATTAGAGAAAGTCGCCCCTTAAGATACTCTAGTGCCATCTGCTGGAAGACTGAATAAATGTGAAAGCTGCAGGACCATGTCGGTGGTGCCTGCTTAGACGTGGGGCTTTTGTGCTGCGGAGCAGCGGTCTCCAGCCTTTTGGGCACCAGGGACTGGTTTCATGGAAGGCAATTTTTCCAAGTATTCGGGGTGGGGAGGCGGAGCTCAGGCGGGGATGGGAGCCATGGGGAGCAGCTAAAATACAGATGAAGCTTCAAAGCTCCCCTCACGGGCCCGCTGCTCACCTCCTGTGTGCAGCCCAGTTCCTAAGTTTCATGGAAGGCAGTTTTTCCACAGACACGGTTGAGGGAAGGGGCAGGGCTCAGGCAGCGGGTGCGGCCCAGCCTGGGTGTTGGGGAGCGAAGCTGTGGCTAACCTGCCCGAATTTCTATGTCAGCAGTGAGCGCCCCTTGTTCTTGGGGCAACAGGGCTTGAAGGTAACGTTCTTCTCTCTTTCTGCCCTCTCATAGCCAGATCCGATGCCGGTTCTTTATGCGGGGGAATGGCCGCTGCCCCTTCAAATCCGACTGCATCTACCTGCACCAGCTCCCAGCTGAGGCCCTGACCTCTGGTCCTCCCTTGCCCAAGGGTGTGCAACTGGCCTCCGGGAGTGAGGTGGTAACAGCAGAGAGATGGGGCAGGGGAGGCTGCTGGTCATGGCTTATAATACATGTCTATGATGAATGTGAAACCTGTGTGTGACGTCTATGATGTTAATGGTGCCTACTCAGAGGTGGCACCTTTGTGCTATGTACAACCTGCCCAATCTTATGTGTGAGTCTTGAGTTCCCTGTTCCTGGGGCAACTGAGGTTGAAGCTGTTGGGTTTTCACTGATTTCTCTTTCTCTGCTCCCAGGTGCTGGGCCCAGCGTCGTTTGTAGAAGCACCGAGCCTGATGACGATGTGCTCTTCACAGACCGTGCCCTGGCCATGGCCTTCTGGGGTTCGGAACTGCTGCTGGATCCCAGCGGTTCTTACTGTGGCCTGCTGTAACCAGGATCAACTTGAGGGAGATGTGGGGGTGAGGGGAGGGAGTTGCTAGGTGGTAAGTCTTTCCCTTTTGGGGCTTGGTGGGGGGCATAAGTAGCAAGCCCTCTACCCCCATGAACTGCATCAGAGACACAGCTGGGGACATGGGGAGGGGTGGAGGGCTCCTGGAATGAGGAAGCGTTCACACTGTCTTGCCAGGGCCTTGGTTTTTGACTTTGCTCTTTTGTAGGATTCTGAAACAAAACCAATAAAATGCACCTAAGCCATCACTGGTGGTGTCTGAAGAGGGTTTGGTCATAGTCCAGCCCCCATTGCCAAGGGCAATAAGGCTGCTTCTGCATTCAATCTGTTGCAGTATCACCTACCATTTAGCTTCTGGAAAACTTCGCAGTAGGCTTAAGGAGGATAAGAGTGGAAAGGG
>NW_012148041.1:1361356-1362821 GCF_000956105.1 Propithecus coquereli
TTCGGGGAGTGCCAGACGAGGGCAGAAGCTGAGGGTCAGCAGCGGAGAACCCGCCCCTTCATCAAGCCCCGCCCCGCTCCAGGCGCTCTGCTCTGACCCCGCCCACACACGAATCCTTTCGTTTTGGCCCCGCCCCGTCGGCGGACACGCCCTCGGCCTTGGCCCGGCTCCCTGCTCTCGGGCAAGTCGTTCCTGGCCCCGCCCCTTCCGGCCTGCCCTCGCGCCCCGCCTCTCGTTCTGGCCCCACCCCCCCAGCCGCTCCGCCGGCTTCCTTTTGCTACCGCGCGCGCGAGCGACTCCGGGTCCCGGCTGTCAGGCTCTCGAGCCTCTCCAAGCTCTGGGGAGGGCTTGTGGCGGGCGCCGGAGCACCCCGAGAGCCCTGCCGCGTCGAGGACATCGCTGAGGTCCTCCGCTTCCCCCAGCCTTCTAGCTGAGGCCCCAAACCAGAGTGAGGGAAGGAGCGGCACCGTGCGCGGCATGGCGACCCCGGACGCGGCGCCGCCGGGGGCTGAGGGCGCGGGGCCCGCGCCCTGGGCGCAGCTGGAGGTCCCCGCCCGGCTCCTGCTGCGGGCGCTGCAGGCGGGGCCCGAGGGGGCGCGGCGCGGCCTCGGGGTGCTGCGGGCGCTGGGCAGCCGCGGCGGGGAGCCCTTCTGCTGGGGCCGCTTCCTCGAGACGCTGTGCCGGGAGGAGCCGGTCGTGCAGGGGCCCGACGGCCGCCTGGAGCTGTAAGTCCTCCGCTCGCGGGCCCTCAGCGTCACGGAAGGCAGGGGCTGTCGCTGCCTACCCTCTGTCATGAACAGGTCTAGTAATTCCGCTCGGCGAGGGGGCCCTGCCGCGCACCCTATGAGGAGGGGCACTCTTCATCGATCACCTGCTGTGTGCGGGGCAGTGCGGGACACTGAGAATACGAAGACTTAAGACATGCCTTCTCTTAGGCGCCAATAAGTGCAGTAGTTATAAGCAGAGTCAGATCAATTTTAATCACATATTTCCATCTCTAAAAAAGCCGGACATGTATGTAAAGTGTACACATGTGTTAAAATACTAAAGTAAACGAAAATAGATATTTAAAGTGTGATAAATGATGGAATAAACAGCTCATTGTAGTGGCTTTATGCTATCAACTCTCCAAAGCATAATGATCACTTTAAGGCAAGATCACTTTCCATAAGGATGGTGACTGTGAATTCATATTTTAATGTTCTTGAGAATTTCTAGCTTTGGATGACATTGAACTTTTTTTGGTATCTTTTTATGTGGCTGACAATTCCTACTAGGTGCAGAAGTGTGGGGTCTACTATTTTCTTATTTGGTTGCCCTTCTATTGTTGGTATTATCGTCAGTCTTCGGTTTCTTTGTGGGCATCCTTTTAAGCCATGTGTCCATTTTGTGAGGATTTCTCTTGTTAAAAAATATAATACAATCTCAAATGCATATAACTAGCAAAGCTAATTAAAATACACAG
>NW_012148041.1:1366225-1368672 GCF_000956105.1 Propithecus coquereli
AAAAAAAAAAAAAAAAAAGATAGACACTTCATGTTCTTGGCTGTCTTCAGTCATCTTTGTCCACCAGCTCCCGCTGACCTGGCGCCTTCTCGGGAGAGGGAGCCGAGACTGGGCTTGAGTCCGTGCTGCAGGGGTGGAGACTTGGTGGTGACTGTGCTCTCCTCCACAGGACCAGCTTCCCAGGCTGCAGCAGCTGCTGAAGACCGTTGGGGAGGTGACTGGCCCCACCCTGCTCACCCAGCCCTGCTTCCACCTTCTGCCCAGACCTTGACCTCACCCAGGGAGGCCCCAGGGCAGTGAGGCACAGGGGTTGGGGGAGGCAGGGCTGGAGTAAAGGTCTGAGAACAGTCTCTGAAGGGGCTTTTCTCCACCCAAGGATAGACATGTCATCTAACCCCAGGCTAGTTCCTCTCCTGTAGTAGCACCTTTCATGATCTCAGCCACTCCCTTTGCCAGCTGAAGGGATGGCCTCAGTGACTTGTCACCAAGAGCTCTGCCAGCCCTGACATGGGATCTCTCTCCCCAGGGGCTGGAGGGGTTGGAGGATGCCCCCCCAGTTGAGCTACAGCTTCTGCACGAATGCAGTCCCAGCCAGGTGAGTCCAGATAGACTGCCTGGCCCTGAGGTTATATCTTCTCTCCCCTGCCTTTCCTCACTCATGTTTCCCTGCCTCACTGGGAAATTTGGGAGGGAAGTGTGTTGTTTTCTGTCTCTCAGAGCTATGGGTCACCCTGAGTGGTTTCTTTTAGACCTTAGTTCCTCCCCCTAGGGCAGCTCTCCCAGCCTTACCTGGCCCTAGAGTGTCTGTCCTACTCCTTCTGCTGCTCAGTTGGCTTGAGATAGTCTAGCAGAGGCAGACTGAGTGTCCCCATGTCCTTCCTCCCCTCCCTGCCTGGCCCTGTCAGCAGATGGACCTGCTGTGTGCCCAGCTGCAGCTCCCCCAGCTCTCGGACACAGGACTCCTGCAGCTCTGCACCTGGCTACTGGGCCTGTCACCAGATCTTAGCTTCAGCAATGCCACTGTGCTGACCAGGAGCCTCTTCCTTGGACGGGTAGGTGCACTGGCAGGCACTCAGCGTGCCAGTGACCATGGGGAAGAGTGTCTGAGCCTTCAGAAGGATGGTGCTTGGGAGAGGGCATTCCCAGCTGTGCAGGCGTTGGTCTGTCGGGCAGCCTGGGGCAAGGAAAGGATCCTGCTTAACTGGCAGGGAGTGGACCCCCAGGCTGTTTCCCTACATGGCCTCTGAGTCCTCCCTCTTGGGCCATAGAACACTTCAAGAAGCTGATCAAGGGGCTTTCAGGGATTTGGGAGCTGGGGAAGGGAGCTATGTATCTTTTCCAATGGGTGGGTCCCTGCGAGTTCTAAATAAAATAACCTGGTTTTTTCCTTTGTAATGTGTATCACCATCTGAAATAGATATCTGATAAAACGCTTGTTGAAAGGAAGAAAAAAATGAGTTTTTCCTTCCCACTGGCTGTAGATCCTCTCCCTGACTTCCTCAGCCTCTCGCCTGCTTACGACTGCCCTGACCTCCTTCTGTGCCAAGTACACCCACCCTGTCTGCAGAGCCCTCCTTGGCCCTGTGCTCCAGGCCCCAGGCATAGGTAATTCTGGAACCAGCCCCAGGCCTGGTAGCTCTGCGCTCTCTGTTCCCAGCACCCTTCATCCCAGGGTGGCCCTGGCTGGAGTTGGGATGCTTGTTGCTTCCCTCATGGTCCCAGGCTGGGCATTCTGTTCCCCCCTCGTCCCATCTTCTCCTGCCATTTCTCCCCAGACTTCTCCCTCTGCTTTCCCCTACCTAGGTCCAGCTCAAACAGAATTACTGTGTTGCCTTATGAAGGATGAGTCCCTGGAGCCAGACGCCCTGGTTCTAATGCTGGGGTGAGTGTGCAGGCCTCCATGCTGTCCCCACTCCCACCTTCTCCCCCAGGCGAGGCCTGCTCCTGGCACTCTGGGGTTGGAGCCAACCGGGCACCAAGGCCCTGTGCCTTTCCACCTGTGGGCCCTTGCAAGTTGCCATCCTGCGTACCTTCCCGAGCCCAGGGTTGCAGTCTTTGACAATTATGCCTCTGCAGGGTGTGTGGCTGGCTCCGTACCAGTGTCTTGGGAATATAGAGAAGAGGCTGGTGGTCCCTGCTCTTGGGTAGTTCACCGCATAGTTGGAACATGGCACAGTGGTAGAGAGCATTGGCTCTGGAGTCAGACAGACATGGTTTCTTTTTTTTTTTTTTCCCTGAGACAGAGTCTCTCTCTGTTGCCCGGGCTAGAATGTCGTGGCATCAGTCTAGCTCACAGCAACCTCAAACTCCTGAGCTCAAGCGATCCTCCTGCCTCAGCCTCCCGAGTAGCTGGGACTACAGGTGCATGCCACCACGCCCGGCTAATTTTTCTATTTTTAGTAGAGACAGGGTCTTGAACTCCTAACTTCAAGCGATCCTCCCACCTC
>NW_012148041.1:1368722-1370834 GCF_000956105.1 Propithecus coquereli
GCAGGGGGCTTCCCTAGGGCCCTGTGTAGAACTGTATTTCAGTACAATTGATTTCCCGTGTAATCCTAGGTATTTCACTTAATGTATGTAACACTCTTATTCTGATAAGGGGTCTGTGGCAGTAAAAAAGGTTAAAACTCCTGGAGTAGGATCTTCTCTACCTCTACCCTCAAAATCCTCCCACCACCAATTAACCATCTTAACTTTGATGCCAGTTTTTCTCTCTCACATAGCATCTATATTCCAAAAAGAAATGGGTGTTTTTTTCCTCCCTTAGATCCCTCACGCCTATGTGTGTGTTGACAAACAGCCCTGCAAACTCATGGATAAGGAGGGGCAGAGGCGCGGGTGGTGGGCTAGATGCAGCTATTACTTGCTTGCCAAACCGTGCCTCTGGTCACACAGGACCTGGATTTGTGCCTCAGTGGAATTACAGACAACTGTGTTGCATCATGGGCCTTTGGAGCACTGGAGAATAGTGTTAAATCAGGATGCTGGGTGCTTGCAGGAGGGAGCGCTCATTGTGCTTACCCCTGGGGCTCCAAGAGGAAAGACCCTCAGCCCCCTGTCTGTTCCTTTGCCTTTGTAAAAAATGTTTGGAATCTGTAAAGTGCCCTGAATGCTTATTACCTGATTGCTGTGTTTCAAGTCTCACCTCCTCTGTGAAGCCTTCTGTCTCCACAGCAGCCCTTGCTGATCTCTGCACACTTACTCTCAGACAGTTCATTCATTCAGTGAATGTGCACCGAGTGCCTGCTCTGGGCTGGCACTGTGCTGAGTACTAGGACACAGTGGGAGGAAACACTACTTCTGCCTTTTAGGAACTTACAATTCGGTGAAAGGAACATGAGAGCTGGACAGATGAATACCAGGGGATTGCCAAGGGTGGCCACAGGGCCACAGACTAAGCATTGCACAGCATCCTGGAATATTATTTTTACCTAAAATTTTGGAAAGGACTTTTTTAAAATGTAAAACAAGCGTGGATCTATTATAGGGTACGTTCCAACATGAATTTTTGAGCTGAAATAGGAGATTCCAAAGAGGTCAAAGAACAGGCCAGCCTGGCATATAATAGATGCTCATTGAACACTTGCTAAATGACTCTCATGCTGTCTCCTCCATCCACACTGACTTGAAGGTATCGCCTGCCTGCCCCAATAGGTCCACTGCCATCTAGCCCTCAGCTCTGCCAGTCTGCCCTGTGTTCTGCTCCCTTCAGCCAGATGCTCTAACTGCTTTCTCTCCCTCTGCTACCCAGGAAGCCACTGTTGCTGAGATTGCCCCAGTTATGCCAGAGGAACCTGATGTCCCTGCTCATGGCTGTTCGGCCGTCACTGCCTGAAAGTGGGCTTCTCTCTGTGCTGCAGATTGCCCAGCAGGACCTAGCCTCAGACCCTGATGCCTGGCTCCGTGTCCTGGGAGAATTGCTGCAAAGGGATCTGGCGGTTGGGGCTTCCCTCCAGGGAGCTTCTTTACTGTCGAAAAAGTGCCAGAGACAGCTCCAAGGCTTGTGTAGGCAGCTGGGCCAGGGGGGCAGGAGGTTGAAATTGCCCCAGGTTCCAGACCCTGAAGAAGAAGAAGAGAACAGGGACTCACAGCAGTCTGGGAAACGCAGAAAGGAGCCAGAGGAAGAGCCTGCCAGTCCTGAGAGGGAGCAAGCCCCCAAAAGGTTCAGGTGTTCGGAAAGGGGAGAAGAAGAGGAGGAGCATGAGGAGGAGAGAACTGCACACGAGTCATTGGAATCCCTGACAGGTGGAGAAGGTGCATCTCCCTTTAAGAACCAGCCTGTCCTGGGAGCCGAGACCAGCAAGGCTAGTGCAAGTCTGGAGGATGCTAAGGGTCCAGCTGAGAGTTTGGTGTTGCCCAAAGCTCTCCAGGTACTGTGCTGGGGAGGCTGGGTTTAGAGTGATCCTTCAGGGGTGGCGGGTTTATCCATGGTGAAGGCTGGTTGGGACACTTTCCCAATTGGGATGACTCTGTAGTTCATGGAGGAAAGGAGAGGAGGGGAGGTTTGAGGGAATGTAGCCTCCACTCCACAGACTCTTAAGGAGGGGTGGGGAAGGGAGTTAGTGGAGGTGGGAAATACTTGTCCTAATTATCTATAACGTG
>NW_012148041.1:1373924-1381459 GCF_000956105.1 Propithecus coquereli
GGGTCTTGAACTCCTAACTTCAAGCGATCCTCCCACCTCGGCCTCCCAGAGTGCTAGGATTATAGGTGTGAGCCACCTGAGCCAAGCCCATAGTTTCAAATCTCAACTCTGCCTTTTATTTAAATGCGTGAACTCAAGCAAGTTACTCTCTCTCTGAGACTTAGTTTCCTCATATGAAAAATGAGAATAATATTTACTTTGTAGGATTTTTCTAGACATTAAATGTGATAATACATATAATGAGTTTAACACAATGTTTGGCATCTAGTAAGCGCTCAAAAATTGGCATTAAGTTGGTGTTAAACTTGAGTATTAAAATCGGGGAGTCAGGATACAGACATTGAAATAATGAGTAAGACCCCATTGGACACAGACATGAAATATAAAATGTTAAGTATAATATAAAAATAGAACAGCCCACAAATAATATCAGCCACCGTTTATTGAGCACTTTTTCTGTGCTTTAGATTCTCAGTTAGTCTTCATGCAATCCTGGGTGGTAGGTACTGCTGCTGCCTTAGAGATGGAAAAACTGCTCAGAGAGGTTAAGGGACTTGGCACAGGTCACACAGCCAGCAAGTGATAAATCCTGGGATCAAACCAAGTCCATCCACCCAAGAAGCCACACTGTTTCCACTGTACATGCTGCCCTTCCAGACAAGGTGAGGACTGTGCAGTGGGACAGGAGGCGCAGCTGGAGTGGATGTCACATGGTTTGGACTCTACAGGAAGGCTCGCGCTCTCTAGGAAGCCTCGTGTGTGTCATCCCACTGCACCGTCCTCCTCTTCTCTGAGTCTCCTTCACCTTTTGTTGTCAGGATGCATCTCTCTCTACTGCTAGTTATTTTGGGGGGACCTTTTCACATCTCACTACCAAATCCTTTGTTGTCAGCTTCCGGGGATTTCAGGGTTGTGACCTTCCTGGCACTTGTGTGGGTTCTGTAGCATTGGCTCCTGAGGCTGCCGCCAGCATGGGAAGGGCTCTGGCTGTTCTCTGGCGGCCTTGGCCTGCTGCGAGGAGCTGGAGCAGAAGATACCCAGGCCCGGGTGGGAGGCCGGGCTTTTCTTACTGGGGCCTCTGCTTTGCAGACAGATCTTGGAGCTGCCTTGGCAGGAGGAAACTTTCTTGGTGTTGCAGTCACTCCTGGAGCGTCAGGTGAGCAGCCTGCCTAGGGAGGAGTGGACGAAGGAGTGCCGCAGTGCCGTGGAGGAGCGCGGGGCTCCCGGGTCTCGGAGTCCTTCGGCGATGCGGGGTGCCCTGCCACAGTGGCTCGTCAGGAACGGAGAGCCGGCCGCGTGGTCAGCCTAGCTCCACCTCTTAATAGCTGTAGGGCCTTGGGGTGGGATTCTTCCGATGCATGTGTAAATTTAATTTTATTTTTGAATAGGTAATACATACATATATTCATAATTTTAAAAGCTGGAAAGGATACGGTGAAAAATATTCCCCTTACTTCTCTCCCCCAGCCATCCACAGTCCCCTCCCCAGGGCTATAACCAGTGTTACTAGTTTCAGGGGAGCCCTCCCAGAGGTGCCATACATAGATGGAAACATGTTTAAATGTTCTCCCCGCCTCCTTTTATGTGGGTTATAACCCACCAAGCTCAGTGTTCTCTTTACCTAGCTTTTTCTACTTAACGATATATTTTGGCAATTTTTTCATATCAGTACCTCAAATTCTGCCTCATTTGTTTATATCTTAGGTAATTAACTGAACCTTTTTATGCCTCGGTTTCCTCATCTACAAAAGGGGAGTTACAGCACTTACCACGTAAGACCGGGGTGAGGTCTACATGAGATAATTGGTGTAAAGCGCTCAGAATGGTGCCTGATGGATAGTGTTTATTAAATAACAATTATGAAGAGCTAAGTTAGTGTGCTGGCAGTGTTCCTCAGCACCTTTCACTCCTTTTATCTTCAACCACTGAGCACGACTAGGGATGCTTGGCTTCCCCTTAGTGCTAATCTGAGCCTTTGCAACAGTAGCCACCATTTTCTGAGACCTGTGTATCAGGTCTTATGTACCTTATTTAATCCTTTTCACAGTCTTCAGAGTTAGATATTATGAGCCATTTTACAGATATGGAAACTGAGGCTTAGCTTTGTTAAGCAACCTGCCCAGAGTCACCCAGCTAGAAAGTGGTGGAGTTGGGAATTGGATCCAGGGCTGGCTGAAGGAAGGGCCCAGGCCTTTCTTGTTATACTACTCCATCTCCCAATGTGTGCAGGTAGAGATGACCCCTGAGAAGTTCAGTGTCTTGATGGAGAAGCTCTGTAAAGAGGGGCTGGCAGCCACCACCTCCATGGCCTATGCCAAGCTGATGCTGACAGTGATGATCAAGTACCAGGCCAATGTGAGTGTTGATAGGGCCATGGGGGCTGGTCCTGCCACAAGGGTATAATGGACAGATACGTTTGCCAGGGGTAAAATCCTGAATATCAGCTAGAGAAAGCACGACTTGAGGGCCAGGACTAGGACTGCTTAGGAGTTTCTTTATCTAGCTAACACCTCTTTGGGCCAAATGCTGTGTGGGGCATTGGGAAATTGGCAGTGACCATAATGCGGTCCCTGCCTTTGAGTTGACCCTGTCCCCTAACCCTGTGACATGTAGCAACATGTCAGGAGAGAAAGCGTGGCCCAGAAGGAAGGTGGCAGCCACATGGAGTGTCTGAACATCAAGCTTCCTCATCTGTAAAAATGGGAGGGTTGTGAGGATTACATGAAGTAATATATATGTGTATATATGAAGTAAGGCATATAAATGCCACATCCTAAACATCCAGTAATTGTCAACTCTTATTAATGTGGCCAGCTTAGGAAGTTGTGCAGCTAGTGTTTGACTCCAGGTCCACCAGAATCCATGGTTGGTTAACCATGGTGAACTAATGAGTTTAGATTGCTCAGGAGTCTCCTCCTCCCCCATCCTCCTGTGTCCTGGCTTCCTGTCTCCGTCCTAAACAGAGCCCATGGGGTAGTGGGGAGGTGGGAGGGATCTGCTGCTAGAGTCCTGACAAGATTCTTTCTTCTCCCCAGATCACTGAGACCCAGAGGCTGGGCCTGGCTGTGGCCCTAGAGCCCAACACCACCTTCTTGAGGAAGTCCCTTCAGGCCGCCTTGAGACATTTGGGCCCCTGACCACACAGCAAGGGACCACCCTCCTGGAGCTCCATCAGCTTCCTGAAGGACATTTCTGCCTTGGCCACCTTTCCCTGAACCCTTGCCTGGGGATAAAGGCTGAGCCTGGCCATTCCAGGGACCAGCTGCCTTCCTGTTCCAGGCTGCAGAGAGGCTATCTTGGCTTCCCAGCTAGCAGGGAAGCTTCTGGCCTAAGGGAGCTGGATGAGCTATATTTTCAAGGGCCGCTGGCCCTGGGCTCACTCCTCATCAATTCTCAGGCTGCAGGGATGGAAATTTCCCGATAGGCCTCAGTAGGGTCGAGCAGACCCAGAGTAGACAGGATGCTCCAGGAGATCCGGTACCTGTGTGCCCGGCACAGGTCTCTTGTGCTCAGGTGTACGTTATGGTCCTCTGTGTTTTTTGTTTCTGACTTGTATAATAATTTATCAATTATATTTAATAAACAGCAGGAACCTCAGTAATGTCTTATTAGAGGCAATGCCTGCCTTCCCATCCTGACCCCTTCCACCCCCTGCTCAGTGACAAGGGGCCTCTTTTTCTTGGTGAAGGGAAGGTTGTAGAGTGTTAGTTCTGAAGTTCATTCATGCACCTTCTGTGGGCCAGACGATGTGTGATGCCAGCCACCCCGCCCTGTCAGAGCTGCCTGTTGAGTAAGTGAGGCAGGCAGCGACCACTGGGCAGGCAGGCAGGTGGGAATGGGGGGCTTAAATGTGGGAGCGACTCAGTCTGGAGTTGGGGAAGGGTTTTGGGCAGATGACATTTGAGGAGGGATCTGAAGGGCTCCTAGGGTTACAGTGGGCTGAGAAGAGGATGGGACCCACTGGGCAAAGGAGAGGGCAGAAAAGACCTTATAGATGTGCAGTGCTGTGGGCCTGTTTTATATCTTTGTATTTCGGGAGCGCCTAGGTAGGTGCCTTGTTCATAGGAAACACGTAATACACAGATGTTTTGAATGAACTGTCAAGTGAAAGTTCCCCGTAGTACCTTCCCAGCTCTTCCCCACTGCAGGCGTTGAGAGGCCAGGAACCGAACTTTCCTGACACTTCCTTACCATGTGAGTCCACAGAGCAAGATGCTGAGGGAGGGAGGTCAGGCCTAGCACTAAAGCCTGCTTTTGAGAACAGAAGCTGGTGTAGAGGGCAGGAGGAAGTGGGCAGAGGGATTTGAGGGACAAACGTGCCAGAGTCGCACGCTGTCAGCGGCCATCACGGTACTGTACGCAGTATGTGTGACCACTGAAGCTCCAGCCCTCGGCCCAGTCACTTCCCCAGGGGCCCAGCAGCAGCGGGCGCGAAGAGGATATTCCCAGGGTGCCGTGGGAGCTCAGGATCGCCGCGAGTCCGGCTGTCCTCGCGCAGGTTAGCAGAGCGACGCGCGGCAGCGCCCTCCAGCGGCCGCAGACGGCAGCGCTCCTCGGGACTGAGCGACCGGACCGTGCTCTGGAAGAAGGCCGTGAGAACAAGGCATTTCTCGCGAGAGCAGGACCGCTATTTGGGCGCATGCGCGAGCCCCATTACTCTCTTTTCCGGTTATTGCGGCGCGAGCAACCATGAGGTGAGTGGTGCCGAGCGTGCTATCCGCGTACATCCGCACCCCCAGGCACCCCGTCAGGGATGGGGATTTTTCATGACGAATCGGGGGTCCCTGCGCCGGCTTTGCCGCGGGGCATTTCTTGCGGTGGGTCGGCCTGCGGATCTCCATTCCCGCCAGGTCCGGTGCCCAGGAGAGTCCCTCTTTCTGCGGGGCTTGGGTCTGGTTCTGGGGCCCTGTCGCCTGACTTAGTGTCGGGAATGCCCGGTGGAGTCCGTCGGGGTCCGACCGTCTCGAAGCCTGGAGACTCGGAGGCTTCCGAGCAGGCCGAAGCGATGACCCCGCGGCACCCCGGCCCTGAGCGCGCCCTCGCTTCTCACCCGCAGCAGCAAAGTGTCTCGCGACACCCTGTACGAGGCGGTGCGGGAGGTCCTGCACGGGAACCAGCGCAAGCGCCGCAAGTGAGCGCGGCCTCCCCGGGGCCCGGGAGGGTGGGCAAGGCTGGCGGCTGGTTAACTCGCTCCCTTTCCCTAAGGTTTTTGGAGACGGTGGAGCTGCAGATCAGCCTGAAGAACTACGATCCGCAGAAGGACAAACGCTTCTCCGGCACCGTCAGGTTGGCACTGTTCGACCCCACCCAGCCCTCGGGGCGCTGGGGCCTGTCTCCTCCCGTTCGGCCCTTGCTGAGGCCGAGGCAGGCACGTGCGGTGCCGATGCGCCAGGGTAGTTCAGAGCCCTGCTCCGCGCAGGCGCGGCTGGACGGACCCCCACCCTGGGTCTTAAAACATGAGGGGAGGCGTGGGGAGGCCTTGGCCGAGCCCGCCGGCTAGTCCGAGAAGCCAGGCTAGCTGTTGGTGAATGCGGACGCTCTGGGTAAGGCTCGGTGGCTGCTGCAGCCCCAGACCCTTCACCTGCCCCTGGCACCCAGGGCTGGGCATGACCTTTGCTGTCCCCCAAAACGCAGGCTTAAGTCCACCCCGCGCCCCAAGTTCTCCGTGTGTGTCCTGGGGGACCAGCAGCACTGCGATGAGGCCAAGGCTGTGGACATCCCCCACATGGACATCGAGGCGCTGAAGAAACTCAACAAAAACAAGAAGCTGGTCAAGAAGCTGGGTTGGTGCGGTTTTGTGTCTGGGATGGGGGCGCGGGCAGTTTGCACGCGAGCGGCAGAGAAGTGGCTTTCTGCCATTTTGATTTTTAAATGGTCGGGGGGCAGAATCGCAAAGGAAAGGATCTGCTGTGGCTGGTTAGCAGTCTGAGTGGTAATTTTTAGCTTTGTGAAGGTTTGTTTCTAGATTTGCTTTGGGGATTTTGTTATGTGGGAGGGGGAGCCCAGGCATTTTTGGTCTAAACAGATGAGGTTCACTTAAGTTGACTGGCCAGGTGCTGTGGAGCTGCGAGCTGGAATTTCTCCTTCCTGACTTCTAGTTTAGTTGTTTCTTTCTGATGTCTATCCTGCATGGTCTAGGCAGGGATACTAGACCTGTTTTCCAGATAGGAAACAGATGTCTCCAGTTGTCACATGCCTAAGGTCTGCAGCTAGGCATTGAGAAAGCGGGATTTGAGGCCAGGCCAACTTGACCAGAGCATCCGTTGTACGATGGAGATAGCACAGGTTATGGGCCAGCCTGGTCTCTGAGACCAGGTTTCAGGACGAGTAAAAGTCTAGGGAGGATGGAGCTAATCACTGGAAACAGCATGGGTGTGGGGGAGGCTTAAAAAGACTGGGAGGCCACTTATGTGATTGGTTTATGTCCTTTTCTGGCCTGAATAGCACCTTGGAGGTGTGCCTCAGTGGCTAAGTCCTAAGCGTCCAATGGCTTTCTCTTTGCCAGCCAAGAAGTATGATGCCTTTTTGGCCTCAGAGTCTCTTATCAAGCAGATCCCGCGAATCCTCGGCCCAGGCCTAAATAAGGCTGGCAAGTTTCCCTCACTGCTGACACACAACGAAAACATGGTGGCCAAAGTTGATGAGGTGAAGTCCACAATCAAGTTCCAGATGAAGAAGGTAAGGCTGTGTGGTGGGTTGCCGTGGGTGGGTGTGCTGGCAGGGTCCAAATTTTACCCATTGGGGCCAGTCTGAACCCTGGTTTCGTGTTTCTCTGGGTACTTAATGGTTGGACAGGGGCACTGAGCAGCGTTGAAGCTTTCTGAATAACCCTGGTTTTCCTTGGCCTGGGTCCAAGCACCGGCTCATTAGGTCACGGGGAGGAGGGATGGGCCATCTGCCATCCTTCCACCAACCTCACTTGACCCTCTTCCCCTCCTCCCAGGTTCTGTGTCTGGCTGTGGCCGTTGGGCATATGAAGATGACAGACGATGAGCTGGTGTACAATATCCACCTGGCTGTTAACTTTTTAGTGTCATTGCTCAAGAAGAATTGGCAGAATGTCCGGGCTTTATACATCAAGAGCACCATGGGCAAGCCCCAGCGCCTGTATTAAGGCACATTCTAATAAATCCTAATGCTGCCATCCCTTGTCCACCTGTAATTGGGGTGGGGATGATTTGTGAGCTGACAATTAAGAGGCCCTGGCACTGCTGATAGCTATGTATGTACAGTTTATGTCCCCTTGGTGGTGGGTAGTTAGGTACTACAGACAGGAAAGCATTCTTTCTCTGCCGTCAAAGTCCTGCAGTTGGGTGGGGCATGGTGGCTAACACGTGTAATCCTAGCACTTTAGGAGGCCAAGGCAGGAGGATCCTTTCACACCAGCCTTATCAATATAGTGAAACCCAAGTCTCTCCAAAAATACAAAAATTTGCAGTGGTGCACCTCAACTTCTAGTCCCAGCTATTCAGGAGGCTGAGGCTCTCGAGTGAGGTTCCAGTGAAGTAACAGCTACTGCACTCTAACCCAGGCAA
>NW_012148041.1:1382069-1405507 GCF_000956105.1 Propithecus coquereli
GTGGTGCTTAGTGTGGACTTCTGAGCCCTAAGTTTTGAAAGCTCTAAATTGAACGTTGGGGAGTCCCAGTATGTAGGAATTACAAGGAAAGTTCTTGCAAAGTGAAGATTGGACTCCTAAATGCTTTTGATAGGATTGGTCTGCAAACACTTAGAAGTCAGTGTAGGATCTTAGCATTTCTGAGCTGCCTGACCCCAAATTGAATAGCCTATGTTTAGGGTCAGAAATGAGTAAATGTTGGGGAAAAAATGGCCAACAACAAACCAGCACAAAATCAAAGGACCCTGTTGCTTTTTTCTAGGGGAACCAACAGTGGGTGGAGTCAGGCTATGGAAACTTCCAGGCCCTGTGCTCTGCCTGAGCCCCTGGCAGGTTCAGCCCATGGGGCCTTTTGAGGCATTTCCCTGTTGCAGTTCTTGCCTCTAGCACCCGCTACTGGAAAGGTGGCTTTTGGTGTGGTGGGAAATACCTGTGGCTTAACCTTTGACTTGACTCTGCTTCATTTAACTTTGGTAAATAATGAAGCCAGTTCATTTTTTTTTTTTTGAGACAGGGTCTTGCTCTGTCACCCAGGCTAGAGTACAGTGGCATGATCACAGCTCACTGCAACCTCAAACTCCTGGGCTAACGTGATCCTCCTGCCTCAGCCTTCCATGTAGCTGAGACTACAGGTGTGTACCACCACGCCTGGCTGGCTAAGTTTTTTATTTTTTTGTAGAGATGGGGTCTTGTTACATTGCCTAGGCTGGCCTTGAACTGGCCTCAAGCGATCCTCCTGGGGATTATAGGTGTTAGCCACTGTGCCTGGCCCTAGTTTTCCTTGTCACCTATGGTCTCATCCGAATCTGCTCTCTAATAGATCTGAAGGCTTGTTCCAAAGTGTAACATTGGTACTGCAAAATGCAAGCTTTAGCTGTCCTTGAACTGAAGACTACAAGGTTTTTACGCAAGATCTAGAGCAGTTTTTGCCATTTTAGCTTTTAAGGACCCAATTTTATATTGGAAAGGGAGAAAAAAGTGCATCTATAGTACAAACAATTAGAAGCAATACCAAAATGTTAAGAATGGTTAGCTCTGGGAATTAGAATACTTTAATTTTCTTTGGGCTTTTCTGTATTTTCTAAACATCCTGTGATCTTTGCAATCGGAAAAAAAAGTAATACCAGGGCTGGGTGCAGGGGCTCACACCTGTGATCCCAGCACAGGAAAATCTCTTTAGGCCAGGAGTTTGAGGCTAGCCTGGGCAACATAGTGACACCCTGCCTCTGCAAAAAAAAAAAAAAAAAATTAACCATCCTAGCAACTTGAGAGGCTGAGCCAGGAGGGTCGCTTGAGCCAAGTCTGAGGTTGTGGTGAGCTGCAATCACTCCAGCCTGGATGACAGTGAGACCGTCTCTTAAACAGCAGTGCTTAAAGAAAGGCAAAAGCAATCACCTGAAGGCTGTTGAGCCCGGTCACCCAGCAGACATTCATCTGCGAGCACAGACTAGATGTAGCACCCAGTGGTGACATCCAGCCCTAGTTTGGATTTCTGCCTTCAGGACCCTCTCCTACCTGACTGGGGCTCCAAACAGACTCCCGTCCTGCACGTGACAGTCTTCGGTCCCTCTAATTCAGTGGACAAAGCCACGGGGTAAATGGTAGACCAGGCACACAACTTGGAGTCAGGGAGACCAGGTTCGAATCATGTTGCCAGTGACTTGCTGAGTGAGGAGTTCACTTAACCTTGGTCTCAAGTTTCCCCATTTGTAAACTTGGAGGCTGGACCAGAAAGAACTAGAAGACCAGATTCTAGAGGATTACTAGATTTAGCAAATAAAAATACAGGATGCCCAAATTTGAATTTCACATCAACAATGAATTTTTTTTAGTATTGCGTGGGCTATATTTAAACTAAAAAACGATTTGTTGTTGATCTAAAATTCAAGTTTAACTGGGTGACCCCCATTTTACTTCACCCCAGTCATCTCCAGCATGCCCCCCTCAGGGCAATGTTTCCCATCCCGTGACTAGTGAGCCCACAGTTCACCCACCTTTAACTGCAGGCAGAAAGGCTGGAGCAGCCTTCTCGGGACCGAGACGCCCACTGAAGGGCATCAGGAACTGTCCCCTCCCCCAAAACCCCTGACTCTGGCCCCTGCTGTGTGAGCAGGAGGTGGCTCAGGGCTGGGCGTGGCTTGGGATCTTGAGGCTCTTAGTCTGTGCTGGCTTAGCAGGGCTCTGGAGCGCCCATTCTGCGACCTTGGGCAAGTCACTCAGGTGAGCTCGGGCCAGCGCTGGGCACAGAAAAGTGCTCAGTTCAAGCAGGAGGGCATGTGAGAACTGTCAGGAGCTGGCAAAGCTTTCGTGGGGCCCCTGCATCATTTTGAAGTATGGGCGGGGCCTGGGGCCTCTCAGCAGAGACAGAAGGTGCGGGGATGGAGGGCCACACGCCGGGGCCTGGGAGGAGCACGCACCTCAAGCTGCTCCAATCCAAAGGTCTGGCACACAGCTGGTCACATGACTGGCCCACAAACAAATAACTTTAATTTTTTTTTTTTTTTTGAGCAGGCGTAGGGCCTTGAGGGCCTCCGCCCCAGCCCCAAGCTGCATTTATGATACAACCCATCATAGCTGGATTTAAAAAATACACAAAAATATATATAATATACATTATAAAACCTAGGTGGGGTCTGGAGGTGGCCTGAGCGATATGCAAACTGTGAGGACCGTCAGGAAGTTCAGGCAGGACCGGGGCTGCGGAAGGGAAGGGCACAGTACTTCATACGAAACCCATGAATACCCAGGGCTGCTGCCGGACAGGCCTGGCTGGCCCTCGGGGGCCTGGGTGCAGGGGAAGGGTTCACCTTCGGTCCAAGAACTGGGCCTGCGAGTGGCTGCTCCAGGGCAGGGAGACTGAGGTGGGGAAGAACAGAAGGGGGCAGTGCCCACCGAGGTTTTGTCAAACCCACGTCTCGGGCAAGAGAAAATACCAAAGCCGCCTGCTAGCCCTCCTCCCCTGGTCTCCCCCCTGGTCTCCGGTATGCCAGGAGGCCGGGACTGCATCTTCCTCTCCCTGGCCCTCAATTCTGTTTCTCAGCCTGGGCCTGCCTCTGGAGGGTGCTGGGGCGCTTGGGCACCTGATCTGGGCCAGGGCAGCTTGGAGGGGTGCCTGGAGGCTCCTGGGGCCAATGGCTGGCTTGCGGGCTGATGGGGGTGCTAACAGGTGCCTAGTAGCGGCTGCACTTTCCCCTTCCTGCCTGGTCAGAAACAGGTGCTCCCCCGCGCAGGGTACTCTGGGAGAACGTGCTGTGTCCAGGCCCCCAAGGAGGCGCCCCTCCCCCACCCTGCTCCAGGGAGGTAGTGTAAACCTGGGCTCTGGGGACAGGCAGCCCTGCACGAGAGCTCAGCTCTGCCCACCCCTCCTGTGGGTGCCTCAGCTTCTTGGAGTCTCAGCACTTCATCTGAAACACGGAAGCCCATGCCTGCTTTGTAGGGTCTGAGGACGGCACAAGCCATGCAAGGAGCCTTGGCACCAGGCCTGGCATGTAGAAGGAGCAAGGAAGTGGGGGCTCCTCTCTTTCCTCAGCCTAACCCCGACTTGACACTCTCCTTCCCCCGGGCCTCTGCACGTCGACTCCTCCGTCTCCACTCTACCCTCGCCTGCCCACCACACTGCCCTGGGGGGTCAGTGGCCACACATGCCAGAGCCTGAAGGTGTCCTCCATCCCCACCTCTCTGAGGTCACTGGAGGCTGGGCAGAGCTGGGCGATGGTGGGTCAGCGCCCCAGACAGGCTGCCCCACTGCCAAGCTCTCTCTTCTCCCACGATTAAAGCGCAGAACAGTGGCAGGGAGTGTGTGTGCTGGGGGAGTGGGGAGGCCTCCTGGGTCCTGGGCCTGAGGCCTGACAGGTGGATGAGTCCTCAATCCTGGTCCGCTGGGGGTGCCAGGCAGGTATGCGGAGGAGATGCTCGTCCTGCATCCTTGTGAGGGGTCAGAGGGCACCCTAGTCTTTGACAAGCTTGTAGACGTGGTGCTGAGCCCCATGCTCGCTGGTGGAGACTTCGAAGACAAAAGCAATGACAAGCAATGTCTCCTGGGAGTCCCGGCTTGTGACCACCTGGGGGATGGGTAGGAAGATTCGGGAAGTCAGGCAGAACAGGGCCACGGGGCAGGGGCCGAGCAGACCCTTCTCCTTCCTGGTCTCAGCTTCTCGTCTGAGTAATGGGTCTGGCTACCCCACTTTGAGGCCCCTGGCCTGTGGCCCTCCCAGGAACCCCCACATCCCCTGCTGCCGCCCACACCTGCAGGATAGTGAAGTTCTCCAGGACACTGTTCATCATGTACTTCTCGGGCAGGTGTTTCAGCTTGTGGATGAAGTTGATCATGTACTCGCACATGGGCGAGCGGTGGATCCGGTACACGAAGCGCCCGTTCTCCAGCCTGGCGTACTCCGTCTGCGGAGAGCCCGGAGACAGAGTGCGTCACTCGGTCTGCGCGCTCCCGGCCCCGCCACGCCACCCGGGCCACCACTCACCTCCACCTTCTCCACCACCTGCTTGCCGAAGGAGCACACCTTGGTGGAGACGCTGATGGTCATGCTGTCGGCAGAGCTGTACTGGGAGCTGACCCCATAGAAGGCTCCCGGGCCCTCCTGGATGGTGCTGTTGAGGTCGGCCTGGGGTGGGGGTGGGGTGGGGGCTTCAGGGGCTGGCAGAGGCCAGAGGGAGGCTTCCCGCCGCACCACATCGGCCTTCCGCCCAGGGACCCATCTCCGGCACTCTGCCCACGGGCCACAGGGAGACAGCAGTGTCGGGGGGCAGTGCAGTGGGCCAGGGGGTGCTGCACATCTGGGCTGGGAGCAGAGAGGGACCAGGGCGGCTCACCCAGAACTTGACGAGGAAGAAGGCATTCGGGGGCCCCTTCTCATAGAGCTCTTTCAGTCCCCCCTTTTTCTCAGGGAACTTGTCGTAGATCTGGCGCACGTCAACTGCCTCCAAGGGCGGGTCCGAGAAGGCGGGGTTCGTCTGGCCGATGTGTACAAACAGGTGTTTGCTGTACTGTGGGGGCGGCCCAGACAAGGTCAGGAGGGCACCCGAGCATGCGGGCCTGGGGTGGGGAAGGGGGCGCCGCACGGTGACAGAGCTGCCCTGTGGCTTCTCAGACAGGCCAGACCCCCACCCCCAGGACCCCGAGCTGTGGTCCTGGAATGCCCAGCCAGCCTCTCCACGACTGTGCAAAGCCTCAGCCCCACCCCCAAACACGTTACCGTGTCAGGGTCGCGCTGCACCTCCATGAAGGCTGAGTACTCGAGGAGCCGCAGCCGGGAGGAGGCAATGGTGCGGTCCTGCCACACGGGCACAGAGGCAGCAGCTGGGGGGAGCGGGGCCAGGGGCTCGTAACCTGGGAGGGCGAGACGGAGCCTCATCCGCATGGGCGCGGGCACATGGTTACTGCCCCAGCCTGCAGAGCCTCCGTGCAGATTAGAAAACAGTGCCCCTCTCGGGTAGGAACGTGGATTGGATTTCGACTCCCCTACTGGGTGTCCTTGTACAGTACACGACCTGCACAACTCTACGTGGCAGCCCCCCAGTAGTATACACAAAGGACGTTTTTCTTGTGTCAGTATTAATGTGTTTTTAAACAGAAAACACAGAAGCAAAAAGGGGAAGTAATAAGAATCCTACCACCTAGAGAGAGTAAAGCCCTATTAGGATTTTGGTGTCTCTCCTTACAGGAGTATCCTGTGCATAGAGCTGTATGTAAGTGTGATGGTTTGGGCGGTGTTTACGTAGCCGTGTGCTGGCTATGGCTTTGTGCCGAGTTCAGCAACACTGTACAAGGTAAAGGAGATATTTCTGGCCTGTCCCAATCCCCTACAGATGCCATCTCCCCCTCCCTCCCAACACACACACACACACACACACACACACACACACACACACACACACACACACACGGTTGGGCCCAGCTCTCCCGAGCAGAGGTGCAGGTGCCAGGGAGAGCGGTGGTGGCAGCAGCCTCACGCGGGGAACTTACTGCCGAGCGTCGGCGGCAGGGGCGGCTGGACGGGGTAGGCTGGCTGTGCAAAGGGCTTGATGCTGCAGACAGGAGCACAGCCTGGTTAGAGGGTCACCCCCTTCCCCACCTTCCACCTGGCCCAGCCCCCCACCCAGGACCCCCACAGAAAGCCACCTAGCCTTTCTCTCGGGGCTCGGAAGCACGTGCTGGCAAGCTGACTCACACGCTTGTTTTCTTCCCATTTTAACTTTTATGAACGCCGGCTGCATCTCACACCTAACGTGCACGCTGAACGCGGCGTTTCCGCCCCGCCCGGGAATCTCTGTGTTAAGCTACCGGCGTGCCTTACGACGAAAGCTGTGTCAGGACTGGAGAAACCAAGCACGCTCGCCTTCCCGACTGTGAACCCAGTGGCTGGCTCGGAGGTTACCCGGGTGAAAACTGACTGCGGGCGCCAGTGGCGAGTGGGCTGGCGACCCGCGCACGGATGGGCCGACGGTGCCCCAGGCTCCACTGCCGCTCTGCGGCCCGACATTTCTGAGCTAAAACTTTGCTCAGCTGTTGCTGGAACCCAGAAGGAGGGGAGCCCGGCGTGGCTGCAAGGAGGGAGACGGCGTGGGAGGACGGGCCGCAGTACTCACTCCTGAGAGGGTCCAGGCTGCTGTCCCAGGAGAGCAGGGCTGCTCCAGAACTGCTGGGATGGGACAAAGACAAGGGCCCCTCAGTCCCCACGACTCCACTAAAGCCCATCCCCCACAGCATGCCCACCCAGCCCACCCCCGGACCCCGTACCCGCGAGGAAGTGGAGAAGACGGCTTGGGGCAGGGGGGAGGGTGGGCTGAACTTGTTCTGCAGGACGCTGGCGGAGACGATCTGGGCGGAGGACATGGACGCCATGCTCTGGAGGGCTTTGTCCTTGGAGACCTGGTCCTGGGGAGTGGGGCCGAGTAAGGCCTGGGCCAGGGACAAGGCGTGGGCTTGCCTTGGGGCCCCCTCCCAGGCCTCGGGGCCCAGGGAGTCCGGGTCTGATGTGTGGTCTCAGGAGAGTCTCTGCCCCTCTCTGGTCTCAGCCTCCTCAGCGCACATCACCTCTGACCACGCCCGCAGTAAGAAGTAATTTTATTCCGTAGCCTTATCGTATGTCACACACACTCGTATTTTCTACTCTATAATATTTCATCCGTGGTTCTCAAAGTATGGTCCATGGACCAACAGCACAAGCATCACCCGAAAGCACCTGGAAATGTATATTTTCAGGCCTGGCGTGGTGGCTCACACCTGTAATCCTAGCCGTCGGGGAGGCCAAGGCGGGAGGATGGCTTGAGGCCAGGAGTTCAAGACCAGCCTGAGAAACATAGCAGGATCTCATCTCCACTAAAAATAAAATTTAAAAAATCAGCCTGGCGTGGAGGCATGTGCCTGTAGTCTCAGTTACTCGGGAGGCTGAGGCAGGAGGATGGCTTGAGCCCAGGAGTTTGAGGTTGCAGTGAGCTAGGATGACACCACTGTACTCTATCCAGGTGACAGAGTGAAACCCTGTCAAAAAAAAAAAAAAAAAAAAGAAAGAAAGAAAGAAATGTACATTTTCAGGCCCTGGACCTACTGAATCAGAAACTCTGAGGGTGAGGCCCAGAAATTTGTTTTGACAATCCCTCCAGGTGACTCTGATGCACACTAAAGTTTGAGAACCACTGTACTGCATTTTCAAAAAATGCTGCTTGCAAACCTATTGAAGTGATTCCACAATCTCTAATTTGAAAATCCTGTATCAAATGTTCTGGGCTATTAAAAGGATTTGTTCTGTAAAATTTGGATTCAGTCAAAAGGCCACACTCAAGGATCCAGAAGGCCACACGTGGCCCCAAGGCCGCAGGTTCCCCACCCCGGGGCAGGCAGTGCTACTCACCAGGTTCATGGCCTGCAAAGGAAAGCGGGAGGGTGGATTAGAAGAGAGGGCAGTGTGGGCTGGGGACGCGTCTCCGCCTACCTCCACCCAGCACCCACCTGGCTTTAGCTCCCAAGGGGCCCAAGGAAGCTGCTTAGAGGCAGCTGCGGACCCTCCCCGTGGCCCCAGAGGGGGTGCTTGCCAAGTGGGGGCAAGCCCTGGAAAAGGGAGGATGGGGGAGGAACAAGCTGGCACCCCGGGTCTGTCAGTGTCTGCTGGAGGATGGGGGCAGGGCTGGAGGCTCAGCCCCCCGCGCAGCTGTGGGCAGGGAGAAGCGCACACAGCCCACACGGGGCCTGACAAGGGCCCAGGTCACAACCCCCAGACTGAGATCCTTGGCTGCGGAGCAGCCAGGCCTGCGAGGAACTGCCATGCCCACCGCTTTAGCCCCTCCAGCCCGTACCCCCGGTGCTCCTCCCTGCCCACCTGAAGTCTCCATGCAGTTAGTAAGCAGCAGTCAGGAGGAAGGAGAAAAAGAAAAACAGAGAAAAGGAGAGGTGGGCCTTAGTGCCCCCCAGATGGTCTCCCTCTTCCTCACTGGAGGGCTGGCTATCCCCTTGGGCTCCTATTCAGTTCCCAGGGGCTGTGGCCCTGTGTAGCCTGACATGGTCCTGGGGCTTCCTGCTGCCACGTGTGTTTCTGAGACCTCTCACAGCTTCTCTGCCCCTCCCTGCCCAGGCTGGGGCCAGAGAGGATGGGGCAGGGCCAGGCCAGGTGGCAGGGGCCCATACCTTCAGCTTGGACTGAATCTCCCGGGATTTCCGCCTGGCTAGAACCTGCAAGTGGCTAGAGACCTGTGGGGAGAGAAAGGAAGAGAACAAGAGCGGAGAGCGGAGGAGATGCCAGAGCGGAGCTGCAGCCAGAAAGGAGGCACAGTGGGCCGGAGGAACGGCCGAGGCAGGGGCCTGAGCCGCGCACGGACAGTGCTGGAGGCGCCGTGGGTAAGGGGCCCGGCAGAGGCTGGAGGCCCCAGTCCGGCACCCGACGTACCTTGATGCCAACCTGGTACTCGCGCACCTTCTTCCGAGCTAGAACCTGTATGTGGCTGGACACCTAGGGGCCGCCCCAAGTCCCGCCAGAGAGGAAAACACAGACAGTGAGGAGGCACAGCCACAGGGTAGCCACGGAGAAAAGAGCATCCCAGCCCTCATCTCTGGGGGACCAAATGAAAATTGGGGGAACCTTGGGGCCCCTGTGGACAGACACCTCTTGGCACTGCCAATTCCGCTCTCTTCTTGGCCTTGTCTTGCTCAAGAGCCTAAAGTGGCTTCCAGGGCTATCATGTACGGTTGTACAGGTTGTTCACTGTACAAGAGTACCTGGCCTAGAGGGCATCAGTGAGGACTGAAATCCAGCCCAAGTTCTGCTGGCCAAGCCATATGCCCTGGTACAAGGCTGCTCCTAACCCAGAGGAAGGGTGTTTGTTCCCTCCCCAAAAGGGGTGACTTCTTCCTCACTGGTGACCTCAGAGACACCTTTTACTAACTGGCACCACTGGGGGCTAGCAATGGCTGTGATGCTCTGTTGGCCTTTCAATTCCAGAACAAGGCCACATCCTTGACCAAAGATCTCCCCTGTACCACTGCCTAGGTCCTCCTGCCAACCCCAGCAACCCCACCCTATAAAACTAGGCCTGGTGCTTTTCCTACTCTGCTCCCGCAGCTTCCTGCCCCAACGCACCTTCCTTCTCCTTGGACTAATGTATGCCAATGTATATATGTACACAGTAGGTGCTCTTAATTGCACTTCTTCTCCCTGAAGCCTCTGCTGGCAAACCTGAGCTAATCGCGGTCTGCACGTATACATCCTGGGCTGTGTGCCCGGCTTGCACAGCAGACCCTTGACGGTGTCAAGGATCCGACCCTGACCCTCGGAGGACCCAAACACCACTGTTTCCTCCGGGCCACGGCAGCAAACAGGGCCTGGAGGCAGCTTCGCGCCTGCAGAACCAGCACCTGCTGCAGGCTTTCTTCGCAGGCTGTTTTTACCCCGCAAAGAGACGGTTTATTTTTCTTTTTAATCATAGCCTGAAAGCTACTATGTGTGTGACGCTGGGCAGCCCCTGACACCACTTGGTTAGAACCTAGGTGGGTGCCTCTCTCACTGCCTCACCCTACCCAGGAATCAGACACGTCCATGAAAACTACCGATCGCTTCATGCTGGGACACAGTAACTCAGCACAGGCACTGTGGCTCTCAGCACGCCACACGTACCCACTCACCTGATCTTCACTGCAAAGCTAGGAAGTAGGTACTATTTTAATATCCCTGACTTACAGACGATCAAACCAAAAACAGAGAGGTTAAGGAGCTTATCCAAGGTCACACAGCTGGATGCTAGAGCCAGGATTCAAACTAGGTCTGACTTCAGAGCCCACGTGCTTCACCACCAAGCTATGCTACCACACCTTGTTTGGACCCTTGGCACAGAGGACCACCCCGAAATGGTTGACTCTGTGACAGCCGAAAGTCACATGGAACTTTATCCCAATTTAATATTTAGCTGTTTCTGTCAACATGTGGAGGCATCGTACTTGCTGTCAATTGCCGCGTGTATCTATAAAAAACTAAAACTGCATTTCTTTGCCAGAAGTATTAATAAAATAAAAAATGAGCAGGAAAAAATAATAACTTGTTGGCTGGTTGCTCCTGCAACACATAAAGACATGCCACCCACCTTGTCCTCACAATGCAGGATGGGTCCTCTTTCAAGGGGATATTAGATATAAAAACCTAGAGTTCTAGAAAGGATAAAGTTAGAAGGAGCCCCACCCTTACAAAATGATTAAGGCCAGCTGTTTGCAAAATTCTGAGCTGGGCCGGGTATAGTGGCTCACGCCTGTAATCCCAGCACTCTGGGAGGCCGAGGCAGGAGGATCGCTTGAGCTCAGGAGTTCGAGACCATCCTGAGCAAGAGCGAGACCCCGTCTCCACTGAAAAGAATAGAAACAAATTGGCCAGGCAACTAAAAATATATTAAAAAAATTAAATTAGCCGGGCATGGTGGCGCATGCCTGTAGTCCCAGCTACTCGGGGGGCTGAGGCAGGAGGATCGCCTGAGCCCAGGAGTTTGAGGTTGCTGTGAGCTAAGCAGATGCCACGGCACTCTAGCCCAGGTGACAGAGCAAGACTGTCTCAGAAAAAATAAATGATTCTGAGCCTGTCGACAGCTGGTGTGTAAAAGCCCATTGTCCAGGCGGCCTTCTCAGGGGCTCGTGCAGGAGCAGGTGTAGCGGTGGGCGCAGAACTAAGGCTGGGATGTGCCCACCGCTGCGGCCTGGGCCTCAGCTCAACGTGACCAAGCCCAGTATTCCTGGCCCCTTCCCACGGCGACCAACAGGTTCCCACGAACACACCCTTCGGGTGAAGCATGACTTGACGAGAGTTCCCTTCCGAGCCCAGGACAGCCTTCCGTTCACGACGATGACAGTGACGACAAAGAACTTGCCGCCGCGCTACTCTGTCTGAAGCGTCTCCACGTGTTACCGACTCGACTCACTGGCTCGGGAACCACGGCGGGGGGTGAGCCGCCCGCGCTAACTGACCGCGGCCCCCTCCTGGACCCAGCACCCCGCAGCTGAGGGACCTAGAGGCAGTTCCTGAAGTCGCCTGTGCCTCGGTTTCCTCATCAGGAAAAGGGAGATAACGAGCGTGCCCGCCTCACCAAGTCGCCGAGAGAACTAAGTGAACTGACGCGGAGCAGGCTCGGCGTGGGTGCGCGGTGCTCCTTACGCACCCGCCCGCCCTGCTCAGGCCGGGAGGGACCTCTCGCTGTCTCCGCCTGGCTGACTCCCACTTCCCCTTCAAATGCCTCCCAGTGCCACCTCCTCTGGGATGCCTTCCCGGTCTGGGTCGGACGCTTGTCCCAGTGCCCTGCACACACGCTCCTCTCTCTCTGACCATCTGGCTCCCTGCCGGGCAGGGCCACTTGGGGCAGCGGCGCCACGGCCTTATCTGGAGGCCGCGGGCAAGGCGTTGGGCGGTCAGAGAGGACAGCGGGGCCATCCCCCCACGCACAGCACGCGACGCTGGCGGCAGAGGGGGCGTGGGGGCGTGAATCGTCTCTCTACCTGTTTTCTCGTCCGAGTCTTCCCCGTCCTCAGTTTAATGTAGCGTGCGATCAACTCGTTGCGACCTAGATTGGGGCGAGAGAACAAATGAGGCCTGGGCAAAGGGCGGAGCTGGAGGCAGAGACCCCGACCCTCCCAAAACACTGATCCCTTCCCGCTCTCTTCGCTCCACGTCCCCTAGGCTGCCAGCAGGGCGGGCGAAGGTGGCTGGGGAGGGGACTGAGCAGCGCCAGGCGCCCTGACAGGCTGCCCCCAGACAGAAGCCTGCGGCACAGGTCAGCAGGACAGCAGGACGGTGCCGGCGGGGCCTGTCCCAGCGCGGCACCTGCCACTCCAGCCCCCAGCGACACTGCCCGTGTCACCAGCCCCAAAGCTCTGAGTGTGCACGTGGGGGTGCGTGTGAGTGAGATGGTGGACGTCTCACACGTCCCCACGCAAGTCTGAAGGGGATCTGGACTGGGCTCCTGTCCCAGCACTGTCCTTGCCACCGGGGAGACCCTGGACGAGTCCCTTTCCTTCTCTGGTGAAGGAAGACCAGGAAGGACTGACACCCTCCAACATGCCTCCTATACTGTGTCAAGATGTGTCACTGAGCGTGTTACCATGTCCTTGTGCCCGTCATTCCTATGTCACCGGTTACCAGTGCTGTTTCCGCCCCGTGAGAGAGAAGCATTGTCAGCCTTGGGGTGGGGGCTCTGCTCAGCACCGCGGCCCCTCTGAGCGCCCAGAAGCTGGCCGGTGCCCAAGGGAGGGTACTTGCGTGTGTCAGCATCCTCAGGGTGTACACCTCTGCCCCCAAATCCAGGCCCCCTGTCCCCCAACCCCATGGCCTCCCCAGACCGGCCGAATTCTCCAAATTCCTCTCCGATGACAGAACCAGCCCCACTGCTCCTCCCTTCCCCAAGGTCCCCTCCACCCCACTCCCTCCGCCCTGGCTAAAAATACCCCATGGGGCTGCCCCAGCCATCGGGGAGGTAGCAGTGGGGGCAGATGGCCCCTGCCCTACGGAGGCGCCCTGGAACATCTGCCTGTCCCCACGGTGGGGCTCCGGTGCCCAGGGTGGGGGTGGCAGACGGGTGGGGCCAAGGGACACAGGCGGCCCCTACTGCTTCCCATGCCCGCCACGGCCCTGGGCGCTGGAGGGAGAAGCTGCGGCCTGCCTTGCTCCCCCAGGGGCCACCTGGGAGGTCCGGGGGGAGCCGAGTTATCCCAAATGCAGCTCTGGCAAAGCCATCTCAGGGCTGGACAAGAGGGGAGGTCCCTCTGGAGGTGGGCAAGAGGGCAGAGAGAGAGGCCAGGGATACGGCAGAGACTGGGGGGGGACTGAGGAATGAACGTGTCCCCACGTTCCCCAGCCCTCTTCCCAACGCAGGCCGTTGTCACAGAGCGAGCTCCCCCGACGCTGGAGAGAACTGTGTGGGGACCCTTGCCCAGGCCGCGGCCCTTGGGCCTCCTTCCCACATCCTGCAGGGAGGGACCCTCTCCAGGCCTTGCCTGGAGCACCCCGGACTGACCCAGTTTCCTGAGCCCACTGAGTCAGCCCGAAACCTCCATGCCCGCGGAGGGGAGAGGGCGGCGGGTGCAGAGGTGTGGGCCGGCTGGTGGGGGCAGGCCAGCTTGTTTGCGAGGAGGCTGTGCAGGCTCCAGACACACAGGCTGGCACGCCCAGACTCGCTGGCGGCCTCGGGACTTCGCCAAACCGGTCGGGTGAGGGGCAGAGCGCAAGGAGTGGCGGGAGGCGGTCCGCCGGGCCCCCACACGCACCGTACATCTTGCCCTCGTCCGACAGGATGATCTTGCGCCGGCCGCAGGGCGGGTAGATGGCCAGGGCCTCCTGGAAGCTCTGCTCGATGTCCGGGCTCCACACGCCCTCCGCATCGTTGTCCAGTCCCTTGTCCAGGCCCTCGGGCCCATCCTCCCGGGCCTCCCCGGGGCTGCTGCTGGCATTCCAGCTGTTGGACGCTATGGTGCTGGTTGCTCTGGGCTCCGGGCCTGAGCCCACTGGGCACCGGGAGCCTGGGGGGCAGATGCAGAGGGGTCAGGGCCAGGGTCCTCCTCGACCACAGCACCCTCCCAGCCCCCAGCCGCCGCTCCGGACCTCTGCCCCCACCCCAGCCCCACCCCAGGGGCAGGTGCTCCAGGCAGGACGGAGCAACCAGGGGTTAAGCTGATTTAGAGCTGTGTGACCTCGGAGGAGCTCCTTCACCTCTCTGAGCCTCGGTCCTGTAAAATGAGGAAAGGGTCTCCCTGAGGTTGTGGGTCAAAATTTAAATTGGATCATGACAAGGTACCAACCACGTGCCTGGCTCATGACAGAGGGGATCGATGACAACATTGATGATGCTTATACAGACACAGCACTTTTGTGGGGAAAAAGCATGTTCATATTCATTCAGCCCTCACAAAACTAACGCACAGAAGGCAAGGAATGATGCCCATTATTCAGAGAGGGAAACTGAGGCTCACAGGGCCATGCAGCTGCAGAGGTACCATGACGACAGAGGGAGGAGCAGGGGCGGGGCTTCGGGCTCTCACTCTCTTAGTACCCCTCCCGAAGTCCAGACCCCTGACCAGGGACCCCGCCCCTGTCCTCACCCCAGCACAGCACACCCTGCTGAGCACCCCTCGGGGATGAGGAGGGACCCGGCCCAGGAAGGGTACAGCCTCCCCGTCCCTAAAGAGACAACTAACCAGAACGCCGGCTTAAACGTGGGGTGGGACCTGCCCGGGAATTACAAAAAGGGAGCGGGTGGGGAAGCCGCTGAGAAGGTGCCTGGCCCACAGCCTGGCTCGACCCCACCCGCTCCGCCATCCCACTTCCTGTTCCCGCACCTCCCCAGCCCACACAGCCCATAAACCACCCACACGCTGGCCCCTGGCCGGGCCCACATCGCGCTGGGCCAGGGCTCTGCAAACCCAGTTCCCTGCACTCGCCAGGCTGGGTTATTTCTCCAGACCACACCCAGCTGCCCCCATGGCTCGCAGCCCCAAGGCACCCCCAAGCCCCTCCAGCCCCAGCGTATTAATACATCAGGTCCTGGGAGCCTCACAGCCCAAGACGGCTAGACCCTGGGACTCCGCTCCGGGGGGGTGGGAGGTGGGGGGCAGGGTAGAGAGGTGGGGACCCTGTCTGAAGCCACGGAGAGGAACGTGAATTCCAGGTCCTGCCCATGGGTGAGGTGGGCTTCTCCCTGTGGAGCCGCCTGTTCGTTCGCTGAGGCTGGAGGCTGGAGGCTGTCGCTAGTGGAATGCGGTGGGAGGGCCTGCCTGTCAGATGGATCTGGAAGTTACTACTAAGAACAGTACTTGTCATATGCCAGGTACTACTCTGGGATTTTACCACACTGACTCATTTAATCCTCACAATAACCCTATGGGATAGATACTAGATACTATTTTATTCCTATTTCACAGGAATCAAAGAAACAGAGAGGTGAAGCAACTTGCCCAAGGGCACACAGCAAGTAAGTGCGAGACCTGGGTTAGGAATCCAAGTAATCTAGCTTAGGTCTCATAAACCGGTGGGGCACGGGGAGCGGGGCTGAGAAACCCCACCCCTGGGAGAGAGAAAGGAGGCCCAGCTGCCACAGCAACTGCCCTGAGCCTGCCCGTGGGGCCTAGACCACGGGGTGCCCCTCAGCCCAAGCAGCTTGAGCAATTTTAAGGACCCCCACGCTGCTGTATAGCCTTGACTCCGAAGCCTCCAAGACCATCAGCAATCTCTCTCCCATGGCTGGTGGGCAGCCAGGGAGAGAGAGAAAGCTGCGCCTTGACCAGTCAGAGGGGCCAGACCCCCCATCCCAGCCTGCTCCTCACGCCAGGAAGCCGTATCTGCAGTTGGGATGCAGGGCCTCCCCCGGGCATCCACGGACACTGCCATGGGGCTGTGGGGCCGCGGAGGAGCAGAGGGGCTACATGAGCTAAGACCCCTCCCAACGGAGTCCTCAACCCATTCCCTCCAGATCCTTCCCGAGGCCTCCCTCAGAGCAGCAGGGGCCCAGTGCATGGGGGGCGCTGGCAGCCCAGACTTCTAAAGCAACTCTCCTGCCTCCCCCAGTCTCTGCCTGCCTCCCCTCATCCAGGCTGTGCCCCCCCTTCTTGGGGTGATGTCAGCCCCGCCCCGCCCCCCGCGGGAGCACTGTGGCCAAATATGGCGAACACAGCAGCGGGCTTGGGAGCTGGGACAGACTGGGGGGGCGGGGCGGGCAGCCCCTGGCTGGGACCGCTGGCAGCTGGTGAGGGGGAGGGGAGCCTAGGGGCGGCCCAAAGGACCTGTCATGGATAGAATGGGACCACCATCCCTGCTCTCTGCTGACTCCTAGGTACATGCAAGACTCACTTTCTAGGAACACTCCCGGGGCAGAGGGCCCGCAGGGGGCACCCCCGTACACAGCCATGCACAGGAGCACACGTGTGCAGGTACGCTGTGTGGGCACTCGGGTCGACAACCAAATGAGAGCATCTGCGCCCCGAGCCGAGGCACACGCACACTGGCAGGCAGCCGCCCCAGGCTGGGGGCTGAGCTGGCGTCTCAGTCAGAGGGAGGCAGCAGGAGGCCTGAGCACTGCTCCCCAGTTACTGCTGCGGGTGAGGACGGAGGCTGGCATGTGCCGCCTCCTCTCCCTAGACCCCCAAACACTGGGACCTTGCCCAGGGTGACAGAGGGGGCCGCGGCTCCCTGGACAGATGCCGACATGACTGAGGCAAAGGCTTGCTGAAGGGGGTGGCTGGGGCCAAGAGGGCAGGCCCCCTGGGGTGGCAGCCCCCAGGTGTCTAGAGCCTCCGCCTTGCTGGGCTGTGCCACCAAGACGGGGAGAGGAGGGAAAGTGGGGGGGGGGGCCTGAGACAGGCGGGAGGGGCGGGAGATGGGGGCAGCCTGGGCCTGGGGTAAAGAGAGGTGGGAGAAGGACCCAGAGAGACGGGCAAGAGATACAGGGGAGCCCCAGAGGAAGAGAGACAAAAAGCCCAACCCAGCGGGAGTCAGACGAGAGACCAGGGCAGTCAACTCGGGGAGACCCAGAGGAGGAGAAATGCGGAGAGGGACAGCAGCCAGACCCAAGGACAGACAGACAGACAGCTGGCGGGTGGGGAGGAGAGAGAGTGATCACAGCCCACAAAGACCCACAGAGAGGGAGGCACACCACAGGGGTGGGGGGGCCCTGAACCTCAGATGTGCACGGGCAGCGTGGGAGGCGCAAGCCCAGAGGGACCAGGAGAAAGGGAAAGACAGGGACAAGGACGGAGACCCAGAGGCCAGGGCAGACCAGAGGGAGGGAGTGCTGAGGGAGGCCACACAGGGCCGTGTCAAGGACACCCCAGTGCTGTCCCAGGGGCCCCCACCCTCCACCTCCTCACCGAGCACCTCCCCTGGGCCCCTGCAGAGGGGGACGGCGGGCTGCAGCCCTCCTGGTGGACTCATACTGCTCTCCGCCTCACCCCTTTCCCTCTCTGGCCCTCAGCCTTCCAGCCTTCGGGCTCAGAAGGCCGCGGGGTGGGGGCAGGAATGGGAGCTGGGAGGCTGGGTGAGCAGGCTGTGGGGCCCTGGGGGAGACGAGGGGCACCTTGCTGCCCACTCCCCGCCCTGGGGCCCTGGGGCCAGAGCTGCCGGAAGAACTGGCTGGACAGCTCCAGGAGCCAGGCCAGAGCAGGGGCCTGGACCCCCCACAGGCCCTGCAGCCTCCAGACCACCCGCCCTCTGGCTCCTCTCGGGGAAGGGAGGGACGGCCTGAAGCGTGGGCTGCCCCTGTCCTGGCAGGGGGCACAGACAAGGCCAGTCGGTGCAGGTGGGCACCCCTCACTCTCACCCGCCCCTGCACTCTCCCCACTCGGAGGACAAACTGAGCTGTGACCTTACTGGCTCTAGCACCAGCAGCTGTCCACCCTTGCAAGGACCCCAGCCCCCAAAGCGCTCGCATTTCAAGTGAGAACATCACTCAAAAGTGAGGAAGCTCAGTGAAATCAGTTTCCTCCCAAATCTCTGCCCTCAAACCTAGGCCAGGGGGTTGAGGACGGGGAGGGCAGCTGAGGAGGGCTAAGGGAGCCTCCCACCCCCTCTGCCTTTTCCTCCCTCCTTCCCCACCCGCCCCCACAGCGGGCCAGCTGTTCTCCAGCTGCCAGAGGCTCCCACCCTAGAAGTAGCCACGCTCTGGCTCTGGTTGGGACCAAGTGGGGAGGGGGTGGGGATGGCATCTGCCTCTCCCACCTCTAGCCCAAGGACCCCTGAGGGACTCTGCCAAGTGGCCACACCCTGCCAGGCTGGGGAGGGAGCACCCTCCTCCCTGGAGCAGGGTCTCAGATTTTTACAGGAGGAAGCAATTTGCAGAGCCCACAGGAGGCAGGAGGGGCCCTTCCCCTCCCCCCCATTAATGTGCTTCCAATTTGGGAATGAAGATTCTGCCCCCCTCCCCCACTACTTGGGGCAGGGGCTTTCTCAGGGAGGGGGGGACACAGCCTCCAGGCCTCCTTCTGCAAAGCTCTGCTCCCGCGACCCCTCCCCAGAGTAGTGCAGGGGGTGGGAGGGACTCAGAGCCCTCCAGCCCCTGCGAAGAGAAGGGGCCCAGCTCCCAGCCCCACTTTACCCCTCTGAGACTGTCCTTCTCCTCACCTTGTCCCGCTCCCAGGGAGGGATTCCCAGGTACCTAGTGGGGCAACTGCGTTTCATGGTTCTTCATGAACATGCGAGGCCCCTTGTACCCCCTGGGTCACCCACCAAACCGCCACCAGCCACTTGGTCAATGTCCCCAGGAGTCAGTGTCCTTTGTGAACACACAGGTGTCCTCTGTGCCCTCCCTCGGGCTCTCACGGTCTCCTCACAGCCACTGTCCTGCACGTGCACTGCTACTCGCCCTCTCTCCCTTCTGTGTTTCTGTTTTTTACAGTACTTCAAGTTGCTGTTTTATCCTTTCTGGTTCTTAAAAAATTTTATCGTGGTAAAACACATACCATAAAATTGACCATTTTAGCCATTTTTAAGAGTATAATTGAGCGGCATTAAGTACATTCCTTCTTCCTGTTCTTATCAGTGTCTTTTTTTTTTTTTGAAACAGAGTCTCGGCACTCTGGGAGGCCGAGGCCGGAGGATTGCTTGAGCTCAGGAGTTTGAGACCAGCCTTCGCCAGAGCGAGACTACCCCACCCCACACCTGTCTCTACTAAAAATAGAAAAAAAGTTAGCTGGGCAACTAAAAATAGAAACAAAAAATTAGCTGGGCCTGGTGGTATGTGTCTGTAGTCCCAGCTATTCAGGAGGCTGAGGCAGGAGGATCGCTTGAGCCCAGGAGTTTGACGCTGCTGTGAGCTAGGCCGACGCCATGGCACTCTAGCCTGGGCAACAGAGTGAGACTCTGTCTCAAAAAAAGACAAAGAAACAGAGTCTCACTCTGTTGGCTTGGGTAGAGTACAGTGGTATCACCATAGCTCACAGCAACCTCACACTCCTGGGCTCAAGCAATCCTTCTGCCTCAGCCTCCCGAGTAGCTGGGACTATAGACATGTGCCACAATAACTGGCTAATTTTCCTATTTTCAGTGGAGACAGGGTCTCGCTCTTGCTCAGGCTGGTCTCGAACTCCTGCGCTCAAGTGATCCTCCCGCCTCGGCCTCCCAGAGTGCTAGGGTGACAGGCGTGAGCCATTGGCCAGCCTTACCAGTATCATTTTCGTGGTCTTCCACATAGATGCCATATGCATAAGGGTCACAGGCCCCCAAACGTGTCCCACGTGGCATCCTACACCCCATCTGGTACAGCCCCTAGAATGTCACCACACTGCCCGTCCCAAACAAGCCCAGATAGTGACCTCCCAGGGAGCCAGGCACAGTCACACCCCACGTTTCTCTCACACACAGCCGCCTTCTGGGGTCGGCGTCACTCACACAGCGTGTTCACACTCTGCTCAAAACTGCTTCTCTGCGCACGTATCGATGTAACTCATCGTGCCACACGCATCACACCGTCACAGAGCTGACCACAGCTTTTTGCTCAGACACAGTGTCGTGCGTAGTCACACAAAGCAGACCTGTGGCCATGGCACATACTGGGTCATAGCACAGCATCACACGTCACACAAAATATCACTCATTCTGCTTCTCTCTCACACACACACATACACACACACACACACACACTCACTCACATAGCGTCATGAATCGGTGTCCCTCACACACACGTAGAGTGAGCATCTGAATCACGCCCAGTGTCACCCACAGGCACACACGCAGCCAAGCAAATGGCTTCCTTCACAGACACGTCGAGGGCGACGGCCACATGAGTTCCCACACACACGTGCAGCAGCACACTGCGATTCACAAGGTTTCTCTCATGGACGCACACTATCAGTCACATGTAGAGAATGTCACACACAAGTGTCACAAAGTCAGTTTCTCTCATACATATGCCCTGCCTCACGCAAGCCGTCTCACCCAGGTTCTCTCCGGCGCACATCCAGCCCTGCAGACGTCCCAGCCACACAGAATGTCCCGCTCACCGCTTCTCTCTTACATGCATCCAGAGTCACACACGGTTGCACTCTCCACTCTCGTTTCCTTCTATCACTTCCTGTCCTTTCGGGCCTGGCAGGGAGCACAGGAAACAATCGGCACTCTAGGAAACCCAAGGGCTGTGCTTTGGGGATCTGCAGGGGTATGGAATTCTCTGGCCCTGCCTCCAGCCCCCCGCGGTCCGGGATGACAGGCAGAGCCCGCTCCTCCAGTGTCCTCCATCCAGTGTCCTCCCTGGGGGTGGCAGCCCTTCCTGGCACAACACCAGGAGGGCAGGGGAGGGACAGGGCCAAGTGTGATCACTGACCTCCCCAGCTCTGACAGAGAAGCTCCTGCCATGGCCCGGGCTGTCCAGAGGTCCATGAAGACCTGGATGCTCAAGGTCACCCCTGGGACCCCACAGCTTCTGCAGCCCCCATGTTGGAAGAGAAAGCTGCAAACTCCTAGCCACCTCCATAGAAACTGCAGCCTTTGGACCCCTCACGGCTCCCTTCTCCACTCTCCCTGCTGTGAACTGGCCCCTGGCATCCCTCCCACCCTGAGTGGGGCAGTGGGTGGGACTTACAGCTTCCTTCCCAGCCAGCTTTCGCACTGAGCCCTGGGGGCCCCCAGAGGGGTCTGGGAGTAGGACAGAAGGTCAGGCCATCCAAGTGGTCTCTGAACACCCATCCCATCCAGCCCTGCCAGACCCCAGGGCCACTTCGGAGGGCAAGATCCCCTGACTCTACTGGGCTCCCTGTCCTTTGACACCTGCCGCCTGCAACCTTTTCAGCCCTGCTCACCTGGTTTCGCTACTCCTCAGTCCTTGCTTTGTCCTTACCTTCTTCCTTGGACCACTGGTCACCCACTCACCTCCAGACCCAGGTTTAGGTTCCACAATGGGGGGAGAAGGAAAGCAGACTGGAAGACAGAGACTAGGAGGAGCTCAGAGAAGGGGGGACCTGAGAAGTCATTTATTCCAAGCAAGGAAACCGAGGCCCAAAGGGGCCTGCCAAGATGGTATAACTGGTTAAAGGTCCAGCTGGACCAGATCCCTAATCTCTTGACCTCCTCTGTTGAGATATCTCCTCCTGGTTTACTGTTTCTTCAACTGGCAGAACACACCAGGGTCTGCAACCTGAGGGTGAGGGTGGGAGCAGGGCTCAGAACACTTACATGCCGCTCTCTCCTGGCAACCTCTGACCAGTCTACTAGGCCATTCCCGGGCCCAAATGCGCTAATTAGCATATTCATTAGGGTTCCCTCCCTGGAGGGGTGGGGGAAGGCCCAAGAGCTTGAGGCTCCTACTGCCTCCAGCCTCTCCCTGAGGAGGGGGCATCCAGGGCCCCTAAAGTCACCCTAACCAGAGAGCTCATTCTTGGATGATACATCTATCTGTCCATTCCCTGCCCACAGGGTGAGCAGGGACCCAGAAGAACTACATCCTTTGGGGGGGTCCCCCTAGGGGGAGGGTTTTGGGAAGGGGACTACAGGAGTCTGGAAGACAGGGGACATAATTTCTCCAAATACCAACTTTTGGGAGTACTTTCTTCTCTCCTTGCCCCCAGCATCCGGATAATGGAGCTGTCCCAGCCCCCAGCACTGGGGTGGAACACGTTACACAGGCCTCGGGAGACCAGATGGATAAAGCCACCATGGGCATCGGCCCCTCGGAGCTGTGTCCAGTCCCCACCTCCATCCCCTGTTCTCCTGGGCTGCAAGTCCAGGCCTGACCTGGTCCTGCCCCTATCTGGAGAGAAGGAAGATACAGAGGGAGACATCCCCTGAGAAGCCCTCCCCCAAGGCCTCATTCCCCCTTGCCCTGAAAGAATCTCTCAGCCCCAATCAGGGCCCCTCTCCAGGAAAGGTGACACAGGGGGGTCTCAATGACACTGCTCCAGGGGCCTGGCTGGGCTGGAAAACAGACCCAGAATAGCACCCCTGGTCCTGCCTTCCCAGGCAGGAATAAAGTGCATGACAGACAATGGAGGGGTCGGGGGTGCAAAGGGTGGACCAGGCAGCCAACCTTAAACCCTTTAAAGTCCACACAAGGGCCCTGATTAAGTGCGGTGAAGAAAAGGCCCCAAATCCAGCGCCCTCCGGAGCCAGGCTCCTAGAGCTCAGAACTTAAACTCCGAGCCGCGACCCCGAGGCAGGCAGCAGAGCAGGAGGGAACTCGAGCCCCTGCCTCTCAGGGGACGCACGCCCAGGGCGCGCGGCTTTGCTCCCAGGCACCCTCCAAACCCAGCGCAGCCGCGGGCGCCGCGCGCAGAACCGGCCTGGGCGCCGGGAGGCCGGGCAGAGGCCTGCGTGGAGCCGGGGCCGGGCGGGCTCCGGAGAGCGCGAGCCGCGAGTCCAAAGGGCGGCGGGGCCCGGGACTGGGCGCCCCGGATACCAGCTCCCCGGTGGCAGGCCCTCCAAACTCTGCGGCCCCCAGGTCCCCGCCCCGACACCCCGAGCGCGGACGGCGGGACAGGCGATGGCACGGGGGACACAATATCCCGGCTTCCTTACCTCCCCCGACCAACGCGTCCCCGCCGCGGGGGGGTGGGGGTGGGGGCGGAGCTTCCCGGAGAGATCTCCCCCCTTCTCTCTAAACTTCCCGGCACCCAGATCCGGGGCTCGGGCTCAGGCTGGACAATAGCTCGGGGACCCAGCCCCCCTCGAGTGTTGCCTCCCCATCCAGAACCAACCAACCAACCAAACCACCTCTCCCCAGCAGGGCCTCCTCCCGGCGTCCGCCCGGCTTACCTGGTCCGAGCTCGGGGGGGCGCTCCGGCCGGGCCGCTGCGCCGGGCCCGACGGAGCCGCGAGGGGGGCCGGGAAGGGGGGTCGTGGGGAGGGGGCCGGCCGGAATGTGCGGAATGAGCCGGGCTGGAGCGGGAGGCGCCGGGCGCGGAGGAGGGAGCGAGCGGGACGGAAAGTTTGTGTTGAGGAGCCGGGGCGGGG